>NW_015666706.1:0-970 GCF_001515625.1 Sinocyclocheilus rhinocerous
TTTTATTAATATATTGCAAGGTAATTTATGTACTTAACTTTTTTTTTTTAATAAAATACTCTCACCAGAGCAGATGACTCCAACATCTCGTCTATGAGAACATTCAGCTCGACTCCATGAAGAGATGGAACATTCTGAGAGTTTTGTTTTATTCCCGTCACAATCAAACACATCAGCCCAGCTTTCACCACTTCCCTCTCCAAACCAGTCTGATCCCACAACAGACACAGCAATCCCACAATTCAGCTGTCTACAGAGGACACTGGCAGCTCTCATATCCCAGCATGCATCACACACTGTGCCCCATTTACTGAAGTACTGACGTTCAACTCGACCAGAACAGGAGTCTGAACCATTTACTAGATTAACCTCAGCGTAACCTGCATAAAGAACTTAGAGGTTCAGAAACAACATATAATGCAGCTGACATTATGCTGACACAGCTGACAAGTTGCATTGTGTCAGAAAACAAAAGATGAGACACTGAATATTGATACTTAACCTGAGCAGATCAGTCCCATATTGTCACTGGTGCAGTTGTGTTTGTGTGATGATATTGAACAGAAGGAAATTTGAGATTAATTTCCTCTGCTCTGAATCTCGTGTCCACATCTGAGCGTCTCCTTTGTCAAAAGCAGCTGCTCCCAGCACCTGTACAGGAGCCCCACAGTCCAGCTCTCTACACACAACCTCTGCATCCTGCTGGTCAAAGGCAGCGTCACACACTGACATCCACGTCTGATTATGAGGCACCTCTACTCTGCCAGAACAGACCTCTGCATCTGGTCAAAGGCAGCGTCGCACACTGACATCCACATCTGATCATGAAGCATCTCTAACCTCCCAGAGCAACTGGTGTTTCCAATAAGCTTGACATCTGAAGTAATACAAGAGAAGAAACGTTTAAAAAAAAATTTTAAAAAGCAATTGACAATTGTTTTCATACACTTTTGTTATCTCAATGCGTAAT
>NW_015666707.1:0-525 GCF_001515625.1 Sinocyclocheilus rhinocerous
CTTCTTGCGTCAGACCAAGGCTGTGTCTCATTGCTAGTTTTACTTTATCTTAGTGCTGCTTTCGATACTATAGATCATGACATACTCATAGATCGATTACAAAACTATACAGGTATTCAAGGGCAGGCTTTAAGATGGTTTAGATCCTACCTGTCCGATCGCTACCACTTTGTTCATTTAAATGGGGAGTCATCTCAATTATCACCAGTAAAATATGGAGTGCCACAAGGATCTGTCCTAGGTCCTCTGCTATTTTCAATATACATGTTACCCCTTGGTAATATTATTAGAAAATACAGGATTAGTTTCCACTATTATGCTGATGATAGTCAACTATATATCTCAACAAGACCAGATGAAACTTCTAAATAATCTAAGCTAACAGAGTGTGTTAAAAATGAAAAAGATTAGATGACCAATAATTTTCTCCTATTAAATTCGGATAAGACAGAGATATTACTTATTGTAATTTTCTCATGAATGAAGAAAAGCTAGTTCATGCATTCATGACCTCTAGACTGGACT
>NW_015666708.1:0-1877 GCF_001515625.1 Sinocyclocheilus rhinocerous
TTGACAGGACATTATGACAGTTATATGCCCACTGTTCACTAATCAGTTACACACTACAGTATCCTGACAAACCATTCTGTCCTTGCAATGCAGTGTGTTTTCTGTTTCACATATGGTGTGGGTTTTTTTTATTTTATTTTTTTTCTCCCTGAATCAGTACGGTGAGCTTATTGTGTGACTATTTTCAATTTGTTGGTACCTGTGTGATTCTCCATATCCATAAACAGAGAGAAGTAGATATGGCTACAATGTTCGTCTGCAAGAAGCATGCGGTTTTCTTTATTAACTGCTAGAGCGACAGAAGTTACATACTAAGCTTTAAAATTATAAAGCTCAAAGTAGCCACTTTTTGCAGATACTTATGAAAATTATTATATTTTAATATTAGTCATTTATAAAAAAAAATTTTAAAAAAGGAGAACAAGTGTAACAAAGTCTACATATGATGGCTTGATGTAAGATAGCTGGGTCAGATTTGGCCTGTTAGCCTTCAGTTAGAGAGCCTTGACCTACACTTCTAAGGATTATAATGCTCTAGCTTCCTTCGTTAATACTGTGTAAATTTGATTTCTCAGATCATGACCCCTTGACCATATCAGTTAAACAGGTTTTCTGTAGCTGTGTGGTATCGGCGTTTGGTATCGGGACATTTTAACGAGTACGAGTACAGGAGCTCAGTATCGGGCCCGATACCGATACCAGTATCGGTGCATCCCTAATTTGAAGGGAACATAATGTTCTCTTAATGTAAATGTATAGGGTGAATGAGTTGTATTAGCAGCACTGATGTTTGAAAATACAACCTCATACCAATCTCCATTCATTTTTAATAATAAAAAATATATAGCTTAAGGGTTGAATAACTCCACTCCCAAATACTAGAATATGAAAATAACTTTTACTGTACCTTTCAATCATACTGTAAAAAAAAAAAAAAACTATGCTCTTTATCAGTATTTTGCCTTGTTTTCCAATCCAAATGTCAGTAACACTTTATAATAACTTTCATTAATAAATCATTAACAAACAAATTGAAATTGAAAATGAAATTGAAAGTTGAATGCCATTTGTAAGCATTTTAATTTACATGAAATAAATAATCTGTTAATACAATATGAATGTTTAAATAGTTTCTTAGTAAACATTAACAAGCACATTGTCTCACATTTCTAGCTATTTGAATGTATATTAACTAATAATCTGTTAAGCATTACATTACATGAGCTGTGTCAGTATCCATTTTTCTGTGTAAAGAAATGAATATAAAGGCTCTTGTCAATACTGAAGAAAGGAGTGGAAAACAACAACCCTACATTATTCTAAGACTGTCAGAATGCTGCAAAAAAATCAATCTGAGGAACATGCTTTGCTGCTTATTGGGGGAGAACATCTTTTTTACCTGGGCTCACCATGGCCAGTCTGACGTTCTGTAGTTGTATGTTCATTCTTGCCCAGGTAAAATATCAGCAACTGCAAAAAGGCAAATGCAATGTTTCTTGAGATAAGAAGTCTTGCTTTTTGAGAAATTGATCAAAATAAAGCAAGTTTATGATTAAAACAAGAACAGATATCTGCCAACATGCTAAGAAAAATCCACTTAAAACAAAGTCATTGTCATACCCTATTTACAGAGCTAATTAAAATCCACTTAAAACAAAGTCATTTTCATACCCTATTTACAGATATTTGTTCATAAACTCATCTTTTTATTCTTCATGTTGTTATGATAAAGGTTAATTACCACATTTGTCCTCCATTGTGAATCAAAAAGAAGACTTGAGGACTCTTTACACTGTTTTCCTCTCACATCTCCCTGTTCCTGTGTAAGCAGTTGTTGTGTTCTGTGAATCATTGTGATACTGAGTATGGTCGCTAGA
>NW_015666709.1:0-592 GCF_001515625.1 Sinocyclocheilus rhinocerous
CCTCATGGTTGGATTGTTTGGTATAGAGTGATTGTGGATTATTTGTTAAATATAACAAATAATAATGAGTCTGATTTGTTCATCTGTTACACTATATTATTAGAGAAAGTCATGCTTTCCCAACTGCTCTCATATTTAAATTCAGCAAAGCTATTTGAACCTTCTCACTCAGGGTTTACAGCTTACTATAGAGTCTGCTTTGCTAAAAGTGATTTATTATTAGTGGTTGACTTAGCACTTAAAGTGGCACCTAAACGTCTCTCTGTTCTCTGGTGATCATTCTCACTAAACAAATTGAGCCACAGTCATTTTTAAATGACATAATTATAGAATAAATCACAACCTACTAAAAAATGGCAAAAATACTCTTTATACATACCTGGATGAATCCTAACTGTCACATATTAAAGATTTATAAAATTTGTATTTATAATATATATATATATATATATATATAATTTTTATTATAAATTATATAGATATATTTTATATATATAATTATATATTATATGTATTCCACCTTTTAATGTGGAAACCCATCACTGTCAAGATGACACAACACTATACATATCTTGGACTAACACTTGACACA
>NW_015666710.1:0-466 GCF_001515625.1 Sinocyclocheilus rhinocerous
TAGCCAAAAAAATTAAACAAATAAATTATGAAAAAAAAGGCCAGATGTAAGCCAACAGCTGAAGGCTGTCCACACTGGATGCGACAAAGTGACCATTGCAAATCATTTGTACTTTGTCAAACAGTAGGCCTACGTCATAAATAGAACGAGGCATCAGTTTACTGTCGGGGATTTGTCGTGCTGTGCTGTGCCACATCCAGTGTAGGCCGCATCACCGATTATAATGGGTTCTATAGTATTTTGTCGCATCTGGTGTAGAAACGATGTGAGTCTTCAGGCATTTTTTGACTTTTCGTCATTGCTTCAATGCAAAGGAAACCAGTGCCCCGTAGTGACGGGTAC
This sequence comes from Sinocyclocheilus rhinocerous, assembly GCF_001515625.1. Lineage (NCBI taxonomy): Eukaryota > Metazoa > Chordata > Actinopteri > Cypriniformes > Cyprinidae > Sinocyclocheilus > Sinocyclocheilus rhinocerous. The sequence goes on from NW_015666710.1 coordinate 343, forward strand.
AGGGCTGGACTGGGGTTAAAATTCGGCCTGGACAAATCCAGCCTACCCGGCCCTCAAGGTCCCCTGTGAATGTATTTCACTGTTATAGGGTCTTCAATTGGAGTAAGTAAATAAATAAATAAAT
>NW_015666711.1:0-200 GCF_001515625.1 Sinocyclocheilus rhinocerous
CTCTTGTCGCTTATGACAGAACAGCTAACCAATCACGATGGTCTTGTCTTCGGAAAAGATCATTTTATTTGCTTATGTCAGAAACAGCGAATCTCTTTAAAAACTGGCTTTTGTTTTCACTTCATTGCATTGTTATAATTCGTAAAAGTTGTACCCGCCAACTGGCGACTGACACTGTTACATATAGTCGCCAACGGTGA
>NW_015666711.1:788-1010 GCF_001515625.1 Sinocyclocheilus rhinocerous
AGGCACCTTCAAAGTAGAGATCTGCACGATCGCGGGACCCAACGCAGCAGAGTGCGGTGCGGGACAACACTTGATGAGGGTGCGGGTGCGGGCGGGTCGAGACTCGTGTGTGCGGGATGCGGGAGAATAAGGGTGTACTCAAACTAGGCAATCTTAACCGTGCCAGAGCGCATTTGACCCCTAAAGCCTGGTTCGTTTGACTAGTGTGATGGCTCCGTGCCG
>NW_015666712.1:0-686 GCF_001515625.1 Sinocyclocheilus rhinocerous
GGGTTTTAACTCAGGAACACACTGCTGGGATGTGGAGCTTAAAGATAGTCGATGGTGGAGACTTGGAGTAACTACAGCATCAAACCAGAGGAAGGGACGGGGTTTCTTTAACACTGGTGTTTGGTGTGTGTGGTACGGAGGGTCTTCAGGTTCTGGTTTTGGTGTTAAACGTAAGCTTGATCGTGTGAGAGTGAATCTGGACTATGACGGAGGAACAGTGTCATTCTCTGATCCTGTAACTAACACACATCTACACACATTCACAACCTCCTTCACTCACACACTCTTTCCATTCTTTTGGTGTTCTTCCTCTCTGAGGATCTTAGGGATCAATAGTCAGTAATCTGTAGCTCTGGATCTTCCTGCTTTCATCTTTCATCATGTTTCAATATTTAATCACACGAGTGTCAGACTGTTGATCTGAATATATGCTTGTGATCGATAGTTATCTGAACTCTGATCACTGATGGATATTAATCAAACTCTACAATCACTGATTCAATCTCTATAAGGTTCAGATTATCTGCAGAAGTGAAGGTAATATCAAGTAATATAATAATATCAAGACAAAAAGTAATGGATATTAAACATTTGGGAAAAACATGATATTATTATTTGCCCTGTTGTTGATCTGATTGCTTCTATTGTTCTCCTCATTTGTAAGTCGCTTTGGATAAAAGTGTCTG
>NW_015666712.1:696-1014 GCF_001515625.1 Sinocyclocheilus rhinocerous
ATTTCCGGCAAAATTATCTCCCCCCATTCACTGCATGGTTTCGTCTTGTCCTACATAGCCTAGAGTCACGAGTGAGATCAGATGGTAAAATTAGTCAAATTAGAGATGTCTTCGAGTTCGAGGGGGGCAAACCGAGCCGGACGATTTGGTCAGTTGCACTTTTAAACACATTTTAGTTTTTGCTATAGAAAATCTACAAATCCACACTCTGATTACATAGAGCAACAGTAGGAAGCGCATGAGGTTGTCATGCAACCAGATACACTGCACGCGAATTACAACTGCGCTTCTATTTTGCCACACTAAACTTAGCAATAA
>NW_015666713.1:0-427 GCF_001515625.1 Sinocyclocheilus rhinocerous
GCAATAATCTGCTGATTTTCTTCTTTAAAAAGAGTATATAAATACGTAAATTACAACAATATAAGTTTGGATAGTGCACTTTCATGCCTATTTTAAAAAACGGGGGGTGACAGTTAAGGGGTTAATAGACATGAACACGTTCTTTGAAAAACAGATCAACCGTCTTTGAAACATGTCTATGTTCTTTATGCTCTATGTTTAGGGTGGTTTCACTAATAATAAACATACATTTGCAAAAAACATCCATATTTGTCCATGCCATAATTGTCTAATTGTTGATTAGAGTATTAAAAACTTGAAATATATCAATTTAATGACAGTTAAGATCTTATTTTTACATAAAGGATATATGGATGTCCCACAAACAGTCATTAAAGATTAATGAAAAATAACCACCAACCTCCTTGTTCCTCGTGTTTTATTCTCC
>NW_015666713.1:582-1706 GCF_001515625.1 Sinocyclocheilus rhinocerous
CAGGTTTCTGGTTCCTCGTGTTTTATTCTCCAGGTTTCTGGTTCACTCGTGTTCTCCTCACTCTCCTCTTTAACAAACACCATCTTCACAGCAGCAGATCTCAATTCAGATGATACTCCTCCAGATATTCCTGCTTGCTTCTAAACTTAGTCACGACTGTGAGGATGAGAATATTACAGGTATTTACTGACCTGATTCAAAAACTGTATTTTTTCTTACAGAAACAACATTTCTAACAGTTTGTATTAAGCCAGCAACACGATAAAACAACAGAGAGCGCCGTGAAACTAAACCTCTTCCTCTGAGGTTTCATGGTGTTTGGCAAACGAATGTGTTTTAGCGCCACCCGCTGGACTGGAGTCGAGTTGAAAAAGCCTATCTGCACAAATAAATGATAAATAAATTATAGACTCTCATGGTATTTGATCAACACCAACAGTCTTCGTGAGTGAGGATTTGTAGAGAAAAATTAGAGAAAGTCATTATTTCAGTGAAAATCACACAAGGTTCCGTAATGGTTATATTTTAGGTTACCTTTTTTTGCAACCGTAAAATAACGTTGCCATAACATCATCTTACTGTATTCTGAGTGTTTGCTGTTAGAACACATTATATGAGTCAGGATATATGATAAAAAACCCTATAAAACTGCTCTGCTGAAAGACAATACTGTTATATTGTTATAACAATTTTCTCACAATATGCATGGATGAAACATCAGCAATACAAAAACAAACACTAATGACACTCATCTTCATCAACTACTACAGCTAAATAACTACAGCAGCATAATATGTCTATGTGACTCTAAATATAGTCTGATTTTATAATAACTACATTCATTGCAATTAAGTAATTAGATCATTAAAGGCTGATTTATTATTCAAATATTATTAAGTAATTAGATCATTAAAGGCTGAATTATTATTCAAATATTTTTTTATTGATTTTCATTATTATACAATAATCTCAGCCACACAAACATATACAACATTCTTCTTAAATCACATATTTCACACCAAAACATAACTACAAACAAACACACACCCCTTTAAAAAGAAAAAATTATGATCAATTATGATATGATCAATTATGAAATAGTGTCCCATAAGGATTCAACGTAA
>NW_015666714.1:0-547 GCF_001515625.1 Sinocyclocheilus rhinocerous
CTAAAATTTTAGACATAAAAGGAAGATTTGAAATGGGTCTGTAATCTGTTGAGGTAACAACTCGTTTAGTAATTTAGTGGGTACAGGATCTAACAGGCATGTTGTTGGTTTAGATGCAGTGATAAGTTTATTTAGCTCTTCCTGTCCTATAGTTGTAAAGCACTTCCGTTTTTCTTTTGGTGCGATGAATGAAGCTGAAGTATTATACGCTGTAGAATCTACATTTGTTATTGTATTTCTGATGTTATCTATTTCATCAGTGAAGAAATTCATAAAGTCAGTACTATTAAACTGTGAGGGAATGTTTAGATCGGGTGGCGTCTGGTTATTTGTTAATCTAGCCACTGTGCTAAATAAAAACCTTGGATTGTTTTAGTTATTTTCTATGAGTTTGTGGATATGCTCAGAAGCTCAGAAATGATTGAAGCACATTACAGTGATGAAAATGTCTTAGAGGTTAGGTTGAAGCTAAGTGAATTGTTTGCTCTCAGCTACCCATGCCATTCTAAAAACTTCCAAGTTAGTTTTTCTCCATTTGTGCTCAAGA
>NW_015666715.1:0-520 GCF_001515625.1 Sinocyclocheilus rhinocerous
CTAATATTAAGTGAGTATAATTACTGATTATATTATTTTAATAATGTAAAAGATCAGTTTAGTTTAGAGTTATCGGTATCGATATCGACGATACTGGGCTTGAAAATATCGGTATCGGATCGAAAATAAAATAAGAGGTATCGCCCATCCCTAGTTACGTTGGCTGTTCGGAAGCAGTGAAGCTCGACTCGAGAATGAATCACTCGTTTGAGCCGATTCTTTTTAAAGGGCTGAACAAAAGACACCATAACTATAAAAGATAACGATAAATATAGGCTATAGTTCTAAAAATCGTTCTCAATATTAAAGAATAGCAGAGTCTACACCACACAACTATAACCATAAAGGCACAGAGAAACGATATCGTTGGAATCACTTTCAGAACGATTTTTGTCCAGCTGATGAACGATAAAATATCGACAGAATCAATCCTGCTGTAATGAGCTGAAGAATTTAATGCGGCAGACGAGCGTGCGCTTAGAATAAACAGACAATATCGTCTGCTGGTGTGGACGCTAAT
>NW_015666716.1:0-961 GCF_001515625.1 Sinocyclocheilus rhinocerous
CTTATTGCAAATAGTGGTAATTATCTGCACCTCAGCATTGTAATATATTATAAAACAGTACGCAATAACTTATTGAGTGTAAATTTTAATTATAATTCAAATTATTAAATGGATGCCACCTTATTGGGACAAAAGCCCTCCCTACCTTAACCCTACCTGATACTTTATTTTCAACTTTTTGATTATTTACTTCATTTTTATTAAAAATAAATGCTTTTCTGATGTGATTTGGAATTTGAAAAGGGAGAAAAAAAGTTCGCTAAAAGGCAGATTCGAACCCGCATCGATCGCGTCAAAAGGAGTAGGCTAGTCTATAAAGCACACTGGCTTTACCATCTACGCCACTGAATCTGATGACTAATGATCGTCTTTTGTAATTTTGACTATCCCAAACACACGTTGGTGGGTTGAGTTACTGTAAATAGCCTCTGCCAACAAGGCGGGCTATTTGCACTTAGTGTAAATAGACACTCCGATTTTTTTTTTTATTCCCAACAGTTAAACAGTTGCCCACAGAAAAAAAACAGGGGGTGCTGCCAGTGGCGTAACTTAGTAATGACGGGCTCCAGTGCAGGCTATTACTACGGGCCCCCTGGGGTGCACGGTTATGAAGCACATACAAACACACAGCACTGGTGTCTAGAATGGAACCCATATAAGCAAATTTGTGCCTAACCTACTTAATCAGTATCTTATCAACTAAAATCAGTATCTTATCAGTTTCTTATAATAAATTGAACATCGAAACTCAAATTGAAACTCTTTCCGTGCGTCTCTCTCTAACACACACGGCTGTGCGTGCGCCTGGCCGCAGCAGCCAGAAGTACCAAATTAATCGTGTTGAATTTTAGTCATCAGCATGTGTTACCTATTGTATTTGCAAAGCACAGATGGCAAGGTTATCAGAAGCGGCAATAACCACACACAAATGTAATACCCACAAGCACATACACACAGTGGC
>NW_015666717.1:0-438 GCF_001515625.1 Sinocyclocheilus rhinocerous
TCACAAACACTACGATTTAATTAAATAATTATATGCGATGCAGTTATGGGCATGTAGGTTAAGTACGTGCGTCTCACAGCGGCTCCGTTCACAGTAAATGCTGTTCCACAGGAACTGTTATCATTTACATGTGTGAAGCGGCTCAAACTCCATCTGTGCATGTTGTTGTGAGTTTGGGTTTATTATAACGTTCATCTGGGAATGCAACGTGCGCCATTTCATCAGATTTGTAAGGTAAATAATTTATAAATCCACGCAAACACAGGAGAATACATTATCTCGCGGTTTCAAAATAAAAGCTCAAACCCTCACTTTGATGTCCACATATTCATTTAATTACAGTGGCTATAGCATTTCTGTCGTAAAGAAATGGCCAAATATTAAAGATTAAGTGGACATTTGAATTAAATGATGCTTGGTCAATATTAACTCTTTCCC
>NW_015666717.1:794-906 GCF_001515625.1 Sinocyclocheilus rhinocerous
TATTGCCTCATTGCTATTATATATGTATTTTAAGTAAATTTAAAGGCTATTGTTCACTTTGCCTACTTCTATTTTTATTACCACAAAAATGTATTATTAATTATAATATTTT
>NW_015666718.1:0-1236 GCF_001515625.1 Sinocyclocheilus rhinocerous
TAAAAGTGTGTGCTTGATAGTCCAGGTTAGAATAGGGCGTGACTTAAGATACGCATTTGTCTCCCTATTTGCTGGCTTGTTTAAATGCAGATGAAGTAGGGGCTTGAATTGGTACCGCTATTATGATTGGAAGAGTCTTTATGTATTTCATGCTTAATGGTATCAGTGTAAGGTTAATCTGATTTTAGCAAAGAAACCCTAATTTCAGTATTAAAGCATAAATCTGTTCTGACAAAGCATAAGTCTGAATCTCAGCTCAGCGGCATGTCCAAACTGTACCATTAATGTATTAATCTGTTTAGTGAAGAAATCACAAAATTGCAGTATTGTTTAAACTGTTTCTGACGAAGAAATCTCAGTACAGTGTTATATAAAGGTAGATTTGAGTGATGCTCCTCTTTCTACAGCATAAAGGCCTTATAGATTATAATTAGATCGATGCAATTCATCTACGCTTTGACTGTATGAATACAAGCCTAGCAACCTGGTGGTCATTACTTTGTTTCACTTGCTGAGTGAAACTAAAGGTGTAATACTGTACTTCAGTATTCATGTGTGAGGCACACATAACTACATATATGCTTAAACCGACTTTAACTTACAGTAAACCTGTTTTTTAATTCTTTAAACAAGTGCAAGAAGTTTAGTGTTAAATTAGAGAAGCACTCACAGAAGTGCTTATTTAATGCAACAAGTCTTGAAGGACTGAAAGCACCACATTATAAAACTGTGGGCCACTTCTTTTGAAATAGGCAGACACTAAACTGAATTACACTGGCATGCATTGGTTACCATGACAATGACTTGTCACAGGAAGCGCTAACTTCACATAGCACACGCGACGCCATGTTGTAAACAAACCACCTGAAGCAGCTAAGCTAACACGACTTAGCATAGTTTCATCTTAGGCGATGCCATGTTGTAAACAAACCACCTGAAGCAGCTAAGCTAACACGACTTAGCATAGTTTAATCTTAGGCTAAGCTACCAAATAGCTTTAACAATTAGGGGTTAGCACTCTTTACTTGAAGCTTTTAAATACAGCATGTGTGTATGCAGTGTGAAGTAATTTGAATTTAACCTAATCCCTGGTTTCTGATTCTTCACTTTCTCTATTCTCTGTTTCCCCATCTTCAATTCTTCTCAGCTAATGTAACAAACTTGGATGTATCCTTCCTGAATGCTATTGCTAAGTTACTAGTTAATTAAATCTAAATTTAATTACATTTTAACTGT
>NW_015666719.1:0-124 GCF_001515625.1 Sinocyclocheilus rhinocerous
TAATTAGTCATAAATATTTCCCTTTTGAGCTGATTTACTACAAATTTGGTGGAGAATGCAGGCAACCAAGAGACGGCCCAAGGGGAACCGACACTCACAGACACAAGCACCGAGCTCGGACTGC
>NW_015666719.1:418-583 GCF_001515625.1 Sinocyclocheilus rhinocerous
ACAGAACCAGATATCCCATCACCAAGTGGTGACATCACTCAACCACCTCAGCTGACTGCGGAACCACCAGAACCAGCCAACATCCTCCACACACACCTCCAGCCAGGACTGCAAAGTACTAGAAAGTGCGGTTTTGGTGGTCTGCCTCCCTGACGAGCCACACAA
>NW_015666720.1:0-280 GCF_001515625.1 Sinocyclocheilus rhinocerous
ATTTTAGCAAAATGTATATTTTACTCAGAATTATTGTGCTACTATATGATTGCGCTCCTTCTGTTTAGTGCGCATACGCGCAGCAGCACTCGTTCACTCGCGTAAGCCTCGCCCACTCCTGACAGCAAAATGGATATATTTGCATGACTTACTAATATTTACAGATAGGGTTGCCACCCGTCCCTTAAAATACGGAATCGTCCCGTATTTTAAAGGGTTCATATGATGTTGCTAAAAAGAACATTATTTTGTGTATTTGGTGTAATGAAATGTGTTTACA
>NW_015666720.1:864-1016 GCF_001515625.1 Sinocyclocheilus rhinocerous
GATCACCAGCTTCCTGACAGACAGACAGGCAGCAGTGAGGCTGGGCAAACTCACATCAGGATTATCACCATCAGCACTGGTGCCCCTCAGGGTTGTGTTTTCTCCCTACTGCTCTTCTCCCTGTACACGAATGACTGCACTTCAAAGGACCC
>NW_015666721.1:0-1473 GCF_001515625.1 Sinocyclocheilus rhinocerous
CAAGTGTAGATGGAAGAGATGTGTTTTTAGCCATTTCTTGAAGATTAATTGATTAAGATAAGAATATTAGGAGCCTTGTTTAAAAAAACTGACCTCTTCAGAGTGTTATGCTTACCTCCACATGAAAACGCACAGCAGGACCCATGGTCACTTACAGCTACTAGCCTAACAGCTAACCAATGCCAAAAAAAGTTTCCTGGCTGCCTTTCCATTTTGCCTGTCCGTGAAATTGGCCTACATAATCAGTGGAATGTAACAGCATTTGAAAATCATTTTCCAGTCCCTCCTCTCCTTCAGCCTACCTTACTACTCAAAGAAAGACAAATGCTGAATTCAGAAGCACATACAAGCACATTACTCTTACTATTACTGCTATAATAACAATATGGTAAAAAAAAAATAGTAAGATTAATATGCTAGTATGCGGTTTTAGAACCTTTAAGTTCTGAATGTTTGGTTTGTGATGGTCAAAGCAAGTAGGGAATGGTGGGACTGAAAGGATTTTTCTCTTTGTGTATGTGTGTGATGAGCACATTACTACTGTCATGTATTCTCTGTGTGTTTCTGAACTTTTATGTTATTTTCTGTCTTGTGCCATGGATCCAGCAGCAGGTATGCTACCAGGTTCTTGACTCCTTCTCCTCCATCAGGGGAATCACTCCATAGAGGATTACACTCAGGAATTTTTGGACTTAGCCGTGACTTAGCGTCCACTCTAGATCCTCCAGAGGCAGCGGCACCTGTTCCAGTCCATGAGCTCGCTATAGTCCATGAGACTACTCCAGAGCCCGTTCCGGTCCATAAGTTCATTCCAGAGCCCGCTCCGGCCAATAAGTTCGCTCCAGTCCATGAGTCCGATCCAGAACCCACTTTAGTCCCAGAGCTCAGTCCTGTGTTGGTGCCAGCCCATGTGCTCTTTTTGCCTGTCCAGTCTCAACCACAGAGGTCGCCCTTGAGCTCCTTGTCTGTCCTGTTGCGGTCACGGAGGCCATCTCTGTACTCTCTGCCTGCCTTGTCACAACCACGGAGTTCGTCCATGAACTCTCTGCCTGCCCTGATACGACCACAGATGTCACCCCTGAACTAGGCTTGCAGTGATAGACGGTGATACCGGTGTTAAGCCGCAACACCGGTTACGTCACTTGCCCACCGCGTCACCGACCCCCACCGTCGTTTTGATTTTTTATAGTAATAAAAATAATTTAGTTCAGTAAAAGAACAGACACTACAATTAAAAACTGAACGCGGCTGCTCAATGCAGCGTGCCGAACGACAGTCGCATCACAGATCAGATTTAATTTCTCCAGTGAGGAGAGTGAGTCAAGCTGACTGACAAGAAGAGTGAGGTGAGACAGACAAAACGATCGCGGATGATTTAGTTTCGAAACGAAATGCAAAAGCACCTGTTTGGCAATATTTTGGATTTTGAAAAGCCTGTTGACTTTTGCCGTTTATATAAGGTGATTTTGGAAG
>NW_015666721.1:4617-6188 GCF_001515625.1 Sinocyclocheilus rhinocerous
CCGCCCATGGCAAGAACTCAGACCATCTGTGCTGTTCACGGCTGCAGTAGCTTCGGAGATACCTTCCTATTTCCTGGTTGAGTCGTTCGACTTGTCCGTTGGCTTGTGGGTGATAGGCTGAAGTTAAACTGACATTGATATCCAACTGATTGCAGAATGCCCTCCAGACCAGAGACGTGAATTGGGTACCTCGGTCACTGACTATGTCCTCTGGTAGTCCATATATCCTAAAGATGTGTTGGAAGAGGGTTTGAGCGGTTTCCATGGCAGTGGGTAGTTTGGGTAGTGGAATGAGACGGCAGGACTTCGAGAAACGGTCAATGATAACCAGTATAGTAGTGTTATTATTGGATGGTGGGAGGTCAGTGATGAAGTCGATAGACATGAGACCATGGTCGTTGAGGAATCGGTAATGGCTTGAGTAGACCACTTATTTCATTCAAATCTCTTCTGTCTATACTGCTGCTATACAACATGCAATATACAATATTGTACAATATGTCAATCTGCAGTACCACTGTCTGAACACTTTATTTATCAGAACTTCAAACAATGCACTAAATAGTATGTCAGGGAGAAATACCATATCTGGTTACTAAATGTGAACACTATCTGCAGTAAAGGTGCAATAATATATGTGCAATAATATACACTATATGTCCATGTGCAATACTATCTCTAGTCACTAAATCACCACAGTTACTCATTCCATTGAAATTGTACTTTTGTATAAACTTACTGTGCATATCAAGGTGAAGGCCAACGTGCAATACTATAAATGGTCACTTTACTCGGATTGCTCAATGTGAATATCAGGACTCAGTCACTTGTTGTATTTACTTGTAAAATTGTACTGTACAGTCTTATAGTATTTATTGTCTGTGGTTATATGTTTGTTTTTCTAACACCAGTCAGGAGTAGTGCTCCTAATTTCGTTGTATACAGAAAAATACAATGACAATAAAGGCGTTCAATATTCAATATATCATCGCGCTAATCAGGATCTGGCTAATTCAGTTCTTCGAAAGCACCTGTTGTTGATGAATAGTATGGCTGGATTGAGTTATCTGAGATAATTGCGCGTTCATGGGTTGGTTTAAAAGGGGCTATGTATCGATACTCGAAACCACGATCAGCAGTGCAGCGATTGGCTGGCGGCAAGACAGCAACGTAATGACATCATATAATTAAAAAAGACACCCGACGACAAACTTGACCAATTTCTGGACTTTTATAAGGAAACAGCCAAGCGAACAAAACTACATAAATGTTATAATAGATAAATGAAATGTGCACTGTTTTTATTTTATTTTAATTCTTTACATGATTCCCAATTATTTATATCCACGATTTCTAATATTTGTACAGGCTTTACATTTTTTTTTTCAATGTTGTAATTAGCAATTCATTTAATTTTATATTTGAACAGATTTGTTACGTGACAACATTAATTAAAGTTTCTTAAGGGTCAAGATCATGTTATCTGCATCTCCTGCGCTCCATCAAGCCACTCCCATAATATCTGTCATCACTCAAATTAATGCACGACTCTACATTATCTGTATAGCATG
>NW_015666721.1:11126-13804 GCF_001515625.1 Sinocyclocheilus rhinocerous
TTATAATGCATGACGCTTACTGTGCTAAATCTTAATTGAAATAAAAGGGGCTTCAAATTAAACCAATTGACCCATAATTATTACATAGTGTTCTCTTTAACTCTTTTAAATAAAACCACACTTAATACTATGCAATACTTTTCTATAGGGTTCCAAAATTCTCTTATTTTGCACTTTAATGGCTTTACCTTTCTTTCTGTTTGAAACAGCTGCATTGCAGGCACTGAAGCGTAAGAAGCGCTATGAGAAGCAGTTAGCTCAGATTGATGGCACTCTTTCTACCATCGAGTTCCAGCGTGAGGCGCTAGAGAACGCTCACACCAACACCGAGGTCATCAAGAATATGGGCTTTGCTGCTAAGGCCATGAAAGCTGCCCATGACAACATGTGAGGAGCTTCTCTTCTATTATCAGTGTTTTCTTCCCTTTTTGTATCAGCCTCACTAGGGCAAGGTTTTGGGTTTATGAGATCTTAAACAAGATTAGTTTACCAGTGCAAGCTATTAGGATTCTGTATGGCACTTTGATATAGGATATATCTAAATTTGTACTTTCAGGGACATCGACAAAGTGGATGAACTCATGCAGGACATCACAGAACAGCAGGAGCTGGCGCAAGAAATTTCAGACGCAATCTCAAAGCCTGTCGGGTTTGGGGAGGAATTTGATGAGGTAAGATTAAAACAAGCAAACTCCGAGTCCACAGCCATGATGAACCTTCACCTGCTGAGTTTTTGGGAGATTTCCATGTGCTTTCACAAAGATGCCGTTTACTCCCGCTATTAACATCTAATTTGGGTGAACTGATCACAAGTGGACTGCACTGAATACTGGTCTAAATGGGTCTAGTTCATTTATAAGGATGTTACCACATTGCATGTGTGTTATAAAATGCTCATGCAACAACATCAACGATCCGCTTACTCATTAAGGACACAATATTTGTGCAAAAATCACATTTTAAACCTGTTAGGTGCAACCTTAATTTGAGGTAAGATTTTTTTTTTCATGTTTAAAGAAACACTTCTTTAAGAAAGCCCTCCAAATAATAATCAACACAGCCCAAAAATCACTGGCTGCTCACTACCCTCCCTGGAAAGCATTGCTCGCTCCCATTATCTCTCAAGGGCCAAAAACATCATCAAGGACACATCCCATCCAGGACACCACCTGTTTAATCTTCTGCCCTCAGGCAGGCGTTACAAATCCTTAAGAGCAAAAACCCCTCACTTACAGAACAGTTTCTTCCCAATTGCTATCAGGACTTTAAACTCATAAATGCACTAATGTTAAAATACTATTCCAACCACGTTATTCTTTTAACTACAGTCACTTATTTCATTCAAATCTCTTCTGTCTATACTGCTGCTATACAACATGCAATATACAATATTGAATATTGTACAGTATGTCAATCTGCAATACCACTGTCTGAACACTTTATTTATCAGAACTTCAAACAATGCACTATGTAGTATGTCAGGGTGAAATACCACATCTGGTTACTAAATGTGAACACTATATCTGCAGTAAAGGTGCAATAATATATGTGCAATAATATATGTGCAATAATATATGTGCAATAATATATGTGCAATAATATATGTGCAATAATATATGTGCAATAATATATGTGCAATAATATATGTGCAATAATATATGTGCAATAATATATGTGCAATAATATATGTGCAATAATATATGTGCAATAATATATGTGCAATAATATATGTGCAATAATATACACTATATGTCAATGTGAAATACTATCTCTAGTCACTAAATCACCACAGTTAATCATTCCTTTTTAAATTGTACTTTTGTATAAACTTACTGTGCATATCAAGGTGAAGGCCAACGTGCAATACTATAAATGGTCACTTTACTCGGATTGCTCAATGTGAATATCAGGACTCAGTCACTTGTTGTATTTACTTGTAAAATTGTACTGTACAGTCTTATAGTATTTATTGTCTGTGGTTATATGTTTGTTTTTCTAACACCAGTCAGGAGTAGTGCTCCTAATTTCGTTGTATACAGAAAAATACAATGACAATAAAGGCGTTCAATATTCAATATATCATCGCGCTAATCAGGATCTGGCTAATTCAGTTCTTCGAAAGCACCTGTTGTTGATGAATAGTATGGCTGGATTGAGTTATCTGAGATAATTGCGCGTTCATGGGTTGGTTTAAAAGGGGCTATGTATCGAAACTCGAAACCACGATCAGCAGTGCAGCGATTGGCTGCGGCAAGACAGCAACGTAATGACATCTTATAATTAAAAAAGACACCTGACGAAAAAACTTGACACATTTCTGGAAACAGCCAAGTGAACAAAACTACATAAATGTTATTATGACAGATAAATGAAATGTGCACTGTTTATATTATATTAAAATTCACAATTATTTATATTCACAATTTCTATTTGTACAGGCTTTACATTTTTATTTCAATACTGTAATTATCAATTCATTTAATTAATATAATATATATATAATATCTGTCATCACTCAAATTAATGCACGGCTCAGATTAACTGAACAGCATGTGTGTAAGACTCGTATACAATTATAAAGTTATTATTTTATCATGAATAAATATTTTAATGAGTAAAACTGGCTGTGTCTATAGTATTATAGACTACACAACATTATTATATTATTTTCGAATTAA
>NW_015666721.1:13883-34139 GCF_001515625.1 Sinocyclocheilus rhinocerous
ATCAGCAATGCAGCGATTGGCTGGCGGCAAGACAGCAACGTAATGACATCATTTCTTAAGGGTCAAGATCATGTTATCTGCATCTCCTGCGCTCCATCAAGCCACTCCCATAATATCTGTCATCACTCAAATTAATGCACGACTCTACATTATCTGTATAGCATGTGTGTGTGTGTAAGACTCGAATACAATTATGAAGTAATTATTTTATGACAAATAAATATTTCAGTGAGTAGAACTGGCTGTGTCTATAGTATAGTATTAAAGACTACACAACATTATTATATTATCTTTAAATTAATTTTTAAATGATTATTATTTTAAATTATTGTCCCTGGATCAGTAGGATGCTCTTGTAATAAAGTAGCAGTGGCTGGGACAGATTTTAAGTATCAGTTCTGCTTAAGAAGATGCAATCTAATCATGTTTACATGAAATAAGCTGCTCCCGAGCAGGTTTAAGCTTACGGACCTGTTGCTATGACAGCAACTCCGGGATGAGCTTCGAAGAACCAAACAATCCAAGATCATGAAAAATCATCAACAATCAAATCCAGCTAACTGAGTTAGCCACGTACGAAGAACGGGCCGCAGGTCTCTTGTTAGTTATCATGGACACTCATTGGACCACACCCATCTCCTTGTTAGTTTCCATAGTAACTTATTAGTTCTTTGGTTCTGCTCAGCATATATAGGCCTCTGTCTCTAGTTAGGTAGTCAGTTTTTGCATGTTTTTACCTTGTATTTTCTTGTGTTTTCTCCTGTTCCGTGTTCCCATGTTTATGTTCTCTCACCTTGTTGTTTTCTTTAATAAATCAGTCCTCACTTGGATCCACTTCCCAGTCTGCTCCTTTGCCTCCTTGACTGTCCCCTGTTGTAACAACCACTGGTAAATAGGGTAATGGGAGACTCCATAACCAGAATAAATAAATGGTAATAATAGTACATTTCTAATGTGAATAGGGAACTTCAGAACATTCTGATGAAGCAGAAGACTGCAAATGGGGTTATTATTCATGTGGGGAAGAATGATATTCTGAAAGTCAGAACTCCTTAAGAGGGATTTAAATGTACTCTTTGAAACACTTGGAAGACTTAAAGTTCAGTCATTCATAAGTGCACCACTCCGAGCAAGAGGAACTAACATGTTTTTACAGCTCTGTCATGACACCTCTTGGAGAGTTTTAGCATGGTAATATACATGCCTGTGTTGACCAAAAAAAAATGTCCCCACAAGGTCAAAATTGATTGGTATTACTATCCTTATGGGGACATTTGGTCCTCATAATGGTGGGAATACCAGGTACACACACACACACACGCCGGATCAGCATCTAAGGGTGACTTTCTGGAAAAAAGCCAGGACAACATATTTCAGCCTCCGGAAACAGCAGAGCCACAGCCGCTCTCACCTGACACACTATCCCTCTCTCCAGCATCTCTGCTTCTAAGCTTCTCACAGAAAATGGAGGAACTGGTTTATGCTGGGACCAAACTCTCCCACACTTCCGCTGCAAGCCCCCAGATATCAACTAAAAAACGGCGGGCCCCCAACCACCAAAGAACCATAATTCACTTTTGGTGCTGCTCCTCTGTCGATCTGACTGTCTATGAGCAGGAATATAAAAATGCTAAAGATCACTGTGTAGTTTTAACAGTCCTGGAGCTGCCAAAAGTCCTCCGGATGATGCAAAATGACGTGTTTAGTGTCATCCGGCGGACTTCTGCTGACAAATAAATAAATGGGATATCTGGATGCAGGTAACATGGAGAAAGAGTACACATTGTTTATTTACATTCAGTATACCACCAATTTTATAACAATAAAAAGCTGGTTGAAGATTCTTTAAAACATACTTTAAATCAGTGTGGCTAAATATGGAATGACAGGGCTAACATGGAACAGGCAGATGCTCTTTTATTATTTTTGTGCATAATATTAGTTTATCAGCTAATCAGCTGAAGATCAATCTATGTGCTTATTAGAGATCTTGCTGAGGCAAATGTTCACTTAATGTCAGATTTCATTCTGATATACTGAATGACTGAGGCAGAACGAAATGTTCAAAATTCAGGTTTATGGAAAATTCTAATTCAAAATTCAGGATGCATGTAAATCAGAGGAGGGGATGAGAGGTGGAGGGGGGGACAAGACATTGTGCCAAGGTAGACAGTTTGTTTAGAAATTCAAGCCATTTAGCCATTCATGCTGTCAGCTGTGTGTAAAATGATTAGGGAAAGAACACTGATACTAGACAGTCATTACTTGGTGATACTCTCAGAATATTAAAGTAGACCAGGTGAAATGCTGTAGGATGGAGTCATAGGAAAAACCTTGTCTTTAAGTGACTTCACTGCAAAAAATGATTTTCTTAGTATGTTGTCTTGTTTTCTAGTGTAAATATCTAAACATTCATGAATCAAGATGCATTTATTTGAGAAGCAAAATGACTTAAGATTTCTGAAAAAATATCAAAATTTTAGTTTTTGCTTAAAACAATAAATAAATCTGCCAATGGGGCAAGACAAATAATCTTAATTCAAAGGCAAAACAAGATAATTTTTCTTGCCCCTTTGACAGATACGGTTCCTTGTTGTAAACAAAAAGTTACAAAATTTAGATTTTTTTTTCTTCTTTTTTTCTGGAAAACAAAGCAAAAAATTCTAAGTAAGAAAATATGTTTTGCAGTGTTGGGGGTGAACCTCATGATGTGTCACACATGTATAAACACACACAAAGATGAAGGCAAATAGGTAATATTCGGTAACACTTTATTTCGATAGTCCGCTTTAGACATTCTATTAACAGTAAGTAACTTTGCAACTACATGTCAACTAGCAGTCATTAGAGTATTAGTAGACTGTCTGCTTAATATCCTCTAACACTTTATTTTGATGGGTCCACAACATACAACATACTGACTGTGAGAAACTTTGCAAGTACATGTCAACTTATTCTACTAACCCTAAACCTACCCTAACAGTCTACTCTGAGAGTTAGTAGACATGTAGTTGCAAATTAATGAGAATTAGTTGACATGTATTTACAAAGTTAGTTATAGTTAGTAGAATGTCTAAAGTGGACTATCGAAATAAAGTGTAACCTAATATTTAATAAATCCAACATGAACAGATCCAAGATAGACGAAACAGAACTGAATTGAAATACACATGATAATGAGACACACACACACCTGAAAATAATGACTGACTCAAATGAACAACCATGACAACCAACTAACTCAGGAAAGACGGTGCAAACTGAAGACAGAGTCCATGTGATGTGTGTGAGTGTGACATGATGAAGATATGGCGGGCGGGTTAGCTTACAGTAAACTAGTATTTCTACGGTCTTTACGGAGGTTGCAATGGAGTCAAAATAATTCCAACAAAGTTAAAACAAACGTGTTTGTCACGAGGAGCAGACTAGACTGTGTTTTTGTGTTATCGCAGATTGATGCCAGCGATCTTCGCTGAGAGGTTTGAGTCTTATCACACAGAGGACATTCTGTGGTGATAAATAACAGCAAACAGAAAATAGCAGGAACTTCAGACAGAAAGAGATGAACAGAAAACTTCTGAATATTCAGCCTCAACATGGTTCTTCTGGAAGAACAGACTCCTGAGAACTTTCATGAACAGAGACATTCTGAGCTGCATTCATGAAACACTTTGACACGATTATTACCGAGACGTTTTATTTCCATAATGACCAACACAATATGCCAGGAGCAGCACAAATGGGCAGATATAATGTCAGCTGTGTCAAGTGCAGAATGGCTTAAGACTTGATTTTTTGGGGGTGTTAAAAATGCCAAAATAGGTTTGTGATTGTGGAGGAAATGATGCAAGCCATAACTGTGTTTTCAATTTTTGTTTAAATCACATAATTGTCATTAACAATATAAATCAGGCCAATCAATGGATGGTTTTAATTATCACAATGAAGAATCTATGTTGTTTTCTTATTTTATTTATTAATTGATCATTTACTTATTTAATGTAATCATATAATCTTTTGATCATTTCTATTACTTGACATATTTTACTTGCTCTTGTTGAGCTTATTGTTTAGTCTTATGATTGTGTATGTTTCGAGGGATATTTGTCTTCATTCAAGGTTTTTAACATCACAGGATGATGTTGTGAAGCAGTGATTTTCCAGGTTAGATTTGTGCTGGTCAGATGAAGTTTGGACAAACTCAATAAAGTCATTTTTTCATGCTCATAACTTTCTGCTATTTCAAGGTGTCATCTGTAAACCTCTCAGGCTGATAGAAGACCTTTAGTTAATACACTGTATGTACAGTACACATTTGACCTGTTCATGCATTCCTACAAATCAAACCCAGGCATTTGTTTAATTAATGAAAAATGTCATCTAATAATATTTGGGATTGAAACACTGTTTACGTCTTGAAATCCAATGTCTCTTTTGAGAATTAAAAAAAAAATTTTTTTATTTTTTTTAAAGGAAGCTCAACAGCTGCAACATTTTTAAATATTAATATATTATTATCATTATTATATATTATACATAACATTATAATAGTATTAAAAGTGTTGGGTTTGTATCAGTTTATTTGTATTGTTTTATTATTAATTTTATATGTAATTTGTTGTTACATATTTATGCTATAGGTCTACAATTGTTACTAGATTAAAACTACTATGTTCTTTAATTAATAAGCAGTTATAATATTTGGTGGATGGAGCTACAACAGTAAAATCATGTAAATGAAACCCATTTAGCCAGGAGTGGCCCTGTTTTTGAGTCTGTATGCTGGAGTATGTTGTCCAAAATATGCAGATATACAAAAATATATAATATATATAAAAAATACACAAACAAGCGATTGTCCTCCAGAGTGCGCTGCAAGCCTCGTGTGGGCATCATTCAAATCTCGAGACAAATTTGTTCTTAACGATGGTATTTGTAATCGATGGAAATTATAATCGCTTCTAGTTTGGCTGCCTGAGATATAAATGAAAATCCGCTCTGTCGACAAAATAATGCTGATCCAGTAATCGGCTGTGATTGGTCCATCCCGAGCAGCGCTGAGGAAAGTCACAGGCACCACGTGACACGGTCTGCTTCAGCAGAGCGGATTATTTATAATTAATTATGATTAAGATCTTAATAATAACACCGAGATGCCTGCGGCGAATGAAGCTAGGCAGTGAAGAGTGAAAAGAGTGAAATGGCCATGTAGCGTTAGAGCCGCGGAGCCCCGCCCATCATTACGAGCGCTCGCGCAGACACGCCCTGCCTCCCTCCGCATCCCTCCTGACAACAGCATCAGCATCAGCAGCGGCAGCAGCATCCCTCACAATCACACGAGCAGCCTCCTAAACATCGAACGACTGCGAGATACAACACTAAATCCAGGGATTTCAGCAGCGTTTCGAGCTTCGCCTGTTTCGACGAGCAGACGCCATTCGCTTCAGCTCAGGCCGTTACGCGACCGCCTTGCGTCTCCAGATAAATCTAACATTCAGGTTAACATCGTCGTGAAGCATCATCATGACGGACGCAGCGGCCGAGTGTAACATCAAAGTGCTCTGCCGCTTCCGGCCTCTCAATCAGGCCGAGGTCCTGCGCGGGGACAGATTCCTGCCCACCTTCCAAGGCGACGACACCGTCATCATCGGGGTAATAGCTCGCATCATTACATCAGAGAAATACGCAGCGCGTTAGGTTCAGCGCTGAGCGTCGGCATGACGTCAGCACCCCTAGAGGCTGCAGGCCTCGTCATCTCCGGGCACACATCCCTGTCTCATCAGTCTTGTTGCTGTAATATGCTGTGAGTGAGTGAGTGTGTGTGAATGCAGGGAGTGGCTGATGATGGCTGAAGTGAAACAGCTGTTGGGCAGGGTGTTTTTTGATAAAGCTTGAAAAAAGTACATGTATAGTTAAAGGGAATGACACAGTTCATCTACTCGCTTCATCTGTGACGTGACCAAACAATGACGTTTCCTTTCCCCTCATGTCTCCTCTCTTCCTCTGTGTGTGCAGGGAAAACCGTACGCGTTCGACCACGTGTTTCCCACCAACACCACCCAAGAGCAGGTGTACAACACCTGCGCCAAGCAGATCGTCAGAGGTCAGTGCGTGACGCCCTGTCTGCGCATGCAGCGCGTCATATTTCATATTTTGGACTTTAGCGGTATTGATTACTGTCAGACGCTCCTCAGAGGAAATCAATGCTCTGATGTTTGGCTGTGTGTGTGTGTGTGTGTTTGATGTAGATGTGCTGGGAGGTTACAACGGCACCATCTTCGCTTATGGACAGACCTCTTCTGGAAAGACCCACACCATGGAGGTGCACTTATGTTTTAGATGAAATATTGCTTATACTTTTAACACTTTCACATTCTTGCACTTCATTTACTGTAAATGACCAATCCATCAGACGACCGATGTCACCCGTGCACACTGTACCTGTACTAAAATGAGCATCAAATATTATTGGCCAGTTTCCCTGTAAGCACTGTGACCCTGCAGCACAAAAGCAGTGTTAAATCGCTGGGGTATATTTGTAGCAATAGCCAACAATACATTGTATGGGTCAAAATTATATTTTTCTTTTATGCCAAAAATCATTAGGATATTAAGTAAAGATCATGTTCCATGAAGATATTTTGTAAATTTCCTACTGTAAATATATCAAAACTTAATTTTTGATTAGTAATATGCATTGCTAAGAACTTAATTTGAACAACTTTAAAGATGATTTTCTCAATATTTAGATTTTTTTGCACCCTCAGATTCCAGATTTTCAAATAGTTGTATCTCGACCAAATATTGTCCGATCCTAACAAACCATACATCAATGGAAAGATTATTTATTCAGCTTTCAGCTGATGTATAAATCTCAATTTAAAAAAATTGACCCTCATGACTGGTTTTGTGGTCACAAATCACAAGTTAACGCATTCGTTCCATCGAAATGTAACACCGATTCGAGTCTGTATTCAGTGTCTGCTTTACCTTGTGCGGTTTATGGTTTTCAGAGATGGAACTGAACTTGTCTTTCTGTCTAATTTGGCTACTTTCTACCATAATTTATCTAATAAATAATAAACTATATATAATAAGATATAATAAAAAATCTGAATATATTTTGCTATCCTGACTATCACATGACTCGTTGGTTTATTTGGAAGCACTGCCGCACAGCTCGATTAGACCAGCATGAATTTTAATTGTTAAACGCACTTTCAGGGCAACCTCCACAACCCGCAGCAGATGGGCATCATTCCCCGCATCGCAGAGGACATCTTCAACCACATCTTCTCCATGGACGAGAACCTGGAGTTCCACATCAAGGTACGCAAAGGCCAAAACCAGTGGCACATCCATCATCTAGTCATCTGCCCAGTGTGTGGTGCTCTGAAAATCAGTCTTTGCCTTTCTCAGGTGTCCTACTTTGAGATCTACATGGAGAAAATCCGGGATCTTCTGGACGGTTTGTGGAAAACAGTAATAGTGCAGCGTACCGAATTCACCACAGTGGTTTTTATGTTCCTCATTGTGTTTCTCTCCTCTTTAGTCACAAAGACCAACCTGTCTGTGCATGAGGACAAGAACCGCATCCCTTACGTGAAGGTGCTTTTTCACAACCACCAGCAGCGTATTTTGTGTGAATGTGAATAAATCAGGATAAATGGTAACGAAGCGGCTGTTTTGTGTTTGTGTGGCGTCAGGGCTGCACCGAGCGCTTCGTGTCCAGTCCTGAAGAGGTCATGGACGTCATCGACGAGGGAAAGTCCAACCGGCACGTCGCTGTCACCAGTGAGTGCTTTTGTCATTGTTCTCAAATCCAGCTGAACTTCATTTACTCACAACAGTTCAGGTTAAGTGTTTCAAAATATGGCCAGTATTTTATAATCACAGTAACATGGTGTAAATCACAGTCATGCAGGGTTTCCGCGGGTGGGTCCTTGAGAAGTCTTACATTTAGTTTGATCAAATTTAAAGCCATAAAAAGTCTTAGATGGTACAAGAAAGTCTTAATTATGATTCCGAGAGGCCTTAAATTTGGGGATGGAAAAAACAGAATTGCCATATGGCTTAGTGTGACGATTAAACTTCAAAAGTTTATGATTTCATTAAATATGAGCGCTGCACGTTTCAGAGTCAGCTGCTGCTGCTTTGTGTTCTGCTGTTACCGGGGAAACCGCTGTGTTTCTGCCGTTCCGAAAGCGCCTCCTGCTGGCAGAGAGTGAATTAGCATTTTCAATAAGTCTGTCTGCTGGTTTTGTTCCGACCGTATGTTTGACCGTATTCAGATGCGTATGTTTTTACGCAGCAAACACGAAGAGTTGTAAATGTTAACTGGTGGATCAACAAGAAGATAATGCATTATAAATATCTAAACAATTAAAAGAGTAAAATATATGTATATGTTATTTAATTAATATAATAATTGCTTGATAATAATTGTTTAAATTAATATAATAATTGATCGTTTTGACTCATTCGTTTTCTTAAAAATGGTTTAAAGGCTGAAATGTGAAGTTTATAATTTTATAAAACTTTTTGTATTTGTGAAAACCTGTAGGCTGTCTGAACTGTTAATCATGCTTTTTACACTCATTTTACAGTTAGCATTGACATTGCCCTACCCCGCTCATATGGCATTAATTTTATTTGTGCAGGTCTTAAAAAGTCTTAAATTTGAGCTTAAAAATCCTACAGAGACCCTGTCATGATACCTTCATCTCAATCTGACCGTTCCCATTAAAAAAGTACAGCGCAATGGAGATCTTATTCTTGAAATGTACATTGTGTGTAATATACAGTGGAGATCAAAATTAGAGAACAGTCTATAAATACTTGATTCTGAAATATTGTTAATCTTCATCGCTCAAAATTTGAAGGAATATTAGCTGTAGGTATACCTCCGTTCTACTGACAAGTTTGTCATTTCAACAAAAACCTTTATTCTGTGGAAAACACAGTGATCAAAATTAGAGAACAGTAACCGCTGTAGCACGAAAGAAGACTGCAACTAATATTTTGGAGGGTTACAGCTGTCAGAAATGAGTAGGAAGTGTAGAGGCTCCTGCTTTGAGTGACTTCAGCACATCTCTAGTTTCTCACACTTGCGCTGCTGTGATCTCGGCCCACTCTTCTTCCACAGTTCAGTGACTGTAGTGGGTTTCTTAGACTGAACTTTGTCGCCAAGGATTTTCCAGAGATTTTCAGTCGGGTTTAGATCAGGACTCTGGGCCGGTCATTTCATTATTTCAATGTTTTCAGCTTCAAGGAACTGCTTTAACCGTTTTGCAGTGGCCTTCATCTGGACCGCCTCCTGTCACAGACTTTCAGTCACTTTAGAGCGGCCCGCCATCCTGCAATCTCAGTGAAAATTAGAGGAATGCTGCCAGTTAAAACAGGGTTTGTCATATAATTAAGAAAATTAGCACCAGGTGCCTGATTAACACCAATAACTTTAGAGGGATCTGTAAGTGTTCTCTAACTTTGATCTTTTTTTCAAATATTTCATCTAAGTTTTTTCTACTGTGCTTCAGAATACAATAATTTTATTAAATATGCTTAGAAAACTGCCCTTTTACTTCAAATACTTCTAAGCAGTGACCTTGAAATTTAGGAAATTGTAGGTTGTTCTCTCATTTTGATCTCCACTGTACCATTCAAATTTTTGCTGTAAATTTGTCTTGTTTGTTTCTTAGTGTTTCATGCTCAGCAAGGCTGCGGAAATGCAGTATTTAAAATAACTGTTTCAAATATATTTTAAAATGCAATTTAGTTCTGTGATGACAAAGCTGAATTTTCATGAAATATAACCAACCACCTTGAGGACCCTAGCAACCACCCCGGGTACCCTAGCAACTGCATAGCAACCCCCTAGCAACCACACAAAATACCCTAGCAGCCTCATAGCAACACCCTAGAAACCACCCTGAGTACCCTAGCAACCGCATAGCAACACCCTAGCAACACCCTAGCAACTACACAAAATACCCTAGCAACTGCATAGCAACACCCTAGAAACCACCCTGAGAACCCTAGCATCTATGTATCTATCTATCTATCTGTCATCTTAACATTTCTATCTCTACTATTCTTTATTCAAACTTCAGACTTCTTCAACTGAACACCTTCAAACTACAAGCTTTTAAGCCACTTCAAATAGGCTTTCTCAAGCCAACTTCAAAGTTTGTTCACAAACTTTACTTGTCTAGTTTAAAATGCAATTTAGTTCTGTGATGACAAAGCTGAATTTTCATGAAATGTGATTTGATACTGGCATGATGAGTATTGGAGAATGAGCTGTAAACGAGACGCTGTTCTGTTATCAGATATGAATGAGCACAGCTCTCGCAGTCACAGCATCTTCCTGATCAACATCAAGCAGGAGCACGTGGAGACGGAGCAGAAGCTCTGTGGAAAGCTCTACCTGGTGGATCTGGCTGGCAGTGAGAAGGTCTTTTGTCTTTTGTTGTATAAAGTATCCAGTTAGAAATTATTAGTTAAGCTGGCAACATTTTACATTAGGGAACGCATATTCACTGTTAACCAAGGGTTTTCCCTCAATAAACTCCTTATTTGCTTCTTATTAATAATTAGTAAGGTAGTTGTTATGTTTAGGTTTGGGGTCTGATTATGGGATTTAAAATATGCTCATGCAGAATAAGGCATTTAATATGCACTAATAAACAGCCAATATGCTAGTAATATGCATGCTAATAAAGAACCAGTTCATAGTGAATAGTGTTCCCTAATATCTGAAGTGTTGCTGTTGAGCTTGTTTATGGTGTATGTTCACACGCAGGTCAGTAAGACCGGTGCAGCTGGAGCCGTTCTGGATGAAGCTAAAAACATCAATAAGTCTCTGTCTTCTCTGGGCAACGTCATCTCTGCTCTCGCTGAAGGAACTGTGAGTGCTCGCAAACGCACTCATATATGACCGTGCATATTTGTGTTTGCTTACGCCGAATGTCCCTGGTTTGTGCGAGCAGAAGACGCACGTGCCGTACCGCGACAGTAAGATGACCCGGATCCTGCAGGACTCTCTGGGAGGAAACTGTAGGACCACCATGTTCATCTGCTGCTCTCCCTCGAGCTACAACGACGCCGAGACCAAATCCACCCTCATGTTTGGACAGCGGTACCTCCAGCACACACACACACACACACACTCACTCACACACACACACACAGACACACACACATACACACTCACACAGATACACACACACACACACACACTCACACAGACACACTCACACACAGACACCTAGATCAAACAAACATCTGCATTGTGCTTCTTTGTGAGTTCAGTTATTTAGTGAAACATGGTCTCATGTTTTTTACCAAACAATCTAAAAACAGCAACATTTAAATGAAATGATGAACTTGCTGAACTTTAGAGTGCTTTTTTTACCCACTTAAGTAGGATTGAAGTAGGGCATCTTTATAGGTAGTTTATATCTGTAATTTTTTTTTAAAATCTTTTATTTATTTACTTATTTAACCAGGAAGGTCACATTGAGATACTATATCTCTTCTAGCAGGGAGTCCTGGTCAAGATAGGCAGCAAAGGACAAATTTACAAAAAAAAATACACATCACCACATAATGAACAAACAAAAAACACTATTTTCTAAAAACAATACAAATCCTAGTCAGTTATTAAAACATGTACACTGTTCTATATAAACAGACTTTAAAATAAAATAATTACTGCTGTTGTCTTTGAAATATGGTAAAACTACTGAATGTACTGATCAGCATTAATGGCAAACTAAAATATACATTAATGTCATTTCTATTGCAACTTGTATCTCATGTTTTTAAAATATACTTGTAATTACACATTTGTAACAATGAAGTTGCAATATGGTATATTTACGATATATTAACTTAAGATGTATTATTGAAAGACGCACTACAGTTAAAATTACAATCCAATATTTACATAGCATGTAAGAAAGCACATCAAAATAATTGTTCTTTTCTAAAACACCACAGAACATTATTAAAACAATGATTTAAAATGTACTTAAAACATTTAGTGTGGCATTATTACAAAATGCATTTTTTTAAAGTGTGTTAAGATGTGTACTCTCGGTACGGTCACTTAAGTGGCCTTTTATTTCACTAATATTATCATGCAAATACAGTTTTTCGAAAATACCCTTTTAAGATTTGCGTTACACTCGTGGACATACAATTAATACAGTTAAGCACTGCCTAGTCCTAAATAAAGACCAATTGCTATTGAATATGAATCTGACAGCTTCTTAAAGGGATAGTTCACCACAAAAATGGAAATTCTTTCATCATTTATTCACCCTCATGTTGTTCCAAACCTGTATTAAGATAATTTATTTTCTTCTGTTGAACTAGGGCTGGGCGATAAAACGATAACGATAATTATCACAATATATTTTGCCCTCGATAAAACGATAACATGCGTTCGATAATATTCAGTATAATGTTTATGCGGCAAAAGCGGAACGAACCGCGTTAACAGCGCCACACTGATCAGGGCTGCGTTTCTCGATAACGATTGATCTTAGCGCTTAAGAGTGTTTTCTACGAGTCATTTTATGATCGTTCGTTATTGCTTCACGTGCGTTTCCCAAAAATGCACTTAACGCAATCGCACGTAGCTGTGCTTTAAGTGCTACTTAGGAGTCGCTATCCGTGTCAAGTGCTGAAATGTCACCTTATAGAATGGCTCGTAATTGTAGTACACGCTCGTTTATTGAAATGTTAACCTAATGCTGCGTTTCAGACAACTCGGATATAATAACAATAATTATATTATATCTATACGTATAATATTATACTTTACATAATTATACACAATATACTTTATACAAAAATATATATTATAGTATATATTGATATAGAGACGTTATTTCCGGGTCCAATACATTGGTTTTCGTGCACGTCAGTAAGTCGTTGACAGATTTTTTCCTCCCAGTCTTTGAAGCATATTTCCTACATTACTTATTTTATTCTTTTTTTTTTTTTGGTTCAGTCATTCAATTTAGATGTGTATTTTTTCTGGCCTTTTTAATTATTTCATTTATAAATTCATAAAAATAAAAAAAAAACGAGTAATAAAGTGTACAATAAAGTACAATCAAAACTTTATATTATAATCACATTGCACTTGAATAAAGGTAAAGGTGCAATCTTCCGGTTGTCCTGCAGGTGTTACGATTACTCCAGAGCACTCGTAGATCTACGATGATTTTCAAGTGCTACTTAAAGGGATAGTTCACCCAAAAATTAAAATGTGATGTTTATCTTATAACCGTCTCGTATTTTTCTAACACAAAGCTAGTTGACTCTCAAAGCCGTGATTCCCATTCACCTCCATTATAAGACTGACAGACTGCAACGGTTTGAGTTAAAAATCTTCGTTTGTGTTCTACTGAAGAAACAAAGTCACCTACATCTTGGATGCCCTGGGGGTAAGCAGATAAACATCACATTTTCATTTTTGGGTGAACTATCCCTTTAAGTTACGATGCTTTTGGGAAACGGACCGTAATATTAAGATCAGTCGTACGATCGTTTTTACGAACTTCTTAGGCTTACGAAGCTTTTGGGAAACGCAGCCCAGCTCGGCTCAAACAGCAGCGCGGGGCGAGCAGATGCGTTTACTCGCTCTCGATCGCGCGAACTGCACTGTGAGATCCAGCGAAGAACACACATGTGTCGGTGATTTAGTTTAAAGCCAGATGAAACGGCGCTGACGTTCTCTACAGCACTAACAAACAGCAGAAACACTTTACCTTGGATTTACTGCAGTAACACTAACTAAACCATGGTGTTGTCGTAGAAATGTGGGATATACATATGGAACTTTATTAAATTATTTATGTAGACATGTATTAAATGTATTAAAGGAGTAATAGTTGTTATTAAACTATAGCATCTGTGCATTAGTATTCATACTAAATGTATAAAAGGAATTTCAATGGCAAGTTGATTTTTGAGTGTGTGTGTGTTGTAGTGCTAAGACCATCAAGAACACTGCCTCCATTAACCTGGAGCTGACAGCTGAGCAGTGGAAGAGGAAGTACGAGAAAGAGAAGGAGAAGAACGTGAGCTTGAGGGACACCATCCAGAGCCTGGAGCTGGAGCTGCGGCGCTGGCGCAGTGGTGAGCCTTTGCACTGCTCTGACGAGTCAAGCCCATTTTATTTATATAGTGCTTTATACAATGCAAGTTTGACGTGATGTGCAACATGTGATAGTTGATTCCAAGCTACAGTAGAAGTCAGTATTTTGAAATTGATGTTATTTAGCTTAAACCAGCTTAAGGTTGTTTGCTTGTCTTATATGGTTTAGGTGGGGAATTTTGGCAATCAATTCAAATCAAATAGTCGTGATGTTATTTTCTCATAGGAGAGAAAGTTCCAGAGACGGAGCAGGCAGACGCTGATGTGGTGAAGCTGGAGGGCAGTGACGAAGCGTCTCTAGATAATGAGAGATCATCCGATGTCCAGCGGGAGAGAGAGAGGGACTCTGACTCCTCCTCTATTGTGGTGCGGATCTCAGAGGAAGAGCGGCAGAAATATGAGGAAGAGATCCGCAAACTCTACCGACAGCTGGACGATAAGGTGAACATGCACTCGTCACATCATTACTGAGATGCAGACACAAATGAACTCTCACTGTGCATCATGGATTACATACAAAACAAGATCAACATGATTTATTGCTCTCACTGTGTGTGTGTGTTTTGTAGGATGATGAAATCAATCTTCAGTGTCAGCTGGCGGAGAAGCTGAAGGAGCAGATACTGGATCAGGATGAGGTCAGAGGTCACATTCAGATTGTGCTGTAGTGGCCGTGATATGAGAATTGTTAATATATGATTTACTCAAAAATAGTTTAAATACAGGTGCTCAACCTACAAAACATAGAAGATAAGTCAACACACTGTTGTAATGCTCCCGAATAATTTAATTTGAGCTGCATGCTCTTCATCAGACAGATAATGAAGATTAGATGCAGACAACAGGGATGAAAATTGAAATATTATATATTTACTGATAATTCAACTGTTTGCAGTTAGTTAAAACAACAACAAATCACACCATATAGTAAATAAGAAATAAAAGTAACATAAAATCATAATAAATCCATAATAATAAAACACAGAAAAACCATAAAATATTCCAATGTTTTAAATCTTTTATATTTTAGTTTAGTTTAATTCACAAATAATTGACAGTGTAAATATGACCGTCTGAATTTGACAGCTGCAATCAGATCAGTTTATTTCACAAATAAATAATACAAATAATAAATAAATATATCAGACATTTTCTTGATATTTTCCTAGTGTGGTAAAAATGAGATATTATGCTTGGTAATGTAGTGAAGTAAAAGTTTCCCCGCTTTATTAAAGTACAGAGAATATACACTAACCAACTGCTACTGTCCACCACTGGACATAATTAAAGTTATAGTCATTAAACCAGCAGATCAGCTGTTTCGTAAAGGCCTAAAATGTGATCTGATTATGAAGTGCTATTTGATATTGGAGCTTTTAGCAGCTCGTATTAATGAGCGTCATCTCGTTGCAGTTGCTGGCGTCCACACGTGGAGACAGTGATAAGGTGCAGACGGAGCTGGGCCGCCTGCAGACGGAGAGCGAGAGCGCCAAAGCTGAAGTGCGGGAGGTCCTGCAGGCGCTGGAGGAGCTGGCGGTCAGCTACGACCAGAAGAGTCAGGAGGTGGAGGAGAAGAGCCTGCACAACAAACAGCTGGCCGAGCAGCTCAGCCTGAAGATGGTGACGTATTCTCACGCTACACAGTGATAGAAGCAGTGAAGGACTGACCTGTGCTTACCGCCGCTTCCACTGCTTTATAGGCCAATCTGATGGAGCTGGAGGCGGAGCTTGCTCAAATGCAGGAAGTGAGCTCGCAGCAGAGGAAGCGCATCGCTGACGTGTTGAACGGGCTGATGAAGGACCTCAGCGAGTTCAGCGCCATCGTCGGCAATGGAGAAATCAAGCTCGTAAGCCCAGAGAGGCCTCGGAGATTATAAATGTAGTCCTGACAGCTTGACACACAGAAAAGCTGCTGCTTTAGGGCCCTTTTAAATCTTTTCCCAAATTATGTTTTGTTTTGTTTTTTCATTTGAATTTTTCTTGTTTCTGTTTTCTTAATTTTTTGAAATTCTGTTATATTAAATTTGAGCAAAAAGCATCTCTAATTAATTGAAATTATGAAACAAATTTAACATCAATTTACAAAAAGTAAAAAAAAAATAGAGCCCTACTAAATCAGTTTTGTTTCCCACCAAATTCTGCTTTATTTTTTTCCAAATTCTGCATTTTCCTTTTTTTAATTTTTCTAGATTCCATTTTAATGGTTTAATTAATTTTTAATAATCCAAAAACATACATAAACAATGAAATTAATACATTATTATTATTATTATTTTATTTTTACAATAATAGGGCCCTATGAATGAATTTATTCATTCATTCATTCATTTATTTATGAAATTCTGTGTTGTCTGTTTGAATTTTTCTGGATTTATGATTTAAAACAAATTCATTCTCAAAAAGAAGTGGGAATCAAATGAAGTCATAAAACATTAACAACTGAATCTTTTAAAATTTAATTAAATGAAAATTTAACAATTTTTTGATAAGGTGAACTGCACAACAGAGGTTTACTATCAAAATTAAAACATGGAAGAATAAAGAGATGTTCTTTAAAATATCACACATCATAAAGTAAATTCTGTGTTATACAGTAAATTCATTTTATGACTGGATTCCGCATTGTGGAAATCATTGGGCCCTACTGTATTCACAATCTATCAGAGCCCCTGACGTACACAGTAGCTTGTGAACAGGTATGTCACGTCTCAGCTGTTAGTATATGGTGTGTTTTCACACAGCTGGAGCACTGTATCGACCAATCAGGAGCAGAGCTATCTGTTTAATATAGGAAACATATATTAATATTAATAATATTGCTTTTTTGCTTTCGTTATTATTTTGTATTATTGAAGGCACCTTGATCTGCCTTCATTTCCTTTGCACATTATGGTAAATCGGTTTCCTGTAGTTGCAGTTGTGTGTGTTTAGTCACTGCAGTAATCTGTGTGTGTGTGTGTGTGTGTGTGTGTAGCCGGTGGAGATCAGCGGTGCGATCGAGGAGGAGTTCACTGTGGCGCGGCTGTACATCAGTAAGATCAAGTCGGAGGTGAAGTCGATGGTGAAGCGCTGCAGACACCTGGAGAACTTGCAACTGGAGTGCCATCGCAAGATGGAGGAAACCAGCCGAGAGCTGTCCTCCTGCCAGCTGCTCATCTCTCAGGTGTGTGTGTGTGTGAGTGAGTGAGTGAGTGAGTGAGTGAGTGAGTGAGTGAGTGTACTGGTGGAGGTGAAGTCGATGGTGAAGCGCTGCAGACACCTGGAGAACTTGCAACTGGAGTGCCATCGCAAGATGGAGGAAACCAGCCGAGAGCTGTCCTCCTGCCAGCTGCTCATCTCTCAGGTGTGTGTGTGAGTGAGTGAGTGAGTGAGTGAGTGAGTGAGTGAGTGAGTGTACTGGTATTCAATACGTTATGGGGACCAAATGTCCCCACATGGATGGTAATAACAGTACATTTTTACATTTTTTTGGTCCCCATGAGGAAATAAGCTTGTAAATTTGTATAAGTATGTGGAATATGTGTTGCAACTAGAAATTGAATAAATTAATTAATAATGGTTCATCTCAATATTTAAATTAGTTGCTTCTAAACATATTTTCTTTTCATATTATCTTTAGATTTAAAGCATTCAGCTTGTAGCAAAACATTTTATTTAAATATTTAAAACCCATTGGCGTCGGAACCATTGAATGAGGGTGGGACAGGACCCACCCACTTTTGAAGACCAATGATATTGGACCCACCCACTTTTCCGTCTAATTCAGCGAATATGTGTATTTTTCAGAGCGCCGTCAGTCAAGTGCTCGATTATTTCCTTGATTTTTATTTTTATTGAAAACAAAAGCCTTTCCGATGTGATATGAGATGTAAAAAGGGAGAAGAACGATTTCGGCAAAAGGCGGACACGAACTCGGTTCGCCTCGCATCAAAAACACTATGCAACCCGCGTTACCACTTACGCTACTGGAAATGTTATTGAGCAGCCGTCTTTTGTAATGTTGTCACGTTAGTGAGCGGAGATGAAGTAAAGAGGTAAAGACACTTTGTGTAAATAGACACTGTTAATTAAACACTACAGAAAATGGCATATACTCCAGTAAATTTTTTCTGGGGGAGGACCCACCCACATTTTATTTTGCTTCCGACACCCATGTTAAAACCAAACAACTTACCATAGCATAAAGCAATATACATCCATTCCCTTGATAAAAGAAGTCATTTACATTAATTTGAATATTAAAATTACACTATAAAATCTATATAGGCGGGTATAAAAGGCAGCAGGTGCATCGCATTAATTCATGTTTTCGCTGAGGAGCCGAGCCGGTGACCCGGCAGCTCAGCGTTGGTACAGTAACTGTGGCGAACGTGACGTCTCCGTTCCCTCCTTCAGGGAACGAGGGTTACATACGTAGCCGAGACGTTCCCTTTCAGTCGTTCACTCTCGACGTCACGTCGGTGATGACCGACGAATTGGGACCCCTACCAACACGCCACAGGTGCTGCCCCCTCCAGTGCCCTGTGTAGGTCTCCTGATCCTTCCTATAAGGCAGACGATAGGACCAGGCTCTACACAGAGAAGGTCGACTACAGCTGTTCCTCGCAACCCAACAGTAGGACTTGGATAACACTGGGAAAGCGTGCCCTTCCATTTGAAAGAGGACATACTACGGAGTCACCTCCTCCCAGAGGGGGTTAAGTGACATTTACTCATGTGGAGTAACCCCGAAGGGCCCTACTGCACATGGAAGTCTCTGAGATGGCACATGGCTGCATCATTTAGAGACTGCAGAACGTGGTCTGCCAGGGGAAACACGGCCCTAGTAACTGTACCGTGGAAATACACATATGGGATCCCAACCGGGTCACTCATATGGGCACTAGCCTCACACCAGATTTCAGGAATTCGTTGGCTGAAAGGCCTGGCGCCGGATGCTCCGCCATGTCTGGCCGCCGGAGTGCTAGAGGACTCGACAGGGTCTGCCCAGTCAGGGGACTCTCTGGAGAACTAGGCGTCCAGGACGCCGCAAGCCGACTCTGAACCGGGCCTCTCAGTGCCACTACCCGTTTGAGGTGAGAACACAGGAGGAAACTGGTTCGACACGCAGGCTATAGAACCTAGCAAACGTGTTAGGAGTCACCCAGCCCGCAGCTCTACAAATGTCTGCTAGCGAGGCACCACGAGCCAGCGCCCAGAATGATGCGACACCCCTAGTGGAGTGAGCACGCAGCCTGAGCGGGCAGGGCACACCTTGTGCTTCATAGGCCAAGGTGATGGCATCCACTATCCAGTGGGCCATCCTCTGCTTGGAGACAGCCTTCCACTTCTGCTGTCCACTGTAACAGACAAAGAGCTGCCAGCGCCCAGAATGATGCGACACCCCTAGTGGAGTGAGCACGCAGCCTGAGCGGGCAGGGCACACCTTGTGCTTCATAGGCCAAGGTGATGGCATCCACTATTCAGTGGGCCATCCTCTGCTTGGAGACAGCCTTCCACTTCTGCTGTCCACTGTAACAGACAAAGAGCTGTTCTGAGGTCCTAAAGCTCTGACTTCTATCCACGTACTGTCGCAGTGCGCATACAGGACAGAGAAAAGCTAGGGCTGGGTCTGCCTCTTCCAGGGGCAGTGCTTGCAGGTTCACTACCTGGTCCCTGAAGGGGGTAGTAGGAACCTTGGGCACGTAGCCGGGCCGAGGTCTCAGTGTTGCACTGGAATCAGCCGGCCCAAACTCAAGGCACGATTCGTCGACCAAAAATGCCTGCAGGTCCCCCACCCTCTTGATCGAGGCCAATGCAGTCAGGAGTAGGGTTTTCATAGAAAGAAACTTCAACTTCAGCTGACTCCAAAGGCTCGAATGGGGCAGTTTGTAGGGCTCTTAGCACCAATGCCAAATCCCAAGAGGGTAGGGAGGGAGGCCTATGAGGATTTAACCTCCTGGCCCCCCTAAGGAACCTGACGACCAGATTGTGCTTCCCGAATGTTTTCATAACAACATGAGCCACTTAAAATTATTAAAGTTATCAACATTACTGATATTCAAAATGGTAAGCAAGCGCTGCTTTGTTTACGTTTCGTATATCTG
>NW_015666721.1:34616-64636 GCF_001515625.1 Sinocyclocheilus rhinocerous
TAGCCGGGCCGGGGTCTCAGTGTTGCACTGGAATCAGCCGGCCCAAACTCAAGGCACGATTCGTTGACCGAAAATGCCTGCAGGTCCCCCACCCTCTTGATCGAGGCCAATGCAGTCAGGAGTAGGGTTTTCATAGAAAGAAACTTCAACTCGACTGACTGCAAAGGCTCGAAGGGGGCAGCTTGTAGGGCACTTAGCACCAATACCAAATCCCAAGAGGGTAGGGAGAGAGGCCTAGGAGGATTTAACAGATGCCAGTGCATCTGTGCCGAGCGTTGCCTCGGTTAGGGAGTAGAACCACTGGCAGTGGGTGGCTTCTGGAGATGCAAACAGGTCTACCTGAGCAACTCCGAACCATCTCCAGATCAGCTGAACCGCCTGGAGGGGGATTCTCCACTCCCCTGGAAGTGCTGCTCGAGACAGCTCTTCGGCTGCCCGGTTGAACACTCCTGGGATGTGGATGGCACGAAGGGACCTCAGATGCTTCTGACTCCAAAGGAGGAGGTGGCGGGCGAGTTGCGACGGGAGCGTAAATCACCTTGCCGGTTGATATACGCAACAGTTGCAGTGTTGTCCTTGCGGACCAGAACGTCCCTGCCCCGAAGGCGCCCTCTGAGGCGGCTCAGGACAAGGCGTACTGCCAGCAACTCGAGGCAGTTGATATGCCAATGCAGTTGGGGACCTGTCCAAACCCCTGACACTGCGTGCCCGTTGTACATGGCCCCCCAGCCGGTGGCCGAGGCATCCGTGAATACCACAGCATGCCTGGATACCTGTTCCACGGGCACTCCTGCCCGAAGGAACGAGGGATCTGACCACGGGCTGAAGGTTCTGCGGCAGGCCGGTGTAATCTGAACCCGGTGAGTACCGCGTCGCCACGCCCACCTCTGGACTCGGCCATGGAACCAGTGCTGAAGTGGTCTCATATGGAGCAGACAGAGCGGAGCTACCGCCGCAGCTGCAGCCATATGCCCCAGGAGCCTCTGAAAGAATTTCCGTGGGACCGCCGTCCTGCCTGATAAAGACTTGAGGCAGTTCAGCACCGACTGAGCACGTTCCTGGGTGAGGCGTGCTGTCTGGCTGACCGAATCCAGCTCCATGCCGAGAAAAGAGATCCTCTGTGTTGGCACGAGTTTGCTCTTTTCCCAGTTGACCCGAAGACCCAACTGGCTGAGATGTCTGAGCACCAGGTCCCTGTGTGCACACAACTGATCACGAGACTGTGCGAGTATGAGCCAGTCGTCGAGATAGTTGAGGATGCGCACTCCCCGTTCTCTCAAATGAACAAGGGCTGCCTCCACGACTTTAGTGAAGACGCGAGGAGACAGGGACAGCCCGAAGGGCAGGACCTTGTACTGATATGCCTGACCCTCGAACGCGAACCGCAGGAATGGCCTGTGCCATGGGAGGTTCGAGACAAGAAAGTATGCATCCTTCAGGTCGATTGCTGCAAACCAATCTTGGGGACGGATGCACTCAAATGCGTTTCTGCGTCAACATCTTGAACGGCAGCTTGTGAAGTGCACAGTTCAAAACTCGCAGATCCAAGATCGGTCGTAACCCACCGCTTTTCTTGGGCACAATGAAGTAAGGGCTGTAAAACCCCGACCTCATATCGGCTGGAGGGACCGGCTCTATCGCGTCCTTCACCAGCAGGACTGCGATTTCTGCATGCAAGACAGGGGCATCGACAGCCTTTACTGATGTGAACCGGATGCCTCTGAACTTGGGGGGTCACCGGGTGAACTGAATCGCATAGCCGAGTCTGATGGTCCGCAAGAGCTACCGAGATAGACTGGGAAGCACTAACCAGGCTCCGAGAGACCGTTCCAGTGGAACCAACGGAACCACAGACGTATGCCGCGGTGAGGTAGCGTGGTGGAACACAGGGACCCAGCCCGGGGCCTGTGACGGCCTGGCCTGTGATGGCAGAGGGCAGAGTCTGGGTGTGAAGTGTAACACTCACCTGATTCCTCCTCGTGTGGGAGAAGCTTGAGGCTTGTGACAGCCTGGCTTGTGACAGCCTGGCGTGTGATGACATGAAGCGGGGACTCGAGTGCTACAGCCCTTACCTGGTTCCACGAATGGGCAGGAGGGGTGCTCTTGGGAAACCCACTGCTGCCCGCTGGCGAGAGAGGAGGGAAGTGATCCCGTGATGCACGGTTCACCACTCTCCTCCTCTTGAGAACCAGAGACCGAGGAAACTGCTCTTTTATTGAAGTTTTGGGTACAAAAACAGAATGAAACAAAAGATTCTCCACCCAGCCCTCCTCCTCCTCTCAGGGCCTCTTGCACAGGTTTGGCGGGTGCCTGGACGGGCTGGGTGTCCTGCCTGCGACCGGCTTCATGACGTTGCATGGTGGAAGGTTGCTGCGTGGCAGCGGGGGCGGCCGCAGGGGGGCACTCACGGCGACGAGCAGGCTGAGGGGCTGCGGCCTGGGTGGAAACAGCAGGTTTCCTCCGGCGCATGATGTGTTTGATCACCTCAGTCTGCTTCTGTGCCGCCGAGAACTGCTGGGCAAAGCTCTCGACAGCGCAGGAGGGAAAACGCCGGTCTGTGACACGGGAGCATTCAGGTGCTGTACCTTGTCATGCTCCTTCATGGCAGCCAGACACAGCCAGAGATAGCGCTCCTGGACCACTAGCGTGGACATTGCACAACCCAGAGACTGTGCGGTTACCTTCGTCGCTCGAAGCGCGAGGTCCGTCGCAGCACGCAGTTCATTTAGAACCACAAGGTCGTGACCACTCAGGGCTTTGGCCTGATGGACCTGCAGTAACGCCATGGCGTAGAGGGCAGAAGCCAGTTAGACCTGACGAATACTTACAGGCCCATGAGGGGAGACACGGGTCACCCCGCAGAGTGGTAGCGGCTGTTGGACATAGTTGCATGGCCACAGACCGCTCCACCGAGGGAATGCCCGTGTACCCCAAAGCGGCCCCACCATCGAGGGTGGTGAGGGAGGAGGAGCTACAAGATTTGTTCCGGGCAGTAAAAGGTGCCTTCCACGATCTTGTGAGCTCCTCATACACCTCCGGGAAGAATGGCACCGGAGGGGGGCGCTGAGAACCAGCGCGACCCCCACCTAGAAACCATTCATCCAGCCTTGAAGGATCGGGGTGCGGTGGAGGATTCCACACGAGTCCGACATTCTCGACGGCCTGGGAAAGCATAGCCGTCATCTCTGGGTCTGGCTCGGACAACGCTACCGCACCCGAAGGGGGCAACGCCGCCGGGTTGTCATCCCCGGAGAGAGAGAGCTCGCCCTCCGATGCAGCGATCGACATCTGGTCGTCAGAAGGAGCACCGAGGGATACGGGTGGTGTGCTCTGTCTTGCAGAGGGCCCAGCACGCTCCCTTGGAAACTCCACCGGCTGCGGAGTGCTTGAGGGGTGACGAACTCCCTCTGGGGAAGCCGTCACCGTGATCCTCAAATCACCTCTGACTCCACCGGATGCAGCGCTGCCCCGGTTGCCGGGACGACCGCTGAATCGCGGCAGAGGCAGAGGGACCCCGCCACATTTGACGTAACGGAGTCTTTTATGCAACTCCGAGATGGTCATGTCCCCACAAAGAGAACATGCACCATCCACGAAGGCTTCCTCCGCATGCTCAACACCCAGACACGTGAGGCAGCGATCGTGACCGTCCTGAGGCGCCAGGTAACGACCACATCCAGAAACGCACAGGTGATAAGACATCTTTAAAAAGACGCGATCACCCGTGTTGCTCTTTTAGAGATTGCTCTTTTGTGCTGAAGCACGCAGGGGAGCTGGCCACTGCACACTCCTGGTGTAGCTGTCTGCACGAAGACGATCTTTTCCCGTGAGACCGTGACCACCGCTACTGTGCCGTAATGCCCGCACTCGTTCTGCAATCACTCGAGGAACAGGAGACCAGTAGTGATGCACCCGAAGCGAAAGGATGAATTAATGCGATGCACCTGCTGCCTTTTATACCCGCGCTGCGGGGTGTGACAGTCAGATGCGAAATCCGCATGCCAATGTCCATTGGCTCGTTTAGTTAAACTCGAAGTGGATTGGTCTCTCTAAGCGAGATCCCAATTCGTCGGTCATCCGACGTGGCTCGTTTAGTTACACTCGAAGTGGATTGGTCTCTCTGGCGAGATCCCAATTCGTCGGTCATCACCGACGTGACGTCAAGAGTGACCGACTGAAAGGGAACTTCTGCTAAGCACTGGACCGTTTAGCTCACTTTCTTTTAGGTCTCTCATCATTTGCTAGTTATGATTATTTTAACACATTGAACTAATTATAAGATTGCTGTTGTTTTGGGTTTAGTGCAAATACGTCTCTGTCCACATCATTTTACATCTATTTTAAAACATTCTTAATAGTGATAGTAGCTTCATCATGAATCTGTCTGATGCTAGTGAGCTAGTGCATGACGTGTGGTTCACGTGGCCCAGATCTACAGGTGGAGTGATGCTGCGTATTCTTTGTGTCTGTGTGTGTCTGAGCAGCACGAGGCAAAGATTCGCTCTCTCACAGAATACATGCAGAACGTGGAGCAAAAAAAGCGACAGCTGGAGGATAATTATGATGCTCTCAGTGAAGAATTCTTCATGCTGCAGAACTCAGGTAAGACACAAAAAACAGAGTTACACACCTTATAGAGAGGACAGGAGTGATATAAAGCCTGATCATAAGACGTATTAAATATTATTCTTTTAAAATGATAATGATTATTATGACATTTTTTCAACTCTAACTCGTTTTATGCGAGGCTGTTCTGACTTAGGTTCCTCAGGATTTTTTCCTGTAGTGGATTTTCAAACAGACCAAACTTCCAAAGAGCCACAGTTTAGATGCATTTTGGTTCTTGAGAGTTTGTAGGTGTTGTTATGTACCTTTTTATTTTATTTACATACTGCACCTTTAAGACTTCTTCTAAATTAATAATTGCACCAATTTCAAGCTATATTCAAACTCAGAACTGTCTGAAGATCTGTGCAGACTTAGCATGCTGTATCTTTTCTAAATGATTGGTCTTACAGGTTTGCTATATTGGACATTCAAATTCCCCAAAACCCCTCTAGACTGTCAAATGAAGTGAGAACGTAAGATTTCAGATTGAGGTTGAGCTCACTTCTGGACTGCTGCTCTACACTGTACTGCTATATTAATGATTGTGTATATGTGTTTATATCAGAGAGTCAAGTGGCAGAAGTGGATGGAGGAGAGAAGGCAGACAGAGAGGCTGATGGGAAAGTAAGTAGAACAAACATGGATCTAGTATTTAATACATAAACAGTCCTGTGACTAGTGTAAGAAACACATGCATGCATACATTATGACAAGAGAGATGGTGTACATGATGGGGTCATGGGATAGGTCAAATATGACACGGTTATTGTGACACGAGTCAGTGCAGGTGTTTATTTGTGTGTGTTTGTGTAGAAGGCCGCTAGTCGTCCATCTCTCCACGCGGAGTCCCGTCAGACGCAGCTCAGCCACCTGCGGGATGAAATCAACGAGAAGCAGCGACTCATCGACGAGCTTACAGAGTCAGTCCTCCTGTGTAGATGAGCGTGAAAGCCTAGCATGATCATTGGATGTGGTAACTGAGGCGCTAATGCTGTCACCACCTGTCTTGCAGTAAGAATCAGGCTCTGGAGCTGGAGCTGGCTCACGTGCGGTCCAGTCTCAGTAACCTCAAACGGCAGGACAACACCAAAAGCGCCTGCCTGGAGCAGCTGTCGTACGTTTTCTTCCACTACTGCATAAATACACGGAGATAGTAAATCAGCCGTTTGCATGACGGTGTCATGAGTGTAAAGAGAGGCTATAGTGTGTAATGAATGTGTGTAGTGTGTGTTAACAATGGTTTCTCATCAGGTTTCAGCAGGAGAGAAACGAGCAGTCCAAACAGGATCTCAAGCGCCTGGAGGAGACTGTTGTACGTTTCTCATACGCACTCCTCCTCTTATTCGTCAGTGAATCTCTGCACCATGTGATGATATCATTTCAGAGTGCTTATTTGAAACACGTCTCTGTCGGATGTTATATGTATAAGCAGCATATATTTATTTAAGCTCCAATATTAACATCTCGCAGCATTCACACAACCCACAAAATATGTGATTCTGCATAACAGACGAGTCTATGAAGTAGAGCTTTGGTGCTAATAATATGTGACCCTGGAGCACAAAACCAGTCATAAGGGTCAATTTTTCGAAATTTAGATTTATACATCAGCTGATAGCTGAATAAATAAGCTTTCCATTGATGTATAGTTTGTTAGGATATGACAATATTTGGCTGAGATACAACTATTTGAAAATCTGGAATCTGAGGGTGCAAAAAAATCTAAATATTGAGAAAATCATCTTTAAAGTTGTTCAAATGAAGTTCTTAGCAATGCATATTACTAATCAAAAAATAAGTTTTGATATATTTACGGTAGGAAATTTACAAAATATCTTCATGGAACATGATCTTTACTTAATATCCTAATGATTTTTGGCATAAAATAAAAATCGAAAAAAAATGAAAAATCGGTTTTGTGGTCCAGGGTCACATATATCTATTTATCAACATAATACTTTTCTGATTAGGCATTTATAAATCAACATAAAATAAGTGAACTGTTGACCTGCTGTTTTTGAAAAGATGTTTGATTTAAGACAGTGACAGGAACAAGTAGCATTTTCTATTCAGTGAAAACCTGAAAGCGAGGCCAGTTTCATAAATCTGTTAAAACAGTGTTTAACCACAGGATTTAGTTGTAACAGAAAACAAGAAATGGCATTACATAATCCAAACTGAAAGATGAAATAACTCGATTTAAGACTTCCTAAGATCATAGAATTAGAACGATTATTGAAACTTTATATATGTGATTATCACAAATTTCAGACACACAGGACATGATCATACATTGCATTCACGGTGTGAATTAAATATATATTTCTTCTTATAAAAGTTACAAAAGTGATTTAGTCAAGAGAAGTGAGAGATTTTCTCTCTTTTGTTGTTTGATTAACATGAATGACTGCGGTCACTTTAAGAGCTGCCCGGAACCAACATACTGTTACACATGTTTTTTTTCTCATCTGTTTGCTAAATTACTGTGTTTACGAGGATACTTGCAAAGACGGCATTTTGTCACATACAAGTGTGTGAATTTAACTGTTGAAGGCCTATAAATTGGCAAAAATAACTCTGTTCAATCCTCCCGCGCTCTATGAGCACTGTCTTCATGTGCGCGCACATATAGCCAAATGAGTTTTCTTTTCATTGCTGATTGCGTTTCAACGGCTTAAAATAAAGCAATACGCCTAAAATACGTCTAAAACCCCCTTAGCTGTTATAAATTCACTGTAAACCACGGCTTCATGGGGCTTATTGCTTTTATAAAACGGTTATTCCATATACATAGTAAGGTTTCACAAAATAAAACAGCAAATAACGTGTAATGATATTAAAAGGGTCATATGATGTTGCTAAAAAGAACATTATTTGGTGTAATGAAATGTGTTTATGCGGTTTAAGGTTAAAAAAACACATTATTTTCCACATACTGTACATTATTGTTTCTCCTCTATGCCCCGCCTTTTTGAAACACGTCGATTTTTACAAAGCTCATCGGTCTAAAAAGCGAGGTGTGCTCTGATTGGCCAGCTATCCAGTGCGTTGTGATTGGCCGAATACCTCAAGAGTGTGACAGAAATGTTACGCCCCTCACCATCCTGTGATGCCCTGTCAGGCCGGAGCATTGATTCAAAAACATTAAAACCCATTATAAACGAGGCATTTGTTGCATCCAGTGGGGACATAATTACAAATTATAATGACTTATACTGTCTTTTTACACATTGCGTTTGTAATTTACAACAGCTTCGAACGTAGCTCAGCCAATCAGAATCAAGGACCGGCACTATCTGTTTTATAATCACTTGTTTTTAAACAGCAATGCTTAAAAACACATGCAAATGATACATTTTCGTGACCACATACCACAGCAAATACCAGAATACTTGAGAAAATGTACACAGTAATAGTGAGACCAGGGGCCAGTTGCATAAACATAGCCACTGTGTAAAGACTGTGTCTTAAGAACTAGTTTGACCAACTAGTTGTTAGCCAAGAGGTAATCAGACTTACCTTTTGAATTCAAATGAGACCATTCTCCCTTTTTATAACTGACTTTAAGAAATTATGACCAGTCTTAAAGAGAAAAAATTAGATGACTAACTTTTTAAGTCTAGTCTAAGCGGTTTATGCAATCAGCTGCAGATCTAGATTGAATAGGTTACGCCACAAAATATTTACTTTGACAAAATGCTGTAGAATTTCTGACAAGTTTGTTCATGGCCTGATGTTTCAATGAATGTTCAAAGAGCAGAAAGTCTCTTACAGCATAGCGTGACCTTATAAATGTTGTGGTGGCTCCTGCCGCTTCTGTGAGAAATCACTCTCGAAGCCTTGAGGTTTTGATGCCAGAATATAGACTTTATTATCGGAGACAATGAAGCTGAGAAACTCTGCAGAGAATCTGTTAAGTCACACAGGAAACATTATCATAATAGTAGAATAACGTGATTACTGTCCTGCAGGCCTCCTTACATACAGGAGGAAACACATGTTCATAATAACAGAATAACTTGATTACACACATTACACTCTCCTGCAGGCTTGAATGTTTCACACCTAAGCACATGTTTTCATTTATGATCGTGAATCATCAATAGGGCCATGTCCTGAAAATTAAGAATTTCACTGCTAATACTGCATGTTAGTAATAACCAAAACAGGTTTTTGACTCTCATACTCTCGTTTGAGGTCTTATGGAGCTGCTTCTCTCTCTGTCTTAGGCCCGTGAACTCCAGATCCTCCACAACCTGCGCAAGCTGTTCGTTCAAGACCTCACGACGCGGGTTAAAAAAGTGAGTTCCACATGTGAACACGGAGATCTGGCTTCACAAATATTCGGCTGCTGTGTGTCTTTCTGACTTGTTCTCCTCACACAGAGTACAGAAATTGGACCTGATGATAGTGGGGGGTCTAACACCCAGAAACAGAAGATTTCCTTTCTTGAGAACAACCTGGATCAGCTTACAAAGGTCCATAAACAGGTGAGAATGTGTATTCTGTGCGGAGTACATTTTCTGTCTCAACTCAGTCTTAAATTGTTAATTAAATGTGACAGAATGGATGTAACTTTTTTCTGTTGAGCAAAGTATTTATATAAAATACAAACAGCTTAGCCTTTCCAGATGAGATTCAGGCATTGTTTGGTATTTCCAGTCTTTTATTCTTTATCTTGCTCCAGTGTTCTTAAAAAAAATAAAAATATCATGACAGAAATTTCGTTCACATTTAGAAATGAAATTTCTGCCATGATTTATTCACCTTCATGTCATTCCAAATCCACTTTTGTTCATTATTTGAACACAAATTTTAATATTCTGTTATCATTTTTGTCCAGCCATTGGAAGTCCATGCAATCAAATTTGTTGTTGGCTCTTAAAGACATTGTGAAAGTAATCCGTAAGTCTTTTGAAGAGACACAATCTCTTTATATGATGAACAGATTTAATTTAGGCTTTTATTCACACAAACTTTGATCAACACATGCAGATAGAGCTCATCAAATTATGCTAAATGGCGACTGGAACAGGCATGCATAGATGAGCTTCAATCTATCACAGATTTAACACGTCAAGTTCTTAATGTGTGCTTTCCTTCTTTCCCATCATGTAAGAGTGAGCAAAAGACACAGCATTGATATATAGACCAACAATTTAAAAAAAGCACATCATTAGCGCATATGGAAACATATGGATAGCATCAGTCTTAGTATGATTGACACTGATGTTTTTGGTTTTGAGCAGGAACAGAGTATAAGCAATTGCATTTCATAATATTGTATCCCTTTATTTGTAATTGATGATCATTTTAGTTACTAATGGCCTGCTCTGCAAATGTTTGCGCAGCTGGTACGTGATAATGCAGATCTGCGGTGTGAGCTTCCGAAGCTGGAGAAGCGTCTTCGTTCTACGGCTGAGCGGGTTCGGGCGCTGGAGGCAGCACTGAAGGACGCTAAACAGGGCGCCATGCATGACCGCCGGCGCTACCAGCAGGAGGTGGAGCGCATCCGTGACGCCATGCGCCTGCGCTATCCTCCACGACGATCCAACGCCGCTCAGATCGGTACTGCGATTCAGTGAAGAGTGCATTTTCTGTTTGTGTCGAACCCTACAATAACAGCTACGAGAGAAACGTTATAACTTATATGCAAGCGCTATACATTAATATATAATAATACCAATTCAGTCATTCCAGTCACGTTTATTTTTATGGCATTTTATACAATACATATTGCTCCAAAAACGCTTTACGGTAATGAAGAGGAAAACATCAATTTCGCAAACTTCTTCAATTAAGAAATAAATTCAGTTATAATTACTTTAATTTTTTTAAATTTTAATTAGAGCTGCTTTACAGTAGAAATTGAATTATTCAGTGATATTTCAAGTACAGGTAAATCAATACAGTTTACTGAATATTAATTGTCTTTTAACTCTTTCCCCGCCAGCATTTTTGGAAAAAAGTTGCCAGCCACTGCCAGCGATTTTCACTCAAATTTGATGGCCTCCAGTATATTTAGCTATATGAATATTTGAATATGCAATACACTGAAATAAAGATCAGAGCCTCTACTTTTAAACAAAAAAAATCTGTTTTATTCCAGCTTAAAGCATTCTTTTTTTTATCAACACTTGAATATAGGTAGGTTTCATAAAAAATGCATAATTTTGAGCAAAAAGGATTTTTATCAAAAACTACATCTGGGTAATATTCAGTATGATTATCAAAGCATAAATCCAGTAAATCGCTTCCATCAACACCGCCAAGGCTTGCACAGACATACTTCCTGGATCAACATTTTACTCTGTAACATTATGCAGTTTTCATTTATATGCTGTCTATTGCTGATGATCGCATTATTTTTCATATGCATCTGTTTACATAAGAGATCGCTCGTTTCTCCGTCCTGTTCACGTGTGTTTTTGTTCGGGAGGTTTTGTACTCGTTCAGAAGATGCGTAATAGCACCCCCGAGTGTATAACAATGAAAACACGGAAAGACGTAAAAACTTGTCTTTGGCGGGGAAGCGTTGTCTTCTAAAAGACGAGATAACTCGTCAATGGCAGGGAAAGAGTTAAGCCACCGCTGAACAGTGGAAGAGAACAAAAACTCCGTGAGGAAGTAGCAGACAACAGAGATTATATAAATACTATTTTTGGTTGTGTTTTGTGTGTGACCGCTGACAGCTAAGCCAGTGAGACCCGGACACCATGTTGCAGCCACGTCTCCCAGCAGCTTCTCCTACACCT
Organism: Sinocyclocheilus rhinocerous; assembly: GCF_001515625.1. NCBI lineage: Eukaryota > Metazoa > Chordata > Actinopteri > Cypriniformes > Cyprinidae > Sinocyclocheilus > Sinocyclocheilus rhinocerous. The sequence continues at coordinate 45,980 of NW_015666721.1, forward strand.
CCACGCGCGCGAGTAAACCTGCCACATCCTACAGCAACACTCTCTTCCAGCAAGAGGAGAAAGCTGCGCTTCAGAAAACCAACACGTGAGTGTCTGTCCTCCCTGTCCAGCTCCTGTCTGCTGTCTCCTCCTCTCACCTGCTGTTTGTTTATTTCAGTGTCGGATACAGCACTGTGAGATCCTCAGACATACTGAGCTCCTGTCCGCTCGACGTGGAGAACGGTAAGTGTGTGTGTGTGCTTTGACTGCACTAAAACCATTTGTCCACTACACATGTTGCTGGTACTTGGCCAGGGGATCTGTGAGCATCAGTGATGTAACTGATCACGTTACTACATGAGCAGCCCACAAACAATCATGATGCATTCAGTATTTATGATTGTCACCTAGTTTAACTATTTAATTCAATCCAGTTCACAAGTGTCTTTGATATAACAAAGTTTAGATGTTTATTGATAACTTGAATACATATCAATTTGGTAGTTGGAAATAAAACCATTTTACCCCTATACTTCAACCTTCAACATTAATAGCAGTAATTTCTTGTTTTAAAAATTTTTGAAACACACTGGACCTCATTTCTGCAGGACAGTGGCTCTCAGGACCAGAAATGAGGAACTTATAGTAGGAGTGATCTAGTTTTGTTCTGTGTCAGTTTACCCAGGGATCTTGTCATAGTAAAATCTTTTTTTGGTATAGACATACCTTGTCTTTGGGCCTCTGACGTTCAGGAGCAGCAGGTTTAAAGAGCTGATGCAGAGCCATTATTTCAATCCCAGAACCAGTTTTTCTTAACCATTTTATTTTTTCGACGCCAAAGTAAGCTATTGTCTATGAAAGTGTGAGACTTCCTATTCAGTAGCCACTATAGGTAAATAACTGGAAGAAAACAAAGTGTAGTAAATGATAAAACTATTTCTGTCATGACAACTCTCGGAGGGAATGGCAAGGTAATGTACAGGACAGTGTTAATGTATTTGGTCTTGGCGGAATAGATCTGCTACGCTGCTGCGGCAGAGCAAGTACCGAGACTTGCTACTACCAATACATCCACAACATGCTGCTGTGAGCATGTAAGAAATACTGCTGCTGCAAATATAACATACATGAAATAAACCTCCCACAAAGCAGGAGACATAGAAGGGACCATTCAAGCCAAGACAAGAACAAACACTCCCCAACAAACAGATCTATCGCCAAGACATACTTGCGTACTGCTGCTGCTCCGAAGAGCCATGTGAACCGCATGTATTACTATCTATGTGTGCCTGGGCTACCACGCCGATCGGTTTAACGCTAGTGGCCTATGACTATGTGAGCCTGGGCTACCACGCCGACCGGTTTAACTCAAGCACACACTCATCACAATGAAAACATCGACCTTAGAAATAACGAACGTGAACACTGGGATAATCGCCGATGTATATGGCGAACCCCCGTTGAAATGCATACACAAGAATGCTTATTTCATTTAACCTGTTTCATGTCCGTTACTATCGTGTCCTCGGAGCGATTACATATGCTCTAAACTGCGTTTTTCTCCGGCTGTATAAACACAGATGCTAAATGCTGCTGCTAATATGCTTAATATTCGCTCCTGCATACAGTGCAAACTGCTAACATGACACCTAGTTTAAACTTGATTATGGTTGCTCATTTTTTAATTCAATTAGGCAGACCACGCAATACACACAGCGATATGGATTAGAAGAGCATTCACTTATCTTAGATGTTGATTTCGCTGTTCTGAAGCAAGCTGCAACTGCTACGGCAAGCACTAGTCATATATTTGAATGTTGAGCAGCGAGCTCATTGGCTACCGATACAGAAGAGAACCAATCAGCTGTGCCATGTGATAATGATGTCATTAGGTCAGATTGAGTTAGGCCTATCGGACTGCGCCATCTAGAGTTTCATGCCAGAACTCTGTATTTGTGCGACAAATAAATAATATGATAACAAATACCAGTTTGAAAATATAAAACAGCATAGAGCAGACTGTTTTTGTGTATAGCTAAAATAACCTGAAGTGGATGACACGAAAACCTCACAGATTTATGTTTCAAATGGCCACACCCACTCGTGCGTTAAAAAATCAGGAGGATACGGTGTATGTGTTTGCTTGTAGCAGTAGTAACCTTTCATTCTCTTCCTTTATGCTTTTCAGGAAACAGTACAGATATTAATGATAACAGGTAAGTGAACTTGATATATATTGTGACGATGTGTATTGACTGATTTTAGACTCAATTGCAATTTGTTGGTTGAAGTCTATTTTTTTTAAAATTATAATTGTGAAATTTAAGTTTCCATCATCTTGCGTTTACGTGCATTTAACTGCGTCGAGTACGTTTACTCTCACTGCTTCTGTGTTTCAGGAGCGATGTTCACTGTGGCAGCATGGTGGACGATGCTTCACGAATCTACATCATGCAACAGGAGACTGCAGCCAGTTAATCGTTTAATGTAAGCCAGCACATATGCATATAAAGAGCTAAGAAACTACTGTTTTCATCAGTGCGCTCTGCAGATTCTTATTTTGTCCCGCTTTTCCAGATATTCCAGTTGTCTGCATGCAGCCATCCAGCCCTCGCCATCTTCGTAGAGCTCCAGAACTTTCACTCCTAGACTTCTTGGCTCTGTAGCGTCTTATATTGTATGGGATATATCGTTCATGCAGAGTCATATTATGTATCCCGTCTCATGTATCTCACTGTTGCATGTTTGTCTGTTTAGTAAGAAAACCGCTCATAGGTTGTAAATGAACCCTCACGTACAGTAGATATTTGAATACACACATCTGTATTGCTTGCATTATAATACAGGAGAGAACTACAAATAACTTCCCTTTAGTCTTGCTGAGCCTTAAAGACAGTTAACTATTGTGAATGTGTATGCGCAAATACACACTCCTAGATTCACATATAACAGTGTGTGTGTCATCATGTAGATTTTGATACATATTATATTCAAGTACTGACTACCTCCAATTGTGAAAAAAAACAAAAACATTTTCAATAATATTTGATTTGGATTGTATTCGTTTTCGCATCAAAAATAATTGGGATGAAAAATTGCTGAGATCCACAGATGCTGCGGTTCTAAAACGCCCCAAATGCTTCCATTATTCTGCCAAAGGCTCTGACCAATCACAGCTCTGATTTCTCTCACAAAATCCTGATCAGCCAGTCGGGATGACAGAATGAAGAGCCGTGTGATCTTTCCCTGCAGGATCCTGTAAGCTCCGCCGGATGAATGTGTGACTCCATTCTTTCCACTTCTTCAGGATGTCTTTAGACAGATACGCTTCACTTGTATATTTAGCAAGACAATGAATGACTGTGGCCGTATAAACTCTATTATGATGAAGGTTTAATTATACATTTAGTTAGCACTGAAATGTTCGCTTCTCACACTTCTTCCCTAATTCAGACGTCACCACTAGAAGAGAAAATCTCACTTCACAAACAGATGAAGAGCATTTGTGCAATAGGTCAGCTGATTTACTCGAGATATCTTTATTGAAGGTTGTTGTATGTGATACATGTACAGTGTGCTAGTTTGCTGGAAGCCAATCCGAGAAATAAATGTAATTCGAAGAAGACTGTGATTCTTTGTGTGTGCGTGTTAAACTTGTCTCTTTGAAATTATTGACTTGGGCGACTTTATCTTGATGCCACAATATATCAAGGAGCCTGCAGACATACTGGTTGACAAAATGTTCTTGTTCAACATGAATGAACTGATCATTTAAATGCAAATGCTCTTTAACTGCAAATGCTCACATTTTGAATAAATAAGGTTACCATATGAAATAATTAGGCAATAATGTAACAAGAATTCATTATACCATTTCAGACATAATGTAGACTGTTACGTACAGGTCTTCAGGAGGCCTGTTGTACGAAGTTAAGCCGGGCTCACACTAAAGGAGTTTTAAAATCCTAACCGATTATGAAATCTGGTTGCAGCACACACATGAGGAGAATCTTTGCAGATTATCTTCCCTCAAATCTTAAACATGCACACACTACAAGATTCGAACATCATGGCGCATCACACACAGGCTTTAGTTGAACAAGCTCTGAGTTTCAGAGCAGACAAATCCAACCCAATTTAGATCAGTTTAGAGTTCAACTCAGGGTTTAACTCAAGGTAAATACTTATAATTTGCTTGATGGTAAAGGTTTAAAGTGTGTGATTGCAAAATTTAATAAATACAAATGTTTACACATTTTTCACCTCAGGTTCAGTGTCACTTGGTCTCTGTGGCTCCTGTCAGTCGGGCTCCACCAAGGCTCCATGCTGCTTATCTTAATCCCAAGAGGGCGAAAGGGAGTTTTACCGTAAGGAAGTGCCATATATTAAGTAAATGGAGTAGAAGTAGAGGTGTGTGTTAGCAGAAGCATGGAGCTAGCTTTAGCTCTTTGACATGTCAGCAAGTGCCCTATTTTGAAGAACATGTCTGTTCGATATATTCAATGTAAGGGCCTTTGTATCTGTTGTTTAATGGGCTTTATGGTTTAGGGCTTTATGAGGAGTTTTGTTCTAGAATATAGAAGATATAGAATAGAAGAAGATAACCTACGGATTGGAATGGGATTTACTGCATAACCTGACTTTGGACTGTTTTTATCAGAGGTGGGAGTAAGTCACACATGTGCAAGTCACAAGTAAGTCTCAAGTATTAACCTTCAAGTCTCAAGCAAGTCCAAGTCAATTTTTGTGAGAATCAAGCAAGTCAAGTCAAGTCAAGTCGTAGCTTGGGTCAAGCAAGTCACTGTCAAGTCATACAAATGTCTGATGATTTAACTGAATTTATATATTAAAATAACTTAAAACTACAGTAGTTATGGACTATGGGAGTTTTATTTGCAACAAAAAAAATTGCAATATGCATTTCTACTCAAAAGGTGTCCACATACAGCTTGTTAATAGAGTTGTTAATACAATAAAAATCTAAAAAAAAAAAAATTTTTTAACTACATAGCCTAAAATGTAAATGTAACTGAAATTAGTCCAACATCCCTGGTGTGGGGCCTTTAATGTCTCGGAAGCTTCCCGCCTCTCAAAATGGGCTTGTCCAATGAGAAAGGCTGACGTCCCAAATGGGAGTTTTGAGATACTGGGGAGTTTTAATGACCCTTTGTGTGAAAGCATGGTAATTTGCATATAGAACTTGAATCGAAATTACTAAAGATTCTCAGGACACTAATATATTGCCTATGTACCAACATACAGATTTTTGTTTCTTTTATGCATTCCCATAAACTATCCATAGGCTTTTCACTCAAAGTCTAACACTGAATACCAGTTATTAGACACAGTATATGCATGTGTACAGTACAAAGTGCTACTGCCAAAAACAAAACGGACATTTCCTTATGAACAGTGAATAACCATTTACAATGCATTCCACTTGCAAAAAATACATTTGATAGTGCTCACAAACTGTATTTTAATGCAGTCAAATTTTCAATAAAACTGTTTTCACTGGTATATTTTTCTGTTTCTGTTGTAAGACAACGGGATGAATATGGAATAGAGACTGAAACGCGGCCCATTAAGACTACATAACCAGCTCTCCGTTAGATGTTAATCTGCACAAAAATCCTGATTCATAATCATGATGTCGTCTAATGAAATCAAATACACATAAGATAAAGACAATGGCTGTGCTGTGATTTCGGCTATATTTGCATGTAAAATAGAGTTAGAAGTGACAGAATATCTTGTTTAACCTAAAGCGCTGCTACTCTCAGCATCTCGCTGAACAGAGCAGATGCAGAGAGAGGTGTGTGCGCGCTGGGAAAACAAGACCTCACGCTCGTGCGGCAGTACCGGCGAGTCTCAGGAACTAAATAAGGTTTGTCCAAGAAGTCGCTAGATTTATCGCTAGGCGCTTTTTTTTTGGAAAAAAGTCGCTAAATCTAGCGACAAAGTCACTAAGTTGGCAACACTTGGTTAGGTTGCGGTGTGTTCAAAAACAAACGTAAAAAATTTAAAGTTATTTCGAGTCATTTAACTCAAGTCCTAGTCAAGTCTCAAGTCATGAATATCAAGTCAAAGTCAAGTCAAATCTTTTATGAATATTTGTCAAGCAAGTCTCAAGTCCTAAAATTTGCGACTTAAGTCTGACTCAAGTCAAGTCATGTGACTCGAGTCCCCCACCTCTGCCTAACAGACAGGAACTAAAATATTCAGACCAAACGAGGATAATTAAGACACAGGTGAACTAATGTAATCAAAGGGGAGACAGAAACTAGGTCAAAGAACAAAACTAGACTGACAAACAAAGTCGAAACTAACAGAAACCGTGACTGAATATCCCCTCCTGGAAGGCGCGACCTCATGCCATAAAGAGAGGAGGATGAAGAGATAGCGAACGGATGGTGAAAGGGGCTGGCATAGGGATAGCACCCCGGTGGAGAGATGCAGGAGGAGGTTTAGGAGGTGGACAGTCGACCAGGAGCAGGACAACAAACAAAGTCCATGGAGGTGCAGGTGGAGGAGAAGACCAGGGAGGAGCAGACGGAGGGAGGAGCCAAGACGGAGACAGGAGGAGCCAGGGTAAATCAAACAGAGGGAGGAGCCATTGAGAAGACAGGAGGGAACTGGAGCAGGAGGAGCCAAGTGGGACCCAGACCACAGCAAGGAATGCGGAGGAAGGGCTGACGACTCCAGGGGGCCGACTTCCGAAGGCGGAACCGGTGGTAAGGGAGCCCAGGGCGGAGACTGAGAGCTGTAGAGCCAGGGCAACGCAGAGGATCAGGAGGGCCAAGGTGGAGCAGATGGCTCAGGTGACCGAGGCACTGACGGGGTTCTGGAAGGACGCGTTGGAGCCGGAGTGACAGAGGAACAAGGTGGAGCTGAATGGAGGGAGGAGTCCAACGGAGCCAGAGGGACGAGGCGAAGCTGGAGGAGTGTAGTCCCGAGGCGAGGGCAGGTCGATGACCGACCAAGGTGGAGCCAGAGGGACAAGGGAGCCCGACAGAGCTGGTGGACTGATGGGCCATGGCGGAGAGGAGGAAGATAGGAGCCATGGTAGAGCCACTGGGTCGATGGGCCAAGGTGAAGTCTGGGACTCAGAGGCGGAGACAAGGAATCCTCCAGCCACGACGCCGATGGAGACTGGCAGACCCGCGGCAAACCCACAACACAGACTGAGGGTGAGCTGAGGGGCTGGCAGGATGCGGCAAAGGGGCAGAAGATAGCTGACGACTCATAAGAGGAAGTGGGAGAGGGAGGCTGGGCGGGAATTCGGGATAATGGGACTGGGTTCTGGGATGGTGTGTGCTGCCCACACACACCAAATGGTGACACCCATGACAGGGAGTGCCACAGACAGGAGAACAACCTACGTGGTCGTGACAGGACAGGCAGATAGTTCCAGGTAGACAAACAGTTCAAAACAGACATCCATGGTCGTTTCAGGACAGACAGGGCGTTCATAAACCGCCTCCTTGGCCGTAACAGGACAGGCAGAGATTTCAGACGATGACGAAAGATTGGGGATAACAGAAGTCTATCAAATCCTCAAGTCTATCGAGTCCTCAGCTCACCCTCAGCGGTGGTACAGTGGGCTTTCCTCCATGCCTTTGCTCTTCACTGTTTCATCCACCGTTGTGTGCGTTGTTGCCGGCTCTCGCACCTGGTCAGACGATTGATGAGGCTCTGGCTCCGGGACGATCCTCAGCTCTGTTGCTCTTTCTGGCGATGGCTCGTCGGTCGCGGTGGGCTTTGGCTCTCCATCTGCGGTGGGCTCTGGCTGACGCTCGGCACAGCGGAGTGATGGTTGGCTGGGCTCTGGGTCTGGAGTGGAGCTGGTGTCGTCGTCCGCTGGTCCAACGGTCAGGGATGAACCGCATGATACCAGCACCCACTCTACGTAGTCCATAAAGCTCCCTTACGTGTAGCAGTGTTCAGTCCAGCATGTAAGAACATGCACAGGCAGTCATCCGGGAAGGTGGTCAGATGGGTGAGACCAAGCAATTCTTCCATATGCTCTTCGAGGAAACGGTTCTCCTGCTCCATGTAAAGCAGGCAAACGGTGGCAAAGTGATCCATGAAGTGATGGAAAAAACAAAATGAAAAATAATCGGGGGTAAATCACGCCGCTTTACTTTCTTCTTGGTCGGTTATTCTGTCACGGTGCTGCGAGATTGAAGGGGCATGAAGAAGGCAAATGCAAATAGGGTATCTATTCCACAAACACTAAAGAACAGGTAATCCACAAACAGCAGAATGTTTGGTACAAACAATAATAACCGACAAACTCAAACTGAATGGACAGGAACTAAAATACACAGACCAAACGAGGATAATTAACAAGACACAGGTGAACTAACGTAATCAAAGGGGAGACAGAAACTAGGTCAAAGAACAAAACTAGACAGGCAAACAAAGTCCAAACTAACAGAAACTGTGACAGTAGGAAATTACTAGTCATTTAAATTTTTTATCAACTATGCATTCCATTAGTTTTGTGAATTGGTATGTTTCGTCATGCCATGAAGAAATACAAAGCTTAGTATCATCAGTTGGTAAGTCGGAATCAACTAACAATCACAGTGAGTCATGACATCTGTTATTGTCACTTGCACTGCTTGCCACAAGTTTAGTGTAGCCTTCTCTGTCAGTGGTGAGAGAATCGTGATAAATGCAGTGAAACAGACAGGCTGAAAGAGAAGATTTCAGAACTAGAGACATGCATCCAAACTTTTATTGAGGATATTAAGAGACCAAGTGCTTTCCATTTGGCTTTGCATGTGACAAGCTTAGCGAGCCCGTACATTGTTTGGTTCTGGTTGTAGAGCCCATGCAGCAGGGCGATTGGGTGACTGTAAGGTGTAGGGATGTAACGATTCACTCAACTCACGATTTGATTCACTACTTTGATTTTACGATTCGATTCACGATTTTTTAAATGTGTCCTTTTATTATTGCTTGGACAAAATACTGTACGTTTCTTTGTGAAATTTAAATATAACACTAATATACTAATATAGCACTTGTAATTTATTGCTCTTTTGTTGGTTTTGATTGCTTCTAATGTCCTCATTTGCTAATTGCTTTGGATAAAATTGTTTGCTAAATAACAAACTTTAAATATAATATAAATGTAAATAACAAAACTAATTTTTTTTAAAATTATTTTAAAACAAGCCGCAAATCAAATAAATAACACAAATAAAATAAATCTCTTCATATAAACAAACTAAGGCTTTGTCTGTGCTCTTTCCATTTAAAGGGGCAATATCTGCATGAAACGGAAACAGCAGATCTGAATGAGACACAGATGCACTCTCTGCCAGCAGGTGGCGCTTAAAGTGTTTCCTTGGTTTCCGCTGTAAACAAAGCAGTGCTGCACTTATGAACTTTAATATGCATTATACAGAGGCAAGAGGAAAAGAAAAAATACCATCGAAAGACAGTAAGTTTCCCTCTGACATTCATTAATATAAACTCCTACCCCTAACTGAATCGCGATTTGTTTAGCATCGCAGGACAAAACACTGCTCCCACTGCGTTCCAACTAAAACCTCTCCCTGTGGTTTTGGGTTTTTTGGTACTTTGATTTTTTTTAGCATACTGTAAATAAATACCACTTATTTAATTTGGGATATCAAACTGGCAACAGTTTATATAAAGTGTAAACATACCCTCTTTTTTTTCAGTAGTTTTTGATAATATCTTACCACTTCCACTAAGCTTACCAGGAGAAGGCACAAACTCATCGGCAAGGACAGGTGCATCCAATTAGAGGTTTGCATTTCTGTGGCTCTCCTGATCAGATTTCTTGCAGAGTGATTATAAACTTCGGAATAAGTCAGTAACTCTGGTGTATTTTGGACGGGAACGGGCAGTCTGACAATAGCCTGCTCCCAACATTCTTTGACAACAGTGTATCCACGCTTCAATCATTCTTATCGAGCACCTGCATAATCGGCTCTAGGGCTGTAGCTATCGATTATTTTAGTAATCGAGTATTCTACAGATTATTCCACCGATTAATCGCGTAATCGAATAAGAAGTCATTTTTCTTTATTAAAGAGCAATACTAAAAATACAAGAGATAATAAGACAGATCTCTTAAAAAAAAAAAAACTAATTTGTTTTCTTTTTAGAAGAATTAACATTTTTATTGATGAAATTGCATACATTAATAACCGAGAAAACTAAACCCATTTACCGTATTGGCCCGAATATAAGACGACCCTGATTATAAGACGACCCCCCTTTTTTAACTTTCAAGTTTCAGCCTAACTAAAGCTCAAGCATGACATGAGCCTTTACTGTCTTCATGGAAGGCTTTGTGGCTTTTGTGAGAGGCAAAAATCAGTGGACACAATTTTCAAACACATTTTTCTGCAACATGAAATTAGAGTTATTTGGAGAATAAACCCTCTTAAATGTCTCTTTACGTACTGGTGAATATTTTGTTATTTTAAACATAAAACATTGAATACTGATATTTAAAATGATTTTAAAAACAAAAAGATACTTTAAATGTCAAATTAAAACCACCAGTAGGTGGCAGCAAGTCATTGTTAAGAAGTGAGTCATTGCGATTGAACCGAATCATTTAAACGGTTGATTCATTCAGAAACGAAACGCCGTCATGTTGCTCAGAGACGCAAAACAGCGCTGTGAATGTGTCTGGATTTTTTTATTTATTTTTTTGGCAAAATAAAGCAAAATCAGGCAACATAGTGTCTAAAACGTAAGTCTCTTAATATTACCTTCTTGTTTATTGAACTGTTGAATAAAATCACATTTGTAATCATGCTGATTTTAGAGGTGACTCTTCGTGTGATATTGACTAACTTTCTTTCTGTGGTGTTTTTATGCACAATGGCGCTTAGTCTTTTACAAAACATAGCAAACGTAGGGACATCATAACTAGCCACCATATTGATTTACGATCTTAAATATGTCCAGCGCTTTTACAGTCTGTGGTCCAGCGTTTATCGGGTTGTGCATCAGTAATAATGGTCTGTGGGGAAACACAGTGTTCCATGTGTAGTTACAGTAAATGGACTACAGGAAGCCTCGAGGCAAATAATTTGCCTCTATGATTTTTTTGTATTCAAGTTACTCGAGGTATTCGAGGAATCGTTTCAGCCCTAATCGGCTCTGAGAATTAGAATCAGAATTCTTTATTTGCCAAGTACACACATAAGGAATTTGTCTTGGTGACTGGAGCAATGCAGAGGAAAGCACAGACAAAGTGCAGACATACATAGGAATTAGGCAATAAAATATAACAAAACGCATTTCAGAAAGGCGGGGCATAGAGGAGAAACAATAATGTACATTAAAGCTGCAAGCAGCGATGAAAGGGCCCTCGAACCCGGGCTCATCGCCACCTGGTGGCTTCAGGAAGACAGAGAATGGTGAGCAATATGTATTTATGCAATATGTATTTCGGAACGATCTTCCCACCCGTATCCGGAATGCTGAATCCCTGACAATTTTCAAGCGACAGCTGAAAACTCATCTCTTTCAAAGCTACTTGACTTCATCATCATCATAAAAAAATAAGAGATGTCTTCAGACCAGCACTTTTATCAAACAAATGAAGTTCGGTGGAGATTGAACATGGTATGTTTGAGTTAGTGTAAAGCATGACGTATCCTGTTGTCAACAGGTGGCACTATGATTACATCTGAATATTGGCCTTTAGATGTCTTCAGGCCAGAAATCTTACTAAATATGTGAAGTTTGGTGCAGATTGGACATTGCACGTTTAAGTTAGTGTAAAACAAGTAATTTCCTGTTGCCAGCAGGTGGCGCTATCACTATAACTGAATATGGACATTTAGATCTTTTCAGGTCAGGAGTCTTATCAAACATGTGAAGTTTGGGGCAGATTTATAGCTATAGAGTTATAGAGTTATAGCAACTTACTTTTTCATGGCGAAACACTATTTTGGTGAATTGTTTTATTTATTTATTTATTTTTTATTACTACTTTTGTGTGTGTGTTTTGACATGGCTTGATATGCAAGTGATGTGTTGTAGTGGATGAAAGGAATTATACCGCTTATATTAAAGATAGTGAAGTTGTGTATTTTTAAGCTTGTATTTGATAGTTGTAGAGATTTAGTGATTACTTAGGAGGCAAAATGAAATTCAAGAAAAAGGCAGATGTGTTGTAAATAGAAAATGAGTTAATTTTTTCAGGAAGAGGTAACAAGTCAAGGGTAATTAAAGGGAACAAGTCAGCTCTGAAACTTTTCCATGTTACATAGTTAAACATGTTTTGAGGGTGATGGAAAGCGGCAAAAATGCCAGAGGAAACGCTGGAAGTAGGCAAAAAAGTCTTTGTTTTCCTTGTGGAGTGAGGTGTAGGCCATCTTTTTTGTATAGGTGATGGAGTATTTTTCCACTTTTGAGGAATGGTTTGTTTGTATTCAGAAAAATGACATCTGTTGTTTGTTCAGTCCAGTAGTGGAGCAAGTTGTTGAACTCTTTGACCATGCTCTTAGTTGTAGAGTCATCTGTCGGACGTGGTAAGATAGCACTGATTGCAAAGTAAAGAATGTGAGGATTTGTGAGGGAGATTCTTGTTATCAGAGTTTTCATGCGTTGCATGACTACTGATGCAGGCGCTCCACTTGCAATGTCATTTGTTCTGATGTGGAGGATAACAATGCTGTTGCTGAGTACTGTCTTAAAGTGGTTTATGTGTTGCATAGTGGATCTTACAAGGGTAGTGCCTGGGTGTACCCATCATTTTGCAGTTGGTAGGTAGTCCTCCATATCTCGACACATGGAGTCTGTTAGCAAGCAGACTTCCAGTCCTGTAGGAGAAAAGAAAAAAATGTGATATGAAATGTAAAATGAAGCAAGATTTTATTGTATAAATTTCAGGGATCTACAGCAGGGGTTTTCAACCTGTGTGGGGCGCGAGCATCAGTTAATTCAGAGACATTCCCTTGAGGATTTATGAATATGAGTTAGCAGGTGGGGGGCAATGTGTTTTTGCAGCGTTGAGTAATGTATCAGACCTGTTGATTCCTTGAATGTAATGTCAATCAGAATTCACTCACTGCTCAAAACACTGTTTTGTAGAGTGCTGAGATATGCAAGCTCACGAATCCTTTTATGATAACAAACACATGATGTAAATAAGAGATTCACTGGAGTTTGTAAATATGATATTGATTTAATAAAATAAAGTTCAAGGTGTATAAAGAGGAATTTAATATTAAGTGAGTTATATTGTCTGACTACAACATTATTGCCTGATTTTGTTCTATTTTGTGAATGAAAATAGTTTGAAGAAAGTCACAGCTAATCCGCAGTGCATCTCTAAGCAAAAACTGGTGTTTTGTTTATGAATGAACCTGCATTTTTAAATGAATCTAGTGAGTCAATGATTCAACTACCCGTTCATAAAGACAGTCACTTGCTTGCAGTTCACGTCGTTTGAACGAATCAATTGAATGAATGATTCAGTAATAAAACAGTGACTTTTCATTTTTAAAGTATCAAGTCACCTTTATTTTATTTATATAGCGCTTTTAACAATACAGATTGTGTCAAAGCAACTGAACAGCATTAATTAGGAAAATAGTGTGTCAATAATGCAAAATGACAGCAGTTAGTCAAGTACAAACTCTAAGACTATGTGCCATATTTCTTAACAGAAGAGCGGCACCACCCCAGGAGGGATGAAGACCATCTCTTTTCAACAGGTCAGGTCTGCCCCAAAAACTCATCCAATTAATTATGAAACCTATGTTATTCTGGGGGCCATAAAGACAGTAACTTGCTTTGTTCCTGAATGAATCAGTCGTTTGAACGAATCAATTGAATGAATGATTCAGTAATAAAACAGTGACTTTTCATTTTTAAAGTATTAAGTTATTTAAATCTTTTAATATTTTTATATTCAAATTTTATATTTAAAATATTAATCTCAACATGGATTTATGAATTTAATTGCACTCATACCACCACTGAGCCTCATTAAATGTCTGTAAATATACCTGTAAGCCACTTTTGTGTTCTTCTGTGCCATGCACGTCTGTGCAAATGAATTTTGTTAATACTGATTGTTTTTGATCAGTAGCCTAACTTATTCTTATTCTATTGTTTTAATTAGAAAATTTGAAAAAAGCTTATAAATATGATAAATACTTTCAATAATATGCCATTAGAAAGTTTTAAAAATGCTCCTGTAAATGACTTTAAGGAGTCAAATATTATCTTGTAATGGGAAGGCTAATTTTTGTTATTGATCAGAAGGTGCTCCTGATTTTTTTATAATAATTAAAAAATAATTAAAATAAAAGTAAGAGTAGAGCCTTGATGTTACTAGTGCAAATATTTATTGCTTACCTTGGGGTACGTGGAAATTTCTTTTGTTCATTGTAGATGTTATTGCCGTTTCTTCTATAGAGAGACAGAGAAGGTTATATGAGAGGAACAGTGGAAAGTTCTTTTGTTGATTGTAGATGTTATTGATGTTTCTTCTATAGAGAGACAGAGAAGGTTATATGAGAGGAACAGTATGTATATTTTCAGAGAGGCTGTATGAAATGTGGTATTATGCTAAGTTACCTTGTTGTTCCATAGTTGCCTTTAGGATGCATCAGAAGAAGCGTGAGTGGTGAGAAAGGTAACCTTTAGATAAATCTATGTAAGGTTGGCTTTTAGACGTTAAAGTAGGAGTCAACAGTAAGGGGTGGAGTTAAAGGGTCATGACCCCCTATTTCAGCATTGATTAGTTCTCACCATAGTTTTAAAAAACGCTAAAGAAAGTGGGCGTGTTGCGCTGCGGAACAGAGGGGGAAGCGGGGAGACAGACAACACGGACAGCTTCGGGTTCAGACAGTTTCATTTCGCTCCCATCCAGTTAAAAATACAAATAAATGCACAGCCACTTGAATTGTCAATGTCATTTGCACTGTCAAGTCGGGACAAATTTACAGTTACTCCTTTGATAAAAAAAAAAAAGCCTTTTGAAGAATTGGTTTACTTTAAATTGAAAATTAGTTTATGATTTACTCGTCATAGCCATGATAGCCATGTTATATAAAATTGCGACCCGCCCAAGAAGATAAAATCGCCAGTGTGGGTATTTTACTGGATTTACTGGATATAATAGATGTGTGCGAATTGGAAATTGTATTTAGGAGCATGGGTGAGTAAATGGTAGTTTATAAAAAAACGTTTTAATTGAGTGATGTAAAAACATAGATACAGACTAATATGTTTACTGAACTTTAAAAGGATGACGATTTATTTTAAATAACGTAAGACTGTAAATGCAAGACAGTAGAGGGCGCTGATTGAACTCAAATTAATCCGTTACCCCGGTAACCACGTAAACAAAGCAGCTGCTGCTTTCTGAACAGAACTCAAATTCCCCGGTAACCACGTAAACAAAGCAGCTGCTGCTTTCTGAACAGTTTGTAAATGTTTCAAATGTTTCAAATGATTTTTATATTTGCTTTATATTCGCTTTGGTGTTGTGCACAGCACAAATAGTTAACACTGAATCTATATTTCAGATTTTAAATTTGAATAATATTACAGTTATTCAGTGTAATGTGTTAGCTATATAATACTGCTTTTATTCATACAGTAGTCATCACTGTAAATATTTGTAACAATTTTTGTAGCATGTAGTTTTAGTCGAGATAATTTATATGTTGGGGAATGCTTGCATAATGCCATATAATTTGCGGTGTTTAAAATAAATGTCATCTATTTTTTCAGATAATTATATAGGGAGGGAATGATTTGTTTAAAGTAATTTAACAAAGTACTTTGTATCCTTTAAAAATTTACTTTTAAAATGTGTGGTTATTTCAAGTGTGTTTGTCTGACACATACAGGAAATCATTTTTATAATTTTCAAATTTAAACCACTGTTTCCTGCGAGAATTACGCGGGATTTTTTTTTAATTAGGCGGGTTTTTCTTGAGTCAGTGTCAGATTGGAGGGTGCATTGCCGAGGTAAGCAGGAGTGTTCGTATTGCCGTGTTTTAACTTTTTTCGTTAAGATAAGTATGATTTGTGTTAGTTTATTGATTAAGTATAAGCGTGAATATTGTTTATAGTTGATTAACTGAATACTCTGTTATATGTCAGATAATGGCTGATTTTTCCCCGAGTAAATTTATTGGGATAAACGATGAAGAGGTGGAGGCGGTTCGACATGATTTTCAGTTGTCAACCGTAAGTAATACATTTGGTGATTAGTGTAATTCATGTAATTATGTGTCAACATGCGGAGCAGAGGGGGAAGCGGGGAGACAGACAACACGGACAGCTTCGGGTTCAGACAGTTTCATTTCGCTCCCATCCAGTTAAAAATACAAATAAATGCACAGCCACTTGAATTGTCAATATCATTTACATTGTCAAGTCGGGACAAATTTACAGTTACTCCTTTGAAAAAAAAAAGCCTTTTGAAGAATTAGTTTACTTTAAAATGAAAATTAGTCTATGATTTACTCATCATAGCCATGTAATACATGATATATAAAATTGCGACCCGCCCAAGAAGATAAAATCGCCAGTGCGGGTATTTTACTGGAATTTACGATTAAAAATAGATGTGTGCGAATTGGAAATTGTATTTAGGTGCATGGGTGAGTAAATGGTAGCTTATAAGAAACTTTTTAATTGAGGGATGTAAAAACATAGATACAGACTAATATGTTTACTGAACTTTAAAAGGATGACGATTTATTTTAAATAACGTAAGACTGTAAATGCAAGACAGTAGAGGGCGCTGATTGAACTCAAATTAATCCGTTACCCCGGTAACCACGTAAACAAAGCAGCTGCTGCTTTCTGAACAGTTTGTAAATGTTTCAAATAGTCATTTAGATTTTTATATTTGCTTTATATTCGCTTTGGTGTTGTGCACAGCACAAATAGTTAACACTGAATCTATATTTCAGATTTTAAATTTGAATAATATTACAGTTATTCAGTGTAATGTGTTAGCTATATAATACTGCTTTTATTCATACAGTAGTCATCACTGTAAATATTTGTAACAATTTTTGTAGATTTAAATAACGTACTAGAAACACAAATTAGTCCGCTTTGAATGAAAATGCAAGACAGTAGAGGGCGCTGATTGAACTAAAAAATTAATCCCTTACCCCGGTAACCACGTAAACAAAGCAGCTGCTGCTTTCTGAACAGTTTGTAAATGTTTCAAATAGTCATTTAGATTTTTATATTTGCTTTATATTCGCTTTGGTGTTGTGCACAGCACAAATAGTTAACACTGAATCTATATTTCAGATTTTAAATTTGAATAATATTATAGTTATTCAGTGTAATGTGTTAGTTATATAATACTGTTTTTATTCATACAGTAGTCATCACTGTAAATATTTTTAACAATGATTTTGTAGCATGTAGTTTTAGTCAAGATAATTTATATGTTGGTGAATGCTTGCATAACGCCATAGAATTTGCGGTGTTTAAAAGAAATGTCATCTATTTTTTCAGAGAATTATATAGGGAGGGAATGATTTGTGAAAAAGTAATTTAACAAAGTACTTTGTATTCTTTAAAATATGTGTGGTTATTTCAAGTGTGATTGTCTGACACATACTGTCAGACTCTGGGCCAGGTTTTGTGTGTGTCTTTGCTCCCTATCTGCTCCATCATCTAGTTTCTCTAGCCTTGTCCAAATACCCACACTTGCGGTCTTGGCCACTTGAGAGCGCGTGCGTGCGACAGGAAGTAAGTGCGCAAGACTGTCCCAGGTCTTAAAAACGCCAAAGCGCAGTGCCCTTAAAGCACACTAAATCCACACTATCTCGAATACCGCTCCGGAGCGCTATTCGAGGCTTAGTGTATCCCATCATGCATCATGTTCTGGAAATAAATCATGAGACTTTAAGCGTGACAGAATGACTGACCCAAAACAGTAAGCGGCGCTCCTTCTCCCGTGTTTTATTTTCGTTTTTGAACAGTCTTTTGTTTTTCTTTTTCTCCCCTGTTTGTCCCCGCAGTAAGAAGACCGCCGAGCTGTGAAGTGTGCCAGCCGCGCTGTTGTCATGCCTGCCAGCTGCGGCTCACCTCAGCCCACTGGCCGCGCCGAAGACAAGCCTGCCGACCGCTCCGAAGACCCAGCGCATTGGCCACGCCGTTGTCCTGCCCGCCAGCCGCACCCGCATATGGCAAGCCCACCGGACATTAATGTGGTAAGCCCGCCAGCCGGGGCTATTTCCAGCCCGCTGACCAGGCCGATGGCAGGCCTGTCAGCCGGGGCTATCTCCAGCCCGCTGTCCTCGCCGAAGACAAGCCCGCCCGACGCTCAGAACCCCTACCAGTGTAAAGCTTGCCAGCCGCGCCAAGTCAAACTCGCCGGCCCCGCATATGGCAAGCCAACCAAACATTAATGTGGCAAGCCCGCCGGCGGTTTCTATGTCAAGCCCACCAGCCGGGGCTATCTCCAGCCTGCTGGCCAGGCCGATGGCAGGCCTGTCAGCCGGGGCTATCTCCAGCCCGCTAGCCACGCATATGGCAAGCCCACAGGACATTAATGTGGCAAGCCCGCCAGACGTTCAACACTCCAGTTCGCCGACCACGCCTTTTCCCCCCGATCCAGAAGAGGATGCTAGGGGCGAGGAGAAGGGTGTCGGCTTCAGCCCCAGAGCTCGCTCCAGTGTC
>NW_015666721.1:64744-66630 GCF_001515625.1 Sinocyclocheilus rhinocerous
CTCGGTCCAGTGTCGGCTCCTACCCCAGAGCTCGCTCCAGTGTTGGCCCCGACCACGCCTTTTCCCCCAGATCCAGAAGAGGATGCTAGGGGCGAGGAGAAGGGTGTCGGCTTCGGCTCCAGAGCTCGCTCCAGTGTCGGCTCGAGCCCCAGATTTCGCTCCAGTGTGGACCCAGACCACGCCTGTTCCCCCCGATCCAGAAGAGGATGCTAGGGGTGAGGAGAAGGGTGTCGGCTATGGCCTCAGAGTTCGTTCCAGTGTCAGCCTAGGCCCCGGAGCATAGCCCACGGAGGGCTCCAGATCCCCCGCCGAGCCTAGGAAGGGCTCCCGACCCCCAGTTCTGCCCAGGAAGGGCTCCCGACCCCCAGTTCTGCCCAGGAAGGGCTCCCGGCCCCCCGTTCCACCTTGAGTCAGTGTCAGATTGGAGGGTGCATTGCCGAGGTAAGCAGGAGTGTTCGTATTGCCGTGTTTTAACTTTTTTCGTTAAGATAAGTATGATTTGTGTTAGTTTATTGATTAAGTATAAGCGTGAATATTGTTTATAGTTGATTAACTGAGTACTGTGTTATATGTCAGATAATGGCTGATTTTTCCCCGAGCAAGTTTGTTGGGATAAATGATGAAGAGGTGGAGTCAGTTTGACATGATTTTCAGTTGTCAACCGTAAGTAATAAATTTGGTGATTTAGTGTAATTCATGTAATTGTGTCAACATCGAAAAATCGATGATTAATTGAAAACACTGCATGTTTTTGTTTTCGCAGTATTTTTGATCAGTTTTGCAAATGATGCTTGCTTGTGGTGCATTGGCCTAACGTTAACTACAATTTTATAATGAAATAGGCCAGTTTATTAAAGGCTTTATAAATTTAAATTATGTGAGTGGCTTCGAGCCTAGGAAGGGCTCCCGATCCCCAGTTCCGCCCAGGAAGGGCTCCCGATCCCCAGTTCCGTCCAGGAAGGGCTCCCGATCCCCCGCCGAGCCTAGGAAGGGCTCCCGATCCCCAGTTCCTCCCAGGAAGGGCTCCAGATCCCAGTTAAGCCCAGGGGGGGTTCCCGATAAGTATGATTTGTGTTAGTTTATTGATTAAGTATAAGCGTGAATATTGTTTATAGTTGATTAACTGAGTACTGTGTTATATGTCAGATAATGGCTGATTTTTCCCCGAGCAAGTTTGTTGGGATAAATGATGAAGAGGTGGAGTCAGTTTGACATGATTTTCAGTTGTCAACCGTAAGTAATAAATTTGGTGATTTAGTGTAATTCATGTAATTGTGTCAACATCGAAAAATCGATGATTAATTGAAAACACTGCATGTTTTTGTTTTCGCAGTATTTTTGATCAGTTTTGCAAATGATGCTTGCTTGTGGTGCATTGGCCTAACGTTAACTACAATTTTATAATGAAATAGGCCAGTTTATTAAAGGCTTTATAAATTTAAATTGTGAGTGGCTTATTATAAAATGTGGCTTTTATTTGTTTTATTGCTTGTTTAAAAATGTTTGAAATAAAAATGAATAGGCTTATGTATATGCCACAGCTGAGAATCTTGCGTTGACCAGTTTACTTACACTACTGACATACAAGTGTGCATAGCGCATCATGCAAAAATAAAGGTTTACAAATGCGATTTGTTAGTGACCCATTATAGATTTATTTCGCGTCCTTACTAGACTGGGCAGTTTGGGACTTACTGCAATATACAATACAACCCTCTACATTGCGAGTAAATTACTCTCATATGCGACTAAATATTCACTCTGGGCGACTAAATTATGTCTAATATTAGCCAATGGCTAATCAATTCTCAGATTTTACTCGCCAGTGTGTGAGATGGAGGCTGAGTATAAGTTAAGCACAGATATATTTTCACTCACAGAACACT
>NW_015666721.1:67596-68587 GCF_001515625.1 Sinocyclocheilus rhinocerous
TTTTTTTTTAATTAGGCGGGTTTTTCTTGAGTCAGTGTCAGATTGGAGGGTGCATTGCCGAGGTAAGCAGGAGTGTTCGTATTGCCGTGTTTTAACTTTTTTCGTTAAGATAAGTATGATTTGTGTTAGTTTATTGATTAAGTATAAGCGTGAATATTGTTTATAGTTGATTAACTGAATACTCTGTTATATGTCAGATAATGGCTGATTTTTCCCCGAGTAAATTTATTGGGATAAACGATGAAGAGGTGGAGGCGGTTCGACATGATTTTCAGTTGTCAACCGTAAGTAATAAATTTGGTGATTTAGTGTAATTCATGTAATTGTGTCAACATCGAAAAATCGATGATTAATTGATAACACTGATAAAAAAAATACTGCGAAAACAAAAACATGCAGTTTTGCAAAAGATGCTTGATGCTTGCTTGTGGTGCATTGGCCTAACGTTAACTACAATTTTATAATGAAATAGGCCAGTTTATTAAAGGCTTTATAAATTTAAACTATGTGAGTGGCTTATTATAAAATGTGGCTTTTATTTGTTTTATTGCTTGTTTAAAAATGTTTGAAATAAAAATGAATAGGCTTATGTATATGCCACAGCTGAGAATCTTGCGTTGACCAGTTTACTTACACTACTGACATACAAGTGTGCATAGAGCATCATGCAAAAAATAAAGGTTTACAAATGCGAGTGTTAGTGACCCATTATAGATTTATTTCGCGTCCTTACTAGACTGGGCAGTTTGGGACTTACTGCAATATACAATACAACCCTCTACATTGCGAGTAAATTACTCTCATATGCGACTAAATATTCACTCTGGGCGACTAAATTATGTCTAATATTAGCCAATGGCTAATCAATTCTCAGATTTTACTCGCCAGTGTGTGAGATGGAGGCTGAGTATAAGTTAAGCACAGATATATTTTCACTCACAGAACACTGACTGAGCGCTTCAGAGTTTCACTCTCCGTCAAGCGATCTGTG
>NW_015666721.1:69071-72137 GCF_001515625.1 Sinocyclocheilus rhinocerous
CAAACGACAATCTCATTGGCTGGTGCTCACCTATTATCGTCCCTGTTTTGATTTCAGCGAATCCGTTCGAGCAAACGCACACAACCTGATTAATATTCATGAATCCAGTAGCTCATTAATCCTTAGTGCGTTTTTATATTGTTCTTATTACTAGAATTCGTATAATAATAACTATCTTATCAGTATTATTGTTGTTGTTTTTTTGTTTTTTTTAACCGGAATACTGAATGACCAAAAAAAGCACCAGCACCAGTCCCAAGTTCATGGTTACCAAGTTTTAATTCTAATTACTAAACTTATATCATTAAATAATACTTGATTATCATATTATAATGCTTGACTGACTGATATTAAGATATTACCAACTTTAATGGGTTTAATTGATATTTATTTTAAAATATCACTAAATTATGATATTTATTTAGGATTTTGTGTCACAATTAAGTCAGTGTAGTTGCAACTCATTTGTCAGTCACTATTGGAGGTGTTATATTGGTCATTTCTAAAGGTGGTACTGTCCTGAACTTTTGGGTGAACTATCCCTTTAAATAGTTATGTTTCTAAAGTGTCTATTTATGTATTGTTCATGTTTTGATATTTGTTTGTATTTGCAGTATGCATGCCTGGATACTGCAATGCCTTGCCAGGAGGTATACTCCCAGACTTTGCGAGTAAATAAAAGGGCCATGGAGCTGATGGTCCGTCAGGCGTTCTGCAGAGCAAAAAGTTGCTCTTTTAAAAAAAGAGCTCCAGGGTACGAAGATCAAATTGGAAAATGCTCTACAGCAGCTGGAGGTTGCCCAGGCATCATTCAGCTGTGCATGTGATGGTAAGCATTTAGTTTTGTTTTGTATGTTGCCAAATATATGATTGTCATGTTGTAATTGTGTAATATTTTTGTACTATGTAAATGTATTTTGTGTTTTTTGTTGGCTGATTTTTTGTTAAATGCTCAAACCACTGATCTATAATAGAGAACTGCATTGATTATGTCATAAAAAGTGAAGCCACCATACTGTCATATTGGAATTTTGAAGTATTTACACTCATTCTACTGAGATAATGTGATATATGCTGTAAACTGGTTCCTTTTGGGTCAAGGTTTCGGCTGGCAGTCAGTGATGCCCTCTATCAGCGAGGAATAGTAATATGGCTTCTTAGTCACTTCTGGTGACTTTACAGCCTGATTGCAGTTAAGAAAACAATGAGCAATCCAGTTATTTATATAGATCAGTGGGTCAGACTCAGTATAAATACTACAGTAACAGTGAGTTTTGAGGTTACACTATTAGTTTTCAAAGTAAGATATTAAATTAAATGTTAATCATGTTATGTGTTATGTTATTTCATCACAGTTTAAGAAGAATATTACTGGGTATAATATAGCAAATTGCAAGTGAACATTTCATATGTAGGAATTCAATCTGACTATTAAACATGTGGGCACTTGGTGTATAGATTGTAGACATGGTGTTACATATGAGTTGATGTTGTTGATTGCATAATCTAGTGTGAAACAAAAGGTATCGTCATAAATAATTTGTATTTCTATATGTGTGCAGATGTGACTGAGGCTGGAAGTCAGACTGACCCTCTGAAGATCAGTGAAGAAGCCTTTACTGAGAGTGAAACTGTTAAGAATTAATGGGGATGAGGGTAATGGGGATTAATTAATCAACATATAAAATAAATTTGATTTAGTTAGAAAATAAAGATAATTTTAATTGGTATGTTTCTTGTGGTTATTGGTTATTTAGTTTTTGAGTATGTGTAGTTTAGAAATAATGGGAGGAACAGAAATATGGTTAAAGTTTTTACCCAACATGTAGCCTTTTGTAAATAAGAGATGGATTTCTTTCCAAAGGTAACATAGACAAATTATTTTTTATGATTATTAATTACTGATTTTGCACTCCTGCAAGAAATTACTGTACCCGCCGCTCTCGATTTGACGCAATGCTATGGTCACAATACAGTATGGCTACACATTATCATACTGCATGGAGTGCGTGTGGTCGAGCTGTGCGGCGAAAAGATCGCCCTAAATATCAGGTCAGAAAAGAAGATGAGTAACACGCAAACGAAATAGCATTTGGATGCATTTTAATAAAATAGACAACATAAAGGCAGAACGTAAGGTAAAAGTATCATATCGAGCGAGAAGAGTCTGGCTGCAGACTTGCACTTGCACTCTCAGACTTGCACTCTCAGACACTTGCGCTTCCGCAATTGACATCACTTGCAGTCTTTTTTATTTCGTTCTATTTATTGATTACTTTTTGTTTGAATCTCTCAACATTTTACAACAGTAGCCAGGTGGTGAAGACAAGAAAAAAAGAAACTAAATTACAATGTCGCTTGCAATCTTCACTTGCACTCTCCGCTACCTGCGACGTCACTTGCAATCGACACGAATCGTGCGTGTTGCCAATGGAGACAAGATGCTGTGGTGGTGATTAAACAATTAAAACTAATTTAGTACCATAACGTACAGGGTCCTGATGAAAAAGACAAGACCCGCAAATCCGTTGCCACAGAACAGCAGGATATGAACACAATGCACAAAGTCTCTCGTTAAGCATTTTCCTCCTGTAGAAAAACATAAACACTTAATATGGCTTAATGTATTAAGATACATTAAGTTCAATTAAAAGATCAAATTCTATATATAGTTATTATTGAATGTACTACAAGGCAAACAGATGGCTATGAACACAATGCGCAAACTTTCACTTGTCCTCCCATACAGCAAAACGCTTAATGTGGCATAATAACAGACTAAGATGATAAAGACAATACAGTAGCCTATATGTCTTGTTGTTGACTCAAAGTATATACAGACCAGCAAATATGAACGTACATTATGAAATGCATTAAGAGATATTAAAAGGATCAATCCGTACAGGCAAGCAGACTAGCCCAGAACGGAATGCATTAAATTGCACATTTAACATTTTCCTCCCATAGAAAATTATAAATTATAATAATCATCATTATAAATAAAACACGTAATGTAGCTTAATGGACAAAGACAATGATATAAAAGAGCTGTAGACAGTTTATTCT
>NW_015666721.1:72968-83882 GCF_001515625.1 Sinocyclocheilus rhinocerous
GTACATTGACTGAACTGCTAAAAGAGAACCGATGATGGGATGTGCACGAGCAGAGCAGCTGGACTGAGTCTCGTCGCTCCGGCCGGGACACGGCATCTTAGTATGGTGAGGGGCGTAACATTTCCGTCACACGCTTGAGGCATTCGGCCAATCACAGCACACCTTTCTTTTTCAGACCGATGAGCTTTGTAAAAATCGACGCGTTTCAGAAAGGCGGGGCATAGAGGAGAAATAATAATGTACATTATATGGAAAATATGTGTTTTTTGAACCTTAAACTGCATAAACACATTGCATTTCACCAAATAATGTTCTTTTTGCAAAGTCATATGACCCCTTTAAAATTGAAAAGTTTTTTTTTTTTAATTTGTAATATTTAACAATATTGCTGTTTATTTTACTTTATTTTGATCAAATAAATTCAGCCTTGATGAGCACAAGATATTTATTTATCTTTAATATTTATTTATCATTAATAATTGTAATGTTTCCAACCTTTTGGCAGGTGCTTTAATAATAATAACAAATCTATATACCTTACTATAATAGGTACTTTATTATAATATATTATGATATTGTTATCATGACTATTAAATGCTGCTTTTTATTTTTTACAGGACAATAGTATGTATTATTACAATATATGATATCTTTTAATGTGCTAAAATATATAGCCTATTTTTAATAATAAATGCTGGGGGCTTGGCTTGAGACGTGGTCAGATTTTTCTTCTTTTTTGTCTCTAGTTGAGCACATGCCTGATTTATAATGAATATGCCAAGTAAGGTATTAACTGATATTTAAAACTTTCAACCATTTCATGTATATAAATGCATATTTGTGTTTTTTGTTTGTGTTTTTGATTAACCTTTTTTGACTTCTGTCCAATTTTAGACAAAATATAGGCCTAGTCTTTTTTTTGGGCTGCCAAAATCTCAAGAGCTCAAAGGAGCTACCAGGCATTTTGACATTTTTTGAGTCATGAGACATTCTACTGTATATGGAGTATTTTAAAGTATTTTTCCTGTCATTAGTGTAAAGTTGTCTGGTTTTAAACAATGTGCAGTGTTTCCCACAGCCTTACACTATTTGTGGCTGCACTCGCCCGCCCCATATATACATATGAAAATTAATTTTTTGCCAGCAGGAGGCGCTGTTGGAGTGGTAGAGATCGAGGATTCCCCGGTAACGGCTGTACACAAAGCAGCGCTCTGCTCACAAACGCTGCTTTATCAGGCATTACATGCAAGAAGAAATGAAAATGATCGACTGTATTCAGAAAATGTTTAGTTTCCTTCAGAAATACAGTGATATAAAAACACCTGCGCCAGTTTTTAATTTTTAAACGTGCAGTGCTCATGTTTATGCAACGAAGTCAAAGCCTTTTGGAAAATCTATTTGTGGCAGTCAGTTTTGATATTGTGGTGGCCTGCCACAAGTAAATCAATGTATGGGAAACCCTGATGTGTATTGTATAAACATTTTCATATATAAATAAAAGTGATTGCATAGTAAGAGATAAACATCACGTATCTTAAATTTATACAATTTTCACGTGTTTTGATAGCATAATAGGAAAGTTTGTATTACATTTATTGAAAAAGTAAAAGTTCCAGAGGCTTTATGCAAAAATAGTTTTATTCAATATTTTATGTTAAATAATGCTCCCTGAAAATAAGTGGGAAACAATGAAGATACATATTGAATTATTTGTTTACTAACCTAACTTTTAATTGTTAGTAAGAATGCTTAAAGAATTTGAGTGAGTAATATTTCAGGGAAATATAAATGTTTATCTCTTTTTTTTTAAATAACTGTTTACATTTGTTTTAAAATGTTTTTTTTTTCATTACAATGTTATAAAAACATTTTTACTTGAGTCCTATTGTTTTTTTTTCTGTTTATTGTAGATGCCGAAGAAGAAAGGCTTTCGTATGCGACGCACTCCAAAGTCCATCAAGAGTAAGAGTGATGATAATGCATGCATATGTTCAGAAAAATTGCAGCTGTCTGTTGTTGCTGGAACTGATGTTCGAGCTGCACCATTGAATTGTGATGTGAATGCATTGATTGCATGTAGTGTTGTAGCAGCAATCAAACATGTCATTGCTCCTGTATGTACATGGGTACACACCGATGTTGATGACATATGTGTGGAAGGGAGTAAGCTAGCCACATATGTAGGTGAGGCAAGCCAGAAAAGAGACCGTAAAAAGGAGTTGTGTAAGTTGATTGAAGAGCACAATGTGTTTGGAAAGAAATGGAATGTAGAAATAGGTCTGCCAGTGTACAGAGATTTTGGATCCTTAGAAGAGGAGAGTGTAATGTATGAAAAGCTGCAAGAATATTTGTTGAGAGATGGAATGTGTCTGATAAACCTTCACAGCGCAGTTAGTGCCATCATTCATCACAAAGATTATTTTGTGGTGGTTGATTGTGCCACTCGTGATGTGTTTGGGATGGCATCTGCTATTGGCACATCTGTGGCTGTTTTTAACACGTGCTTAAATGATCTGATGGTTCATATCAGGAATCTAAAGAACTCTTTAGATGCACAGTGGTATGCCGTTAGTAGCATTTCTGTGAAGATGGGTCAAGAAGATTCTGAGCTGCAGAGTGGTAAAGTGTTTACAGAGAATTATGTTGACATCGAAGGTGCTGCTGAGTTTGATAGCAGTTTTTTCAGGCTTAAAAGTAACAATGTTGCTGCTGAGGTTGAGGAAAGTTCTGTCAGGTTTGAAAGTAGCAGAAGTGGCACAGAAGTTTCAGCTAACATTGAGAAAAGCACTTCTGTCAGACTTAAAAACAGTATAAGAGGATCATTTCATCAGGGGAATGAGCAGTTTCAATATGGAGGACTTCAGTGTATGGCAATAGCTTTGGTAAGTCTAGCAAAACATAAAGTTCATAGTGTCTTTTCATGGCAGACGAAAGATGTTGACAAAGTTGTAGTTTTAGGTGATGAGTTGTACACAGCTTTGCGAGACACCAATAGGATTAGCCAGCGGTCCGATATGTTGTGTGTTCATGATTTACCAAAAGAGACCGTTATTGATGGAGAGAATTTTTTGTTTCAATATAGTGACTTTGTCAGTGGTGATGTAAATGTTGTTGAAGGTGAATTTATTGAGAGTGGTGCCTGCAGCAGTTTATCAGTTGGACTGGAAAAGGTTTTTGCACAGTATGACACATGTCTTTTGACAGTGTGTAGCAATACGTGTGCAATCATCTCTCAAAACGGACAGTATGCATTGGTTGACTCTCATGCACGAAGTGCTCTTGGCATGATTGATGAAAGTGGAAGCAGTGTTGTTGTATATTTTTCTTCTCTTAAAGATTTGTACAATCACATTTGCCATTTATCTACAGGGCTCAGTGAGCAACCTTTTGAAATAGCTGGTATCTGTGTCACTGTGAAATCCAGTCAATTGCGAATCATTTCAGCAATGACATATAAACCAAGTGATGACGTTTGTTTGGGCCATTCACAAAGGCTTTTACAAATTCAGCATGTAAGTAGGTCTTGTGAAAGAGCAACTGTGAGTTGTAAAAGCCCTAACATGCCTTTTGCCACCAATGACTTGGCTTTGGAGAATGGTTCTTTTTCACAGCCAGATGTATCAAAAATTTAAAAAGCCGAACATACAAAGTGTATAACTCTTACAGAGGGTGGTAAAGACTCTGACAAGACTTTTGAAATTGGGCTTGATTTGGCTTTTGCAAAAGATCTGCCAGTAAATAGTAATGTAAGAAACAAGCGTAAGATTTCAGTAAGGAATTGTACTTCGAAAAAATTTAAAAGATATGATGTTGTTGAAGATAATTCAGATGTAGAATTTGTTAGTGATAAAGTAAATAAAAATATGATGTTTAGTCCTATTTGTAAAAATGTCTGTCAAAGTTTGTGCACACTTTTAAATGTGGACTTTGAAAAGACAAATGTACCACTGTTTACACGTGTTGGCTTATTAGGAGCTCCATGTAAAAATGACAGTATAGTGGCTGATGGCAACTGTTTTTTCCGAGCCATCTCTCAAGCTGTGACTGGCACACAAAAGTATCACAGAAAAATACGAGTTGCTGTAGTGCAACAGTTGGAAAAAAATAGTGTAAAATACCAAAACATTTTGAGAACAGAGTATTCGTCAATGTCAGAGTACATCAATAAGTCCAAAATGCGATATGTTAACATTTGGGCTACGGAAGTTGAAATACAAGCAACAGCGGATTATTTAGGAGTCAATGTATTTACATTTTTTGACGGCCGTTGGTTAAAATACACTTGCAACAGTAAGCTTTTGTCAAATCAGAGTATCTACTTAGAAAATTGCAATGGAAACCATTATGAAACTGTAGTTTGTGTTTATGAGCCTGAATTACAGAGTTGTTATGGCTATTGCAAAACCAGTGAATCTTATATTACAGGGTACAATATTAGATCACATATTAAGAATGACAATAATGTTTTAGCTTTGGAAAACCAGAAACTGCATTTTGAAGTGCAAATGCAGTCTAGGACTGAACAACAACACAACATATTAAAAACAGTGCAAAATGAGACCGGTGCAGCAGGAATGATAGTAGATTGTGATGTTGAAGTTGTGGGTGATTCTGATGTTGAAATTGTGGAAAATGCAGGTCATATGACATTCAAATATAGTCCTGTATCTACTGAAGTTGCACAAACAATATGCAATGAATTAAATTTGAATTTTGAAAGAGAATATATACAAGTATCAAGAAGATTCTGAGCTGCAGAGTGGTAAAGTGTTTACAGAGAATTATGTTGACATCGAAGGTGCTGCTGAGTTTGATAGCAGTTTTTTCAGGCTTAAAAGTAACAATGTTGCCACTGAAGTTGCAGCTGAGGTTGAGGAAAGTTCTGTCAGGTTTGAAAGTAGCAAAAGTGGCACTGAAGTTTCAGCTAACATTGAGAAAAGCACTTCTGTCAGACTTAAAAACAGTATAAGAGGATCATTTCATCAGGGGAATGAGCAGTTTCAATATGGAGGACTTCAGTGTATGGCAATAGCTTTGGTAAGTCTAGCAAAACATAAAGTTCATAGTGTCTTTTCATGGCAGACGAAAGATGTTGACAAAGTTGTAGTTTTAGGTGATGAGTTGTACACAGCTTTGCGAGACACCAATAGGATTAGCCAGCGGTCCGATATGTTGTGTGTTCATGATTTACCAAAAGAGACCGTTATTGATGGAGAGAATTTTTTGTTTCAATATAGTGACTTTGTCAGTGGTGATGTAAATGTTGTTGAAGGTGAATTTATTGAGAGTGGTGCCTGCAGCAGTTTATCAGTTGGACTGGAAAAGGTTTTTGCACAGTATGACACATGTCTTTTGACAGTGTGTAGCAATACGTGTGCAATCATCTCTCAAAACGGACAGTATGCATTGGTTGACTCTCATGCACGAAGTGCTCTTGGCATGATTGATGAAAGTGGAAGCAGTGTTGTTGTATATTTTTCTTCTCTTGAAGATTTGTTCAATCACATTTGCCTTTTATCTACAGGGCTCAGTGAGTAGCAAAAACCTTTTGAAATAGCTGGTATCTGTGTCACTGTGAAATCCAGTCAATTGCTAATCATTTCAGCAATGACATATAAACCAAGTGAAGTTTGTTTGGGCCATTCACAAAGGCTTTTACAAATTCAGCATGTAAGTAGGTCTTGTGAAAGAGCAACTGTGAGTTGTAAAAGCTCTAACATGCCTTTTGCCACCAATGACTTGGCTTTGAAGAATGGTTCTTTTTCACAGCCAGATGCATCAAAAATTAAAAAAGCTGAACATACAAAGAGTTTAACTCTTACAGAGGGTAGTAAAGACTCTGACAAGGCTTTTGAAACTGGGTTTGATTTTGATTCTGCAAAAGATCTGCCAGTAAATAGTAATGTAAGAAACAAGCGTAAGATTTCAGTAAGGAATTGTACTTCAAAAAAATGTAAAAGGTATGATGTTATTAAAGATAATTCAGATGTAGAATTTGTTAGTGATGAAGTAAATAAAAATATGATGTTTAGTCCTATTTGTAAAAATGTCTGTCAAAGTTTGTGCACACTTTTAAATGTGGACTTTGAAAAGACAAATGTACCACTGTTTACACGTGTTGGTTTATTAGGAGCTCCATGTAAAATGACAGTATAGTGGCTGATGGCAACTGTTTTTTCCGAGCCATCTCTCAAGCTGTGACTGGCACACAAAAGTATCACAGAAAAATACGAGTTGCTGTAGTGCAACAGCAAAGTTTGTGCACACTTTTAAATGTGGACTTTGAAAAGGCAAATGTACCACTGTTTACACGTGTTGGTTTATTAGGAGCTCCATGTAAAATGACAGTATAGTGGCTGATGGCAACTGTTTTTTCTGAGCCATCTCTCAAGCTGTGACTGGCACACAAAAGTATCATAGAAAAATACGACTTGCTGTAGTGCAACAGTTGGAAAAAAATGGTGTAAAATACCAAAACATTTTGAGAACAGAGTATTCGTCAATGTCAGAGTACATCAATAAGTCCAAAATGCGATATGTTAACATTTGGGCTACGGAAGTTGAAATACAAGCAACAGCGGATTATTTAGGAGTCAATGTATTTACATTTTTTGACGGCCGTTGGTTAAAATACACTTGCAACAGTAAGCTTTTGTCAAATCAGAGTATCTACTTAGAAAATTGCAATGGAAACCATTATGAAACTGTAGTTTGTGTTTATGAGCCTGAATTACAGAGTTGTTATGGCTATTGCAAAGAGAAAGGAAAACTTGAAATCGCTTCATATGACCCCTTTAACATCTGTGCTACGGAAGTTGAAATACAAGCAACAGCGGATTATTTAGGAGTCAATATATTTACATTTTTTGACGCCCGTTGGTTAAAATACACTTGCAACAGTAAGCTTTTGTCAAATTAGAGTATCTACTTAGAAAACTGCAATGGAAACCATTATGAAACTGTAGTTTGTGTTTATGAGCCTGAATTACAGAGTTGTTATGGCTATTGCAAAACCAGTGAATCTTATGTTACAGGGAACAATATTAGATCACATATTAAGAATGACAATAATGTTTTAGCTTTGGAAAACCAGAAACTGCATTTTGAAGTGCAAATGCAGTCTAGGACTGAACAACAACACAACATATTAAAAACAGTGCAAAATGAGACCGGTGCAGCAGGAATGATAGTAGATTGTGATGTTGAAGTTGTGGGTGATTCTGATGTTGAAATTGTGGAAAATGCAGGTCATATGACATTCAAATATAGTCCTGTATCTACTGAAGTTGCACAAACAATATGCAATGAATTAAATTTGAATTTTGAAAGAGAATATATACAAGTATCCCTTGTTTATGGGACTTTAGGCAGTGTTTGTAAGACACATAAAGTTGTTAAGGATGGTAATAGTTTTTTTAGAGCAGTAGCTCAAGTGATTAGTGGTTCTAGTATATGGAAAATCACAGTGAAGAAAAATGAAGTTAGTAGGAAAAGAATATGCTTCAATATCAGAATATATTGCCAAGTCAGAAATGAAATATGTGGGTTATTGTGCTACAGATATGGAATTTCAAGGTACAGCAAATGCTTTAGGAGTGGATCTATTTATATGCAATGGTGGAAAATGGGTAAAATATGGTTGCATGAGGACAATGCTGAGACGTGATGGAATTTACTTAAAACATTGTGAGAATAATCATTTTGAGCCCGTAATTTGTGTCCAAGATGTTTATAAGAAGGTTTGCTTTAATTTGTGCAAAGTGGGTAATTTGCCTGAGAAACAGTACATGTGTAGAATTCAAAATAATTCAAAAAGACATGTAGAGATGACTGCAAATAGTAATAATAATTGTTCTTCTAAGTATTATAAAAGGAAATGGTCCTTACAAAAAAACATTAAATATCAGGAAAATGTGTTTCATAAGGAAAAGGTAAAAGACATGAGCAAAAGTAAGTATGAAGAAGATGTGTTGTATAAGGAAAAGAAAAAGGCCATGAGCAAAAGGAAGTATCAGGAAAATGTTTTGCATAAGGCTAAGGTAAAAGAAATGAGTAAAAGAAAATATAAGATAAATCAGTTGCACAGGCAGAATGTAAAGGCCATTAGTACAAGAAAGTATGGAAGCCCTGAGCATAAGAAGCGAGTTAAAGCAGGTATGAAAATTAAAAGGCAAGAAATTAAAGTAAAAGCAGAACAGTTTGATTTTGTAATGCAACGGTTTTTGGATTTAGTTATAAATGGGCCAGATTTTGTGTGTTGTGTTTGCCAACGATTGTTGTTTCGACATCAGGTTTTAAATTGTAATAGAGATTATTATAACAGAAAAGCAATAGCTTCAATTTCAGATGAATGTATAACTGAAGAATATTTGCACAAATGTAATAAGAATTGTGTAATGCCATGTCAGTGGTTGGACAGTCCTAGGGGCAAGCTATGGATTTGTTACACGTGTCATTATAAAATTAATAAAGGTGAAATGCCACCTGAATGTGTGACAAACAATTTGAGGGTTCATCCCATTCCACCAGAATTGGCATGTTTGAATAGCTTAGAACAACATTTGATTGCTTTACATATACCATTTATGAAAATGTTAGCATTACCTAAAGGGGGGCAAAATGGAGTACATGGACCTGTAACATGTGTTCCTGCAAATATTGTGCAAACTTCTAATTTGTTGAACCTTTCTAGTATGGAAGGATCTTTGTTGCCTGTTAAATTGAAGCGCAAGTTAACTTATAAAGGTCATTATAAATATCAGTTTGTTGACACTATGCACATAAGACAAGCTTTAAAATGTTTGAAACAAATAAATGTACATTATAAAGATGTAGAGTTTATTGAAGTTTGGCTAAATGAGTTTTGTAGGGATCAAGATAATGAGGTTTTAGGAAAGGATAGTGATACACATGCAGAAAGTGGTGAAGCATCTGTAGATGTTGGTGAAGATGAGCTTCTGCATGATAGACAACAACATTGCATGTTCCAGGACACATGTCTCATGCCTGTTGACATTGGTCAAGAAGCACTAGATCACTATTTTGATGATATATTGAATCTCGCTCCAGCAGAAGGGAATAATCCTGTTAAATTGCTTTCTGATCTTGCAAATGAAGCCAAATGCTTTCCAGTGTTATTTCCACTGGGATGTAATACATATCATGAAAGTCGAGATAACCGTTTGACATTGTCACGGTATTTTAATAACCGAATTTTACATGCTGATGGTAGGTTTGCACAAAATGTAGAATACATATTTTTTGCTCAGTACATGTCTGAAATTGAACAGGTTGTGTCAAATGTATCGCTTGCTTTGCGTAAAGGAAAAGGAGGTTGTATGTCTCAAAAAGTTGGTGATGATGTATTGAAGAATGAGGAATCTTTAAAGAAACTGTTAGAATTTGATGATGGGTATCGTTTCCTTAAACCTATTCGAGGAACCCCAGCGTTTTGGCAGACAGCACAACGTGACCTCCGAGCTTGTGTTTGTCAGCTTGGTGTCCCTACTTGGTTTTGTTCATTATCTTCTGCTGATATGCGATGGAAAACTCTTCTTTTTAGTATTTTGAAACAGGAAGGAAGAACACAGACGGTTGAAGAATTACAACGGGCAGACAGGTGTGAGCTGCTGCGTCGTAATCCTGTCACCTGAATGTTTGATTTTCAGTGGCATTGTTTTTTAAGGGAGGTACTTACGTCTTCATCCCATCCAATAGGTAAAATTAAGGATTACTTTTACCGTGTGGAATTTCAGCAGCGTGGTTCACCTCATGTCCATTGCCTGTTTTGGATTGAGAATGCCCCAGTGATTGATAAAAACACAGATGAAGAGGTAATTCAATTTATTGATAAATATGTAACATGTGAATTACCATCACATGATGACACATCATTGGACATTGTGACATCTGTGCAGCAGCATTCAAAGCGACATTCCAAAACTTGTAAAAAGAAAAATACTATTTGTCGTTTTAATTTTCCCAGGCCAGCATCTGCTCGGACATTTATATGTCGTTGTAAAAGTGATGCAAAAAAACAGTGTAAAGCCCCGTTCACACCGCCAGCGACACACAGCGACAGAGCGACATAATCCCATTCATTTTCAATGGAGAGCTGGCGACTTCCGGCGACACGAGCGACAGTGACCGTTGGCGACGGAATGTGGGCGTGTCAAGCGAT
The DNA here is from genome assembly GCF_001515625.1 of Sinocyclocheilus rhinocerous. Lineage (NCBI taxonomy): Eukaryota > Metazoa > Chordata > Actinopteri > Cypriniformes > Cyprinidae > Sinocyclocheilus > Sinocyclocheilus rhinocerous. The sequence goes on from NW_015666721.1 coordinate 83,149, forward strand.
GCGAGTCAAGCGACAAAAGTTCAGAATTCTTCAACTTTATGCAAATAAGCAGCGAATTTCGCGAGCGACAACCAATGGGAGTGAAGTCAGTGGAGAGCACGTGATTCATCTGCTGTAGTGGAGTGTTACGGGGGTAACTAGGCAACCAGTAGTGGGAACGCCCACTAGCGACATCAATTGCCAGCTACAAGCGACAAACAGCGTAAAAGTCGCTGGCGGTGTGAACGGGGCTTAAGTGTCAGGTAGATAAGACTGATAACTTTACAGAATGTGCATGTGCAATGTGTAAATGTGATGTGTAAATCAAGGTCAGACAGATTTTAAAATGAACAGAGAGCAGGCAGTTGAGATTTTGTCAGCAATCAAGAAGGCTCTTTCAGATGAGAACAGTAACTTTGATAGTGTGGAACAGTTGTTTAAACATTTAGGCATAAATAAAGCAACTTTTGAGGCTGCATTTAAATGCTTTTGTCGAAATACCCAAGTTGTGTTGAAAAGACAAGTTAATGAGGTTTGGGTAAATCAATATAGCAAGCCACTGTTAAAATGTTGGAATGCAAATTTAGATATCCAGTATGTTGTTGATGCTTATGCTTGTGTTGTCTATATAATTTCTTATACACTGAACAAAAGTATAAATGCAACACTTTTGTTTTTGCCCCCATTTTTCATGAGCTGAACTCAAAGATCTAAGAATGTCTAAATCTGTGTTAGAGAGCACTACTCCTCAACCG
>NW_015666721.1:83996-88462 GCF_001515625.1 Sinocyclocheilus rhinocerous
TGTGAACAATATTTGAGAGAAATAGGCCTTTTGTGTACATAGAAAAAGTCTTAGATCTTTGAGTTCAGCTCATGAAAAATGGGGGCAAAAACAAAAGTGTTGCGTTTATAATTTTGTTCAGTGTGTAAATATATATATATATATACACACAGTTAGACAACAGTGATAATATTAGCAAAAAGATAGCAACCCTATGGGGAAATACAAATCAAAACAGCATCATCACACAAAAGACTACAAACAAGATGGTTGCATACAAAAAAAGACTACAAACAAGATGAAAGGCTGCGTCCGAAACCGCCTATTCAATGAGTAGGTACTTAATTTCAATAAGTACTTACTTAACGAGCGCTAAAAGAGTAGGTACTAAATAGCCAGATCTCGTTGAGTATGAATGCGATCCGGATCTCATCCGCCATGTAGACGTTATCATGTGACCTACGATGTTATCACAAGGGCCAACAATTTAAAAGATATGACCGACAGGTGCACTAACACCTGATTTCATCAGTAGTTCGACAACCATACCTTGTACGGTTTTCTGCAACATCAGCAAAAATGTTTGCAATATCTGAACAGTCTGCACAAAGGAGACGTTGGGCAGCTGCTCGAAGATCTTGCCTTTGGAGATTTTATACTCTAAAAGTGTAAGTACGAATTCTTAAAAATTAACATTAGCCTAAAATGATTGCACTATAACATTGATAAATGCTGACCAATACTTAATTACATTTTCTTAGTGAAAATTATATATTTTAGTAAAATAAGCAAAATGTAATTTAATTGTATTGTCATAACATTTTATGCATGAATAGTAGACAAATGCAGCCAATGCGAATACATAAATTTTCAGTCAAGCAATGAATTAATGCATGAATTAATAAAATAATTATATTTAACTGACAACAATAGGATGAACAAACATGAACAAAAATGAGTAAACAAATGAATAAAACATCACAAATAAATACAAGTCAACAACACATGAAACAAATCTTTATTCAAATTTATCATTCTAAAAGCTATAACATTTACAGGCGGTCAACCCCACATCCTACTGCCATCTCAACAGAGCTGTGCCAATTCTGCAGCTTTATTTTGATGAAGCAGCTGACCACCGTGCCCACCTTCGCCTGTCTTTGGTGTCCATCATGTCCCTCATTGGTGCACTCAGACTGGAATCTGACCGCTCTATTTTCTTCAAGGCGTTAGAGATCAGCCCTGCCTTTGTGCCTGAGGTGGTCGCGTGCTGTGCTGTGCTTCACAATCTCACTCTTCTCAATGGCGACATCGTTGAGGCAGAGGATGAGGAAGACCATGATGACGGCCCCCCCGGAACCCCAAAACCCTCAGGCAAGAGTGGGAGAAGATGTGCGGGACAATCTGACTGCTGCGGTGTCTGCTCTGAACATCTGTGTGCCTGCTCTCCATGAGCATGATTACCTAGGTGTCACAGACCTTCGATATCCTCAAGTCCTCTGTGCATGATATTGTGCACAGAGTGAGCCAGGCAATCATGAGAATTTTGAGGAGGGTGATTCAGAGGATGAGGAAGACCAGGACGATGGCCTCCCTGAACCCCAAAACCCTCAGGCAAGAGTGGGAGAAGATGTGCGGGACAATCTGGCTGCTGCGGTGTTTGCTCCAAACATCTGTGTGCCTGTTCTCCATGAGCACGATTACCTATAAAACTTTTAAAAAGATTAAAAATGTCCCTGTAATAAATGCACTGTAAGTCATTTTGGATAAAAGCATCTGCCAAATGCATAAATGTAAATAAATGTAATTGATTTTTGTAAAGCCTTTTTTTAATTGTCTCTGGCATAAATGCTTAAAGCTGCTTATTTCTTCAAGATACTCCTATAATACAAAATGCATACATTTACTACAATTTCTATTTGGTGATTTAAAAAAAACACAGGGATCAAACAACATGGAGGCAAGTAAATACTGACTGAATTTATATGTTTGTGTGCACTAACCCTTCAGTCGCTATTTTACTGTGTTAACGCAAACTACCTGAAGTTTTGTATTAACTACAGTGTCAAGTTCAACTTAGGTCATGGAGGGCCATTGTCCTGCAGAGTTTTTCCTACCCTAATTATACACTCCTGAACAATCTATTTAAACCAATTAATAACTAATTGAAAATGACTGACAGGTGTATTGGAACTGAACCCTGCAGGGCAGTAACCCTCCATGACCTGCTTTGAATATCCCTGCATGTGCTCTGTATGCATCTATAAGTCACATAATACACAACAATAAAACTATTGTTTGAAAGTGTTTTTGTACATTCACACCACACATATTCACAAAATATTCATCACTTCATAAATATTTAATTTATGAATGTTATCACTATCTCAAAGCTATAACTAAATATCTAGAAGTCTATAATATACTGTGAATGCCTAGAGATTGTTTGGTTTATATACATAGTATTGTGCAAAAATCTTAGGCCACCATTTGATGTTGTTGTAGCAATGGAATAATGACCTATGTGGCAAGAATTTAGTGTGACCTCCTTTACACTTGAGCAACAGAAGGAACCTGGCTTTCTTAAACTCAAATGGAAAAGGACTGGAAGCCCAAGTAATGTGATAAGCCTCACAGAGTTTCTTGTTTGACACTTTCTTACTGATGCTTGCCTACAGAAGCCATTTTGTACAGATTTTTTTTGTGTGTGTTCATATTTACTTGATTTTCTGTTTTTATCTTAATAAAGAGAGCGAAATATGGATGGTCATTAAAGCATTGCTAAAACAACAAAGCTGGTTGTGCCTTATGATTTTTGCACAGTACTGTACGCATATATATATATATATAAAAAAATTTTTTTTTCAATTTAATTCTATTTGAAAATGTTTCTTCTTATTACACAAACCCAAATGTGCAAATGATCAGAAGATGCTTTTATCTTTATTTTTTTGCCAGAATTTCAAGGAGGGAAAGGAATCTTTCATCCCTTTCCCTTGTCTCCCTCTCTCTCACTTCCCGTTGCCATCTCTCTTCTCGTTCTCTTGCTTCTCTTTCTTGTCTTTCCTCTCTCACTTGTCTCTCTCGTTCTCTTCGGTCCTCCTTCTCCTCCATTTCTTTCCATCGTCTTGTGTCCGAATCTCGCGAGATTTAGTACGTCCCCAGGTAATTCTCGCCTACTCTTTTATGAATACTAAGGATTTGGACATACTTATTCACTCGGCTACTGTTTTTCGCCTACTATATAGTAGAGAAGTAGGCGGATTCGGACGCAGCCACTGTCTCACACAAAAAGACTACAAACAAGATGCTGACATACAAAAGACTACAAACAAGATGGCATCATCACACAAATTAACTACAAACAAAATGGCTGCCTCATACAAAACATAATGGCAACAGAAGCATTCACAGATGGAAATCAGTCACAAAGCTGTAACGATACAAACAGAGGTGTAAAATTACATCAGATATAGATGCTGATTACAAAGTATTGAGATACAAAATGCATTCAAAGGTGTAAAAACAACATAATCAGAGATGCGTAGTATTCAGATAAAAACAGATTCATATATAGAAGATGTTACAAAGTATTCAGATACAAAATGCATTCAAAGGTGTAAAAACAACATAATCAGAGATGCGTAGTATTCAGATAAAAACAGATTCATATATAGAAGATGTTACAAAGTATTCAGATACAAAATGCATTCAAAGGTGTAAAAACAACATAATCAGAGATGCGTAGTATTCAGATAAAAACAGATTCATATATAGAAGATGTTACAAAGTATTCAGATACAAAATGCATTCAAAGGTGTAAAAACAACATAATCAGAGATGCGTAGTATTCAGATAAAAACAGATTCATATATAGAAGATGTTACAAAGTATTCAGATACAAAATGCATTCAAAGGTGTAAAAACAACATAATCAGAGATGCGTAGTATTCAGATAAAAACAGATTCATATATAGAAGATGTTACAAAGTATTCAGATACAAAATGCATTCAAAGGTGTAAAAATATTAGTAAAAACACACAACATAATCAGAGATGCATAGTATTCAGACACAGACACATGCAAATATAGAGGCTGTTACAAAGTATTCGGATACAATTAAAGATAAAAAGCATTCAAATGACATCGGACCAAAAATGATATTGGTTATAAAACTAATTACAAAAGCATCATCTATCGAGGTTGTTAATCGTACAAAGCAAATGAACACAGGGCTCGACAGTGCGAGCATTTCACTCGCATTTGCAACTAAAAATAGATGTGTGCGAACTGGAAAATGTATTTAGTTGCACGTGTGCGAATAATTCTTTATTTTTTACCAAAAAAAAAAAACAAAACAAGCAGATAAAACACTAATAACGCGGTGATCCAAGCAAAGTGCGTGCAGGCACCACATAACAAAACAAAACGTGAGGTAAATGCAGTAACGCATAGTGAGAGATAGACACGGAACATACATGAATTA
>NW_015666723.1:0-478 GCF_001515625.1 Sinocyclocheilus rhinocerous
TTGAGGGTTATTGCGAGCATGGTGCTTTCTTTCGAGCGTTTGAATCCTCTCCCTTCTGAGGAATTGGATTCCTCGCTCCGTGGGCTGTTCTCGTGGTAGTGTTTAGCAGTGCTCCCCTTTTATCAAAGGGTTACCTATGAGCACGCTACTCCTTTCTGAATTCTGAGTTCTCCTCTCATGTGAGAGTTGAGTTCTCTGTTTTCGCAGAGCACCTGGAACCAGCAGCATCAGGCGAACTAGGCCCTTTCTCCGCCTCTCTGATGCGCTGAGTTTTCTGGCTAGCTTGCAGTACGCTTACCCTTCTGATTTCTAACGATCGTGCTGTAGGTCGAGCCCCCTCTTGTTGAGAGCTGGGTGTTGTGCTCCCTCAGCTAAGGTAAATTACTGCTAGCCGTTCCAGCATTGGAACATGCTGTAGGTCGAGCCCCCTTCTCGATTGAGAACTGGGTGTGTTGCTCCCTCAGCTAAGTAAATTACT
>NW_015666723.1:686-937 GCF_001515625.1 Sinocyclocheilus rhinocerous
CCTGTGCACTTTCTAAAAAAAATCCACAGGTAAGTTCACACGCTAGTACTTTGCGTTCTTTCTAAAATCCTGTATGGTAAGAGTTACGCGCGGCAGCTTTGTGCTCTTTCTTAAGTTGGTTAAAGCCCCGGTTCCACCTTGGGCACCACTCCACCTATGTATCCTCTGGATACCTACTTTACCAGGGTGTTGCTACTAGGGGTCTCTTGAGACAGTTCCTTCAGCATATGCAGAGCATGTGGTAGCCCCTG
>NW_015666724.1:0-482 GCF_001515625.1 Sinocyclocheilus rhinocerous
TATTTAAGAAATTTGAAATCATTTGAAAATGGATTCAAAAATAAAATTGTAAAATAAAAATACTTAGGGTGATATCAGGCAAATTGGGCCATCAGGTAAAATGGGCCATTTAAGGTTTGAGTGTCTTATCTCTTTAAAAGTTAACAGCCAATGACGGCAAAGAATTTCAAACTGATGCCATAACAGTACTTGATATTTAGCAAATGATTTTATTGGTCTGAGGTTGCTCAGGGGTGAGGGGCAATGCCTCATTTTGAGACCACACAAGAAAAAAGCAAGCTGAGTGGCCTGACATATCCAATCTTACTTCTCAATAATAAGGTTGATAAATCAATAAAAAACAAATGCACAATTAAAAATAATGATTCATAACCTATGTCTTGATGGCCTCTGTGAGATAAAATGCCAATTTTGCTAAATAATCCAGATTTTTATATAAAAAAAGCATTTTTAGTCACTGGCCCAATTTACCTGAATGTGTT
>NW_015666725.1:0-552 GCF_001515625.1 Sinocyclocheilus rhinocerous
GAGGTGTTGAGTCTGTGTTTGGATCTAATGATCAGTCCTGGAGTTTGTTCTGTGACTGCAGTTGCTCATTCATACACAATAAGATAGAGACTGATCTCCCTGTGAAGTCCATCATCAGCAGGAGAATAGGAGTGTTTGTGGATCACAGTGCAGGAACTCTGTCCTTCTACAGCGTCTCTGACACAATGAGCCTCATCCACACAGTCCAGACCACATTCACTCAGACGCTCTATCCTGGGTTTGGTGCTTATTATTCTGAATCATCAGTGAAACTGTGTTGATGAACAAGAAGAGACTGACGAGAGATTCCTCACAAGACTGACATGAGCTTCAGGAGAGTTTCTGACATTATAACATAAAACATTCATCACAGCATTTAATAAAATATATTGTAACTACAGAAAAATAATTATTAAATTATTATGGGATCTCTTTCAAGTAGTGATTTTATTTACTTATTTTTTATTTACCAAAATATGTAAAAATGTGATAAAATATGTATAATCAGCTGATTTGATAATAATAGCAACCACAATATGATTTTTTTATTAT
>NW_015666726.1:0-244 GCF_001515625.1 Sinocyclocheilus rhinocerous
TTATCTTTATAAACATGATTAATTTTACTTGTGATGTTTTCTATAAGGGATGATTAGCCTAATCCTCATGAACACGTGACGCTAGCCGCGTGGTATCAGACGTGAACTGTACAGAATGCGAACAAGATTAACTTTAATACAAGGAGATAATGGCGCAAAAGCGAATATCAGATTTTTTAAAATGCCCATCCCAGCAAAAACTTTCCAAAATCGGCATCCAAACAACACCAGCCCCAGCACCGAC
>NW_015666726.1:560-1630 GCF_001515625.1 Sinocyclocheilus rhinocerous
CCTTATGTTATTTTCTACTGGAACAATATCTTTAATAATGTAAATTGGACTCAAGTTTGGTCGTTACCTCAAAAATTCCTCCTTACAAATAAGGTTAAGGAAATCTCATATAAATTAATTCATAGAGTTTATCCAACAAAAGAATTCCTACAAAAATTTAAAATTGATGTAGGTTTAAAATGCTCTTTTTGTGAATGCTCCACTGAAACAATTTCTCATTTGTTTTGGTCCTGCCAATATACCCAGCATTTTTGGAATAATGTGGAGGGTTTCATTGCTGATAATATTTTAAAAACATTTTCCTTATCTTATAAACATGTGATTTTGGGTTATTATATCAAGGATCGCTCTTTAAAGGATGTTGGTTTTATTATAAATTTTATTTTATTTTTATGTAAATTTCACATTCATAAAAGCAAGTTTACAAAAGGCAAACCTCTTTTTATGGTGCTTGAAAAAGAGATTAAAATGTTTGTAGATGTGATGTCAAAATCTAAAAATAGTAAAGCAATTAAAACGATTAATATATGCTCCTCTTTTAACATTTTTACATAATGTTAAAAAAAACAACAATAATAATAAATAATGGTGCTGACCTGCAAAGTATATTTTATGTATTAAAATTTGCATTGTAACATCCTATGGAAATGTAAATATATGTATAATATGTATTTGTCTGTAAACTGAGGCTTATGTACCCTCTTTGTTTTTTTTGTTTTTTGTTTTTTTTCCCTTTTTCCTTGTTCCTTCTTGTTGAGGCATGTGAAATGTTTTTGTTATATAGTGAGATATGGCACTGTACATGCTACTTGTTGACAATAAAGCATTATAAAATTCAAATTAAATTAAATTAAAATTATAAAAACACACAAATTATAAAAAAAAAAAAAAAAAAAGAGCAACTGCAGGAGTGCTGATGACGACACAGCTGTTTCACAATTGGCCATATTCACCACATGACAACTATCACGTGTGTTTCTAACATCTTCAAATCCAATACTGCTCATAAATCAAAAAAATAAATAAAAAATACTGCTCATAAATCTGTGTTTTTAGAACAGTAAAAGCTT
>NW_015666727.1:0-726 GCF_001515625.1 Sinocyclocheilus rhinocerous
TAAAACCCCAAAGATCATGCATGATTCTACGCAGACGCTACATGTCATATTAAGCTTTAACACTCTTGAAATCATAAGACTGTCTTGTATAATTTCAAGAGTTTTTATTTATTTTGAATGTCTTTTAAGGACCCGCGGAAACCCTAAGAACATAATTCAGTGCAAACATTTCTGTCATGCATTTGGCAAAAAGGTTTTTTGACTTTGCATTTTGCTTCCAAACAATACAAACATATGGGTTTCTCCTTAAAGTTGCTAAAAAGAGAAGCTGTTTACCATCTTGACCAAAAAAATATGATTTTCACTGTCAACTGTTCATTTCTTTTTTTCTAATGTTAGTTAATGTTGACATTCGAGTGCTCATCCTACTACACTGTAATTAATATGGTCAGCAGTTAGTATTAACATCATAAACTGAGAGAAATCTTTCCGTGACTTACTTATCAAATGTTGTCAAATTGATCATCCAAGCATAAGATGATCCAGCGGCTGAACTTAAAAACACTGCGAGGCCGCCAGTTACCCTTCCCTGATTTACCTCAATGAACAAATTGATCAAATGTATCATTTAACCTCTATAACTGAAATAAACAATCATTCATTTGTTCATATAATGATCAAGAGTGAACCGTACACGGATTATTATGAATTATGATACTCGTCCTATTGATCAAACAGATTAGACATTTTCCTCTGATCACTGTCAGTGTTGTTACAGTAAATATT
>NW_015666728.1:0-123 GCF_001515625.1 Sinocyclocheilus rhinocerous
AATCACAGAAAAAGGGTGTGATTAATTAGATAAAAAATGTTAATCTATTGACGGCCCTAATATATATATATATATATATATATTGTCACGAATCCTGTCCATGGACTTCCGTTCAATCACATC
>NW_015666728.1:213-4118 GCF_001515625.1 Sinocyclocheilus rhinocerous
CTACATAGCCCATCATCCACTGCACTGATTGCACCCAGCACTGATTGCACACAGCTGTAACCAATCACACATTCACTATATAACACTCACTAGATCCCTTTCAAACTGCCGAGTATTGTTTAGCGCTTATCGCTCATCGTGTGATAGCTACTTTACGGAGCCCTTTCCCTGTGTTAGTTTCTAGTTCCTAGTTCTAGTCTTTGTCTAGTCTCGCCGTGTTTTCTGATTTCCTGGTACCTAATTTTTGCCTGTTTATCTTGAGTTAACCCTTTGCCTGCTGTTTCGAACTGTGTTTGCACCTCGCCTGGACTCTAGCTCGTGTTATTGGATAACCCCTCATGTCAAGCCCTCTGGATATTGTTAGCCGCTTATCGACCACGCCCGTTTTGGATTACTCTTCTGTCTTGCCCTCAATATACCTGTTTGCCATTGTCTGACCCATGCCTGTTTTATGACCACGTCTCTGTCTCCTATTAAAGCTTTGCAAATGGATCCGCAAGTCTCATGTCTCGTTCGCTCCGTAACAATAACGGAGAAAAAAAACAACACAAACATACACGTAGCACACACATCCCAAAACAACCATAGGCTATGTAGAAATATAATCTTAATCCTAAACACAATGAATTACAGCTTTATTTAAAGTGCTAAAATAATTGCTTCCTTTTTTATCGTCAGTTCGGCCCTGCACTCTGATTGTGTTGTGTATTTTTTGAGGGCCATCTCAAGGCTGGTCAGAGACCCCATGCAGCTCCTGCTCTATGTGCAAGAAGAAGCTTTGGCCGGAGATAATGAGGCCCTCCGCACGGTTTCCACACTCAGTCCTGCTGCCTCTGAGGACTCGAGCCACACGTGCAGTGGATACAAAACCCCAGACCCCCACATTTATCCTCACTGGCCCCTCTGTATCTCCACTCTAATGGTCTGGACTCATCTGAAGGCCAAAGGTAATTTGATGCGCTCTGCAGTAATGAGCGTGGTGTTGCTGACATCTGGCCCATAAGGTGCAAGAAGACAAGCGAGAATACAATGATGGATTACAAAAATACTGGGGACTGCAAAGCCTCAGATAAAGAGGAGAATCTTTTCTTGTATGAGCAGAAAGTCAGGTATACTCCCTTAGGCCACTGCAGACCTTCTGCAAAAAAAAAAAAAGAGGAAAGAAGGTCAAACCATGAAGCCAACACTATGCATTGTTGTTCGACTTTGATGACAGATGGTCATCCAAACATTTGGAACATATTTGTTTGACAGTCAGCAGAGTCCAAGTGTCAGACATGGAAAAAAGAAAGCATTCCAGGTGGAAAATTAGAAATAACACTTGGAAATTACTTTTCGTAATTTAAAATGTTTATTATAAACTAGATAACCCTGAAGGCAACTATATATTTTTATCAATACAGACCCTTTTTTATTGTGTAAAAAATTCATATCATAAAGGCTACATATTGTTTCTGTAAATGTAAATTCAAAATGTTGCGGATCTTAATATCTACATCATACTAATATATTAATATAAATGAATAAAAGTTAAATTAACTTTGGCAGCCCTAAAATTTCATTTTGTGTGTGTATACAACACACACGCACGATAATCTTAAAAGTATCACCCTGGGACACGGTTTCTGGACTTCTTTAAACCATAGACACAGAAACAGGCTGAGAAGTATGTATGGGAACAAACTCTGAGAAGATCGAATACGACAAAAGTCCTCCCCTTCAAAAGAAGCTGGCAAAAATGGACATTTGCAAGCTTTCTTTTAAAGAATGACTAATTAAGAAGCAATTACATATGACAACAACCATGAGGAGGAAGGAAAGCAAGCCGACCTTTGACACGCTCTACATTATACCATGACTACAGGCAACAGCCATTTACACATCAAAGCAGAGTCTGATAAAGAACAGTCCTAAAATTTGCTCTGTGGAGAGCTAGTCTCAGAGCTCTGCTGTGTCCATATAGTATCCTAACACAAGTATTATCAGCTTTTATCTGCGGCTGAAGAAATGGGCTATTAGGGAGTGCAGAAGAAACCATTTATGGGGTGCATTCTTCTTTTTTTGTCTTTATGGTTCTACGCCTGATCAATCATCCAAGCATGTTTGACCAAAACAAACAGCGTGCGAGTCCACATTCCTCTTTTTCAACAGGCTCAAACTCAAAGGACAGAGACTAGGCTATTTGTCCAGCAAGAACAGGATCACACACTCATTGAATATCAGGCTGAGGGATCTTTATCGCAGGTTCCTCTGATGTATTACCTGCTGCTGACTTCTGTAGAACCTAATCCGGACATACACTTCAAAAGTTCAAGCTGTGCTCATAAATGTATTTAAATGTTGTAAATATGTAAGGCAATGAGTAGAAACATGAGGAATCATGTTGCACAAAGGTTACTGGCTCTAACAAACGACATGATTTCAACATTTTATAACAAAGCACTAAAAGGTTTAGTGAAGGCTGCAGAACTTTTAGATAAAGTGAAATATAATCTCTGCCTGTCCATGCAGTGAAGTAAAGCACTGTGTACTGTCAATGCACCACTTTCAAGTTCAACTCGAGGCACTCTGCTGCTATAAAAGAACCACAAGAAAATGGAAAATAAAGCCAAGGGGGAAAGCTTAATGAAGTATCGATGAAATTCTTGACTGCAAGTGTAGATTCATTCTTTCAGCATTAGACATCTCTGAGGTGCGGCTCACTGTGTAACTGAAATAGCAATAGCTATGTACTGCCACCTAGAGGAGGAGGAGGGTGTAGAAAACAGGCTCTATCGATACTCTTGACTTCTAACACTTTTGAGACAGCCTCAAGCAGTAAAAATAAGATACATTGGTTTAATGTAAACATTTTTAAATTAATAAAAATCACAAGAATTTGTATATAAATACAACAGACAAACTGTGTGTTTACAGTCACATTGAGGCAGTTTATTGACCCAAGGACAAACTTAAATGTTTAAGCTCCTCAGCTCAAATATTTCATTTTACAAATGAAATTACATAAATTTACTACATAACAAAGGAAAAAAAAACACGATAGAACATTATCAAATGAGGAAATATTTAAAAAGCCCTGAAGAATAGAGCTACAAGAAGGATGATTAAACATAACAGTACATTTGGAAAGAATGCATTCATTTAATACAGTCACACATCACCATATCCACAAAATGAGGGGTTAGTCACAATAAGCTTCTCCAGGAATTTTGTATCAGTTCACAGATTAAAGCCTGGAATGAGCTGCCAACGGACCACACAACACCGTGTGTGTGTGTGTTTATGCATGTATATTCACAAATTCCCTTTTTGTTCATTCATTTCACTTTCAGTCCAGCTCATTGAAACGTGCAAACATGGCCTTCCGAACTGCCTGTTTGTACGTGGCATGATTCCAGACGACGGGTTCCTTCTTCTTCCGCTTTGGTAAGAAACAAAAGAAAGAGAAAAAAATGAAACCAATGCCCCTCAGCTGCTGCAGCTCAGAACATCCTGTTGCGGAATAGACTCACCTCAGTAGTTTCTAAACCCAAACCTGGTCTCTCGCTGCCTTTATGACTGTCCCTGCAACAACAACAACACAACATGCCACATTTAAGATATGACGGTTCAATATCAGTGCCAAGTGTAAATGAAATGTATTAGGATTCAGAAATTGAACTGTCTGTCTGTTCAGTCACTCTCAAGGAAACTGTCTGTCTGTCTGTCACAGCCCAAAACCCCGTCTTTGAACCCTTAAACTTGCCTGTCATGAGCCCAGAGAATAATAATGCACTCCGTGTCTGTCCCTTTAACTCTGTCACTGCCATAGAGAACATTGATGAACTTCTTGTGTTCCCTGCCTTGGCCCCTGAAACCATGAATGCACTGCCTGCATTGTCTGTCTCTGTTTTCCCTAGGCCCCA
>NW_015666728.1:4361-19974 GCF_001515625.1 Sinocyclocheilus rhinocerous
TTGCCTGTTTATCTTGAGTTAACCCTTTGCCTGCTGTTTCGGACTGTGTTTGCACCTCGCCTGGACTCTAGCTCGTGTTATTGGATAACCCCTCATGTCAAGCCCTCTGGATATTGTTAGCCGCTTATCGACCACACCCGTTTTGGATTACTCTTCTGTCTTGCCCTCAATATATATATATATATATATATATATATATATATAACTGCAATAATGCAGGACCATTTTTAATATTAGCTTTAAATTGGCCTCTTTGAAAACAGACACAATTGATTTTCATATTTTTCTCTAATCAGTGACAAACTCCACCATAAAACTAGTGCATGCGAGGTTTTCTAACAACCTTTCCCTTTCCTAAATATGCTGAGCTAAATAGAAGCGAAAACCCTATATTTGCGTGCACACAGAATGAAACACATTTGCACTCATTCCCACTGTCAGAAAAAACAGAAGTTGGTCACGGTGTTGTTGAGGCGTTAGGACCATGTGATATATGTGGATGGATGGAGAGATTGGAGATGAGGAGAGAAGGACAGGCGTTCTCTCTCTTGTCCTTAAATTAAACCCAACAGGAAGACTGAAAAGAGGCCTGCAGCAGCCGTCAGCCCTTTTCGCTTCCCTTTTCTGCATGATGGGAGAGGCAGCGCTGGGCTCTACACTGCAGGCGCCGCCTCAAATCTGCTCTGACTCATCACAGATGGACATCTGACCATCTCCTCTCCTCCAAAAATTAATTGTTCCTCTACTATAAGTGTTATAACTTGCACCAGCATACACATGGATACAGAAGATGTTGACTAGATATATGAATTCACATCTACATTTATGCATTAATAAAGTATTTTTATCAAAAGTGATTAACAGTACATTCAATCTATAAATTTTTTTAGTACATGCATTGTCTGGTGATTAATTCAGTGACCCTGACATTGCTAGTTAAATCTACCTGTTTCTGTCAATTTAAAGATAGGCTAATGGTAACTACTGGCAGAAGGGTTTCCAGCTGTGTACCGTAATCCTCCAGTTTCATTGCTGTGTTCTAAATTATATATTTTTAGAACAGTAGAACTGGAATATTTAAAGAAATCATTAACTTTAATACCAATATTTGTACTTGTACAAATACACGGCATTGTAATAATTTTATCTATACAAAAGTGGCAGCAAATATACAGAGGATTTTCAAAGAAAAAAAGACCAAGAGGGTACTTATAGCATAACAACTGAAACAAGTACAAGTCCAATACAAGACTCAGTCTTTGTGTGTGCATGTAAGAGAGAGATTACAAACACACACACACACACTATAAATATGTATAAATTGGTGGGACACTTTTCACCATTGCGGTGACTGAGAGCTATTGAGATTTAATAATCCTGGATTAACCCAGATAGATAGATATTCAGCAAGTATATATAACATACAATACGTGTGTGTGTGTGTGTGTGTGTGTGTGTGTAAATAAATACAAATAAAATAAAACAATACAAACAGAATGTATGCTATTACCCGAATGAACAACATAAGAATTTAGTTATTTATTTTAGAATTTCTGTGGATATTAATTACTTTTTGCATTTATGTTTACTAAAACGGAATAATATTTAATTATCAAAGGCAGTGTAACCATATAACTATTTTGAAGCATCAGTACAAGCTTCCAGTTTCGGATTTGCACAAATTAATAAATGCCAGTATGCATGTGGTGATATTCCTGAAGTGCAGTTATTAGATTGCATACGCTATCACTACTGCTCATCACTCTACACTAGCTCACATAAGAGGTCTTCCTCATTTCAGTGGAAGTTTTAAGGATTTCGAAAGACATCAGTGAAATCCTGTTTTCTCCAGAACACATAGTACAAGCAGGTCTCCTTTTAATGATGTCAGATCCGTATGTGTGCGACTGATAAAACATCTCAGAAACGTGCTGTCCTTCCTCTCTACAGATGGACAGTGCTATACAAAGTACATGAAAGGGGGGCGAAAGAGGAAACTTACCAGAAGAAGGGAAGAGAGGGGTGAGACTGCCGGGAAGCTGAGTATTTTATTTTATGCGCGCGTGTGTGTGTGTGTGTCTGTGTGCATGTGGTGGGATGACAAGGTGACAGAGACCACAGGCCCTCAGCGGTAGATGGCATCTGCATAGTCTGGTTACCTCAACAGATATACAAAAACACATGTACCGCTGACTTCATTTAAGCGTCTGTGAAGAGCTTTGTCCTGTACTAAGTATGCAAGATAGCAAATACACACTCATATACACTGTCTGTCATGTGCAACAGTGCACAACACACATGTGACAGAGGCACAACAGTATTAAAGCGGCATGAATCACAGGGCCGCTCAAGTGTCAGTGATGCACATGTGATTTCTGAAGAACACACCAGTCACATCATTCTTCTATCCTAACTGTTTTTGCTTTGTTTACCAAGATCATACATACATACTGTATCACATACACTGAACTGGCTGGAGCTGAATAATGAACTATTGTCTTGCTACAGCTGCTTTATATCAGAATTTGGATTTGCCTCATTTTCGAAGTTTGCATCATTGATTCTGTTACTTTCTTGTTTAATACTGTGGCGCAGCTTTGAAACAATCTCTATTGTATAAGTGCTGTAAAAATAAAGGTGACTTCACTTAACATATCTGACAAATATGTGATCATTTAACACATCTGCACTCTTCAGGAAATTACAAAAACATTTTGTCCGTTAATAGGGAAATTCCCACAGCTTTCACCAGTGCTGATGATGTAGAAAAGCCACCTTCATCCACACCCAATGGTACACAAGGTCAAAGCACTGCCCACTTCTCATCCACTTACTGAAAAACCGTAATTACTCCAATTGCGCAATCTCCCAAATCCAACCACAATGCCGGATCCTACTAGAGTAGTATGTATTCTAGAAATGTGACAGATCCATCACTCTATTGTGACATCACTAGTGAGTTCTTGATTTTAAGCTACTTTCATGAGAAATCACTCTGCAGGACATGATGCAATGTGCACGTTCACCATATGAATATCCTGACCTGAGCAATATGTCCATTCACACTGCATAACGTGCAGAAATGAGCAAATTACTCAATGTACACAATGTCCAATCTAAATTTTCTGTGCAACATGTCATGTTTCTCAATGCCATATGCAGGTCATCACTCACAGGACTTAATATTACTGGAAAGCATAGAATGTAGCAAGCACATCTTGGCTTACATCTAAAGATTTCATTTGATTTCCAAAAACTGAGAAGATGTTTTTGACCTCTACAGTGCACGTTAACACACACAGAGCCAAACGTTGGTGTTGAAATAGTTAGATATATGAAGCAAAACTGACTCTCAGGTTCACATGCTCATGTAATCAAATCAATTATTTTGTACTGCTTTATTTAATATACAGTATAATAGACTGTACAAGGAAATAGGATAAAAGGACACATACCCATCCGTTCAAGAGTTTGGGGTCTGGTTTTTTTTTCTTTCTTTTTTTGGAGAGAAATTAATATGTTTATTCAGGATGGATACATTAAATTGATCAAAAGTGACAGTAACGGCATTTACAATGTTAGAAAAAAATACTATTCCAAATAAATGCTAGTCTTTTGAATTTTCTGTTCATCAAAGAATCCTGGAAAAACTAAATGTGCCATGGTTTCCAAAAAATATTTAGCAGCACAGCTATTTTTTGAGCACTGAAGACTGGAGTAATGGCTGCTGAAAATGCAGCTTTGCCATTACAGGAATAAATTACATTTAAAAACAATATTCAAATAGAACACAGCTGTATTAAATTGTAATAATACCTCAGTCAGAATATTACTGTAACGGATGAACTCAGGGAGACAGGTGGTGAACTCAAGTGCAGGTTTATTCAACACAAATGGTGATAATAACAGAAGAACGGTGAGTACTGATGCAGCAATGATAAATGAACAGTGATGGCATGTGCGTGGAATAACTGGCAGTCTATGGTTGCAGGTAGCATGGAGAGAACACAAAGAATACTCATGCAACGAAGAGAACAATGAGGGAGAATCAGCTACGTCCAATCTGGTAACAGGTAAGTAGAGAGTCTAATAAATGACTGCCTATGAAAGCAAGCCCAGACAATGAGTGTGAGTGTGAATGCAGGTTAAATAGTGTCCTTTATGAGTGACAGGTGAAGATGATTAGTCTGTGACGGACTGAAGGCAGTGAAGGTGAGGGTTAACAGGGTGAATCTGTGACAATTACAGTTTTTACTGTATTTTTGTGCAACCTATAGTGTAAATCACTCTTGTGACTGACAGGATTAGATGAAAATACAATTAGATGCAATGCTTAACAGTGCCATTCCTTCAGGAGCTTAAAATCTTACCTGTAGTTAATTCAGTCAGTTCTGGAGAGGAAAAACAAAGGGTAAGTTTACACTTTACTCATTGAGCAGATTCCACTTAGATGTGTTTTTTTTCTGCACCATCCATAACTGCATGATCAGATCTGGCTCAATCGCTAAGCCACATTTTTATTTGGATAATCCAACAACAGCAACTAAAAAGGTTCTAACCTCAAATTTCAGTTCCTAAGCCAATCAGATAACTGAGCCAAATCAAACCCCACAGAAAATGGAGCAGATTGTAAACAAAATCTGGGGTTTATTCCTTCCCTCTTTGTGCTCTTCAATGAAACACTTCCAAGAACAGAGGCATAAGATGTTTATGAGGTTGTTACTCAAAATATCTGTTTTTTGACCAGAATAAAGATGTTAGAATAAAGTTGCAAGGTGTAATGCTTAATATAAGGTAGGCCATTGAGACATGCGGCCACATTTTTTTCCACAGACAGAGATGTAGAGAAAGGAAAAGATAGAAAGCAAGCTGAGAACAGCTGTTTCAAGTCTCTTCTCAACAGTTATGTTATACAGTATCTGCAAATAAACAAGAAAACAAATTCAAATTCCTCCTTACAACCCGTGGTAACATCTGTCTCCTTGCCTCTTTTTCTAACGCTCAAAGACAAGAGCAATAGAAAGCAATAGAAAACATCACTTTATCATGAGACTATGTAAACTAAATTTGGAAAACACCATCACTCTCACTTGTGCTAAGGAAGAAATACTTCCTCTGCCCCCTCTTCTCTAGTTTAAACATGAATGTTTTTGAAATCTTTAAAAAATGCATAGAATACAAGCAAACACAGAATGAATGTGACCAGTTGCACATCAACCCTGAAAATATATACATATATTTATTGACACACAATGTAATTTTACCACCTAAATCTATAATATCATTAATCACAAAAAAGGCAAGCACAATAGTTTTTTTTTTCTATCTGCTCTTTTAAATTAAAGCATAAACAGACAGTTCACCCAAAAACGAAAATTCTGTCATCATTTACTCACCTTTATGTTGTTCCAAACCTGTATGATTTACTTGCTTCTGTGGAAAATAAAATAAGCTGTTTTTAATTTTATTTTTATTTTTTTGGTCCATATAATGGAAATCAATGGTAGTCAACCAAATCTGTTTGGTTACCAACATTCTTTAAAATGTCTTAATTTGTGTTAAGTAAGTAATACAGGTTTGGAATGCATGAGAAGGACTAAATAATGAAAGAATGTTCATTTTTGATTAAACTATCCCTTTAAGTGTGTAATTTCTACTCTACCATTTCTATTCTTACTTGCTTCTATTCTGGTCAAACAAACAGGCAGTCCTGCCCCCAAACTCACATTACTGGTAAAGTCAGTGTTGCTGTGTTGTGTGTGTGTGTGTGTTCATGCATATATTCAACTGTGCTGCACAAGTCACGTATATAGTAACTCTTGAGATCAGATTCCCAGGCAATCACTTTGCATTTTGTCATGTTTGTTAATAGGCTGATAATATGATAATAGGTTAATGATAGGGTAGTGACCCCTGGCTTGAAAGAGAGCATTGCTGAAGTGTGAAATATATTTACAGGAAGCATCACTAAAATGAATATAGACAACAGTTTAATTAAATGGACCATTTAAAAATAAGACATGATCTCTTTATCATTGTAACTCAGTTCTGGAAGGGGAACCATCAGGTTATGGGAATACAGATTTGCACATCTCAGCAGTCTAACTATCATGAGTCACAAAAAAACAACAGTTAGGCTTCCACATAAATTCACTGAATATATTTATATATATTTTACTGACTTAAATACACACCCATAATCAAACATATACACACTTTGTGGGTTGGTCAAATCATGCAGAATGTTTGCACTCCTTTTTTCTTCAGACTATGAACAAAGAGCAGCATATCTTTCTCACTCAGGTAAATATGACCTGACCCTCACCCAGCCTCTGCTCATAGAGAAACAATGGGTGTCATAGCATGGGGTATATGTGTGTTATGGGGGTCAGTAAATGGAAAAACATAGCTTTGTGCATCATGACAGTCTACATAGGCCTAAGATACACACATATGTACACTGAAAGAAAGATGAAGGATTTCTTTGAAACAATACTCCCTGAGAAATTGCTTGTAAATTTCACAAATAATTACAAAAAAATGGCACATTGAATTAAACATGGAATTTTGAAGTAGAAAAAACTAAACATTTTCTTGAAAAATGTACTTCAATAATCTTTGTTTTATATACAACTTTGAAAAATTATTTTTACAGTGTACAGCAAACAGTAAATCAGTGTCACCACTGCTATTTGCATAAACTAATGGAACAAACTAATAAACTAATTAACATAAAAACTAATGGAAGCCTGTTTCCACCTCAGTTTGAAAAGAGTTAAAGATATGAGTTTGTGAGATAAAGCTTAAAATAAGAAATAAATTCATACGTTGTAAGTCACAGTTACAAGAAACTGTTACAAGTTACAGACTGTTTCACAGTCAGAAATGAACTGAAATTGTTTGCACCAGAAGGAAAATAATGTTTGTGTGCTGAGTATTTGAGTTCTGTGTTTGTGCGTGCACAGTGTGTTTATTGGTCTCAGGCCACTTCTAAGATGCACTATGACTGGAAACAGCTGTCAGTAAGAACATCATGTGTCCACAGTATTATTCAAAGGAAGACGATGAGCCAGTAATAAAGCAAAATAAAGCAAAATTTGAGCTTTGACAGATAAAGATATTTTGTGAGATCACAACATTCACTGATTTCATCAGTTGAGAAGGTAAGCTGGGTTATACTTGGTCAATGAGCAAAAGTCTTACAATACATGTAATATTTTATCTCGTATTTACCATTAATATGTTTTCCTCAAACTATGAAATGTTGTGTATATATTAGGTTCAAATGCATTTACGTTTGTCCCGACTTGTGCATGCAGTTGTAGCGCCACTGTAAGTTTGTGTGTATGTACATGATTGTGTGTGTGTGTGTACGTGCATGTCTGTACCTGCGGTGATAGTGTGCATGATTGTGTGTGCGGGTTATGTAAGACTGTACTCTGAGGAAGTTGCTGGTTAAGAAGATGTGGGGCAGAAAGAGGAAGTGCTGTGTGTTTATCAGTCTCCACACTTCCTGTGGCCGAGGGGGCAGGGCCTGGACCCGGGGCTGTGGTTACCGAGCACCTATCTCCCTCGGCAACAGTGTGACTGAGTGACCAAGCGTCTGTTACCAAGCGCTGCAGTCTTATCAGACTCCAAATCTCACACAGCAGAGGTTAAATAACAGGAGCATAACAGCGGAAATACACACACCTGGCTTCGCTTTCATATACACACATACATCCCCCATTATTTTCTCCCATGTCCTGACTGCATCAGATTCAGAGCTTTAGTATATCACGCTTTTACAGTCTCTCATCAACACTACTCACACTTACATCAACATTTTAGAACATAATAATCGTCATATTGAGTAAAATATCATGGAAAAAGTTAAACTTTCAGCATACGGGTAATAAATCAAAAAAAAGATGTGCAGTAACCAGTTGTCAGTGTTGGTTTGACCGTTGATAGTTGGGAAAGCAGTTTGTGTCCATGTTGCAGCATCTTCCGTTGGGACAGGGAAGAGAGAGAGACCAAAGAGAAATCTCCTCCCAAACAAATGTTCTGGGACACACCAAATGTTTTTGGCCCAACAAAGTCCAAGTCAAATATATTTATATTTAAAGCACTTTCAAAACTACAGAACAGACTGAAGTGCTTAAGGGTTTTTAATATTATCAGAAAAAAAAGTGGGGAAAAAATTGTACCTTTAGGGGAACAACAGCATGTCGGAGAAGTTCCCCTAAAGGGTCAACTTTGAGGGTCAACTACCTTATTTGGCCATAAAAGGTTCATAGTAGTACTGTAAGGGTACATATTACTACTCTAGGGTACTAATATGCACCTTTTAGTTAGGAAAGGTGCAAAGTTGTCCCTGTAAGGGTACTGCCCCAGTGATAAGCTGTTGAACCCTTAAAAGCCCCGACATATTCAATATTCAAGTTCTTTTTTGTTCTTCGCTTAGGGGTAAAAAGAAGTTCAAATTACCTTCACAGTAGTACTGTTAGCGAACATGCCGTGCTGTTGAGAGCAACATTTAGATGAATATATAATAATGTACCGCGTGCTTCCCACACAATAACAAAATAAACACAACAAAAATGACAGTGGTAAGAAAACTTCAGTTAAGAAAGCATCTGATCGATGTGGGTATGTTTGCACCAGCTCTGCAATTCGGCACTCCAGTTAAGTAAACTCACATTAAGTTTATTTATATAGCACTTTATACAAGATTGCTTTAAAGCAAGCAGCTTTCATATACGCATATACATGATTGAACAGAAGAAATGAACCGGAGAAGATTTTCACATTAGAGAAGGCGGAATCACAGAGAACACATAACTCTTATGTGATCGCCATTGACCAGTGGTAGTTCAAAGGTGTTTACCGGCCAGAGCGAACTTTTCTGGAAAGGTAGCGTTGGTAGCTTTAGAGAAACACACTCTAAACAAACTTAGTTTTGGCCTGATTTTGTTCGAAATGTCATCACACCAGTTTGTTCTTCGATTTCGAAGTATATCAGGGCCTTAAAGGTAAAATTTTTGGACTTTTTTTTCTGAGTGAAGAGTGGAAGTGTTCAGTTGTGATTTAATCTGAAAACAACATTTTTGATTAGTCTTTGAATGCATCATGATTACTAAAGGCAATCTGATACATATCTCTGCAGTTAGAAATAACATCCAGAATCACATGACGCTGGAGCCATTTAAAGACTAATAGAACACAGACGACAGAAGTAGACTAACAAGTTCATTGACATACTCTCTCCTTTGTCAACATAGTGCTATGAGCTCAATTCAAGTGTGACTATTTGCCCTTTAAGCAAGAATGATCAATGTTTTATTGCAAACCAGTTCAATAACTAATGATAACAAAACAAAAACATTAAAGATATGCTATAATAAATCAATTTTACAGTGTTTATATTAGTACATCATTTTATCTGGTTTTCTCAATAATTGGTCTTTTGATAAAAACACACTACTCTCACTGAAAAAGAGCGGAAGCTTTGTCACATTTAAACAGTATAGTGTCACTTAAAAACTACTGTGTGCAGAGAGGCATCAACAAGTATGACCAGACAAACAGTTGGCATGCAGATAATGAGAGGTCTAAGGAGCAAAGAGTATCTCTGAAATGTGTGTTAAACATCTCTGTAAGAATAATACACAGGGCTGGTATACTTTGCACTCACAAGAAACACTTGTGAACGCTGCCTGAAATTTTACAGCAGACTCCCATCCAGAACTTAAAAGGAAAACAGTCAGTGCACAGATAAATCCCTTTGAGTCAATTCCAACACACCTACACTTTCAGACGGAAAGCTCTAAAGATCTTCCATATCTTTTAGTTTATGGATGACTCAATGTTTACAACAGGCTTTGACAACCGATGACTTAAAAAGACCACTGATCCAATGCCTCTGCAAACACTAGGTGTGATCAGATCTAAACTGAACCTTAAGAGCCGTGGAATATTTTTTAGATTGACAGTCATGAATAAAGCAGCCATCAATGGTCTCTGACATTAATCCATTTATGTCGGGCAATGAATAAAAATGGCGTTGTGTAAATGGATACTTTCCATGCCAGTGTTTAACCAGGTTTAAATAACAATTAATATAACACCATATCAAGTGACGGAAACACCACACTCCAACCTAACCCTAACATCACAGTATCATGATCTCTAGCTGCCACATATAATAAATATCTGCAGGTGAAGTACACAAATGTCGTTCTATTTAGGCTAATTCTGTAGTCTAGACATATAATCCAGTTCAACCTTTCTCTCTGTTGGCAGTGGGAAGACAGAAAACTGAGGATCAGGGAGTGTTCGTTTTGGCATGTTGATTTGTTGTGTTCCTGTCACACTGGCTATGATAAACTAGCATGTTTTTTCTCTCGTACATTCTGCTTCGCTAAGAGTGGAGAAGCCATGTTGACACTTGTCTAATACCAGTGTTGGGAAGGTTACTTTGGAAATGTAATAGGTTACAGATTACAAGTTACCCTATTTAAAATGTAATAGTAGTGTAACTTTTTCAATTACTTTATTAAAGTAATGTAACTGATTACTTTTGATTACTTTTTGATTAATTTTCTAAGTTTCTAATGAATGTTTATTTGCAACTGTTAATAATGTTCAAACACCTACACCATGCAGGGTTAACCTTACGTAACTAGTTACTCCCCAAAACTGTCTAATACTAACCAATGGTTTGACAGGAATGCATGCGTTTAGAGAGAGATAGAGATAAAAACAGCAAAATGTGTGTGTGTGTGTGTGTGTGTGGTTCTTTGGTGTTCACAGGTAATTAAGGGTACCTGTGTCAAATTAGGGCTCGTCCCTGTCTGATGACATCATTCAGCGCTGCTTATAAATGCTCTGCTCTCTGGAACATTAATTTTTTTTAAAAACCACACACACACACACACACACGCACGCACGCACAAGAAAATGTATTTTTTACAATAATCTGCATTGCAGTGGTGACATTTCATGACATTCAGTGATCCATCCTCATCAGGACGCTGTAACAACTAGGATAATTTGATATTTGATGCCGTTGTAAAGTGTAATTACAAAAAAACACACAGAGAGCTGTTATCCAAGTAAATACAACCACTTACTGACTAAAATCTGGTTTCACAGAACATTGCTACTCAAAGACAGGGAGAACAAGAGGACTATAAATATACAAGCAACTAATGAACTAAACTAAACTGAATGAACACTGAACACTAAAACAGCACAGGTGACCACCAAACCTAAACATCACCAAATCCTCTGGAGACAGCAATGAAGGGTCAAAATCTGTCCAAACTTTTCTTGACAAATTAAAAAATCCACAGTCCATAGTTCAGTGGTTCTCAACTAAGGGACCTCAAAATGGTTTAAAATGCTTTAAGACAAAACAAGTATTTAAATAACCAGAGTTCCCATTATCTTGAAAAACCTAGATATATGAAGTAGCCTAATTTTAAGTGTGGTTTCTACACCAGAAAAAGTCATGTAAATTAATACAATTTCAAAACACCACAGTCATTTTTGAATGAATTTTTCATATATAATTTTTCAAAATATAAATTAAATTTTTAGTTACAACAAAGCTCTAAAATATTATATCAGTTATTAATTGTAAGATAAAAGAAGATTGTAATTTTTTTTTTTTTTTTTATAAATTCTAATCTTTAATCCTTATCCAGTAAATCATAAATAACTGGAAAAATCATGCAAATTCATAGGTTAAAAAGAGTAGGAAATTCCTTATTTCTTAGAAAGAAAGAAAGTCATACAGGTTTGGAGCGACAAAAGGGTGAGCAAATGATGACAGAATTTACATTTTTGGGTGAACTATTTAAGATTTGCCAGATAAGTCACTTTTTGTAAGAACAGTGGGCTTTATTCATGAAACAAGCAGAATGAATTTGTGTCTGTGTAAATCACTCAGTCTTGAGTAAACTGCCATGTTTCATGAATAATGCTTATGAATAAGGCCCAAGCACTATTCCACAGAGCACAGGAAAGACCCTATATAAATATTAAACATATTATTATGACACAGTAGGAGGAGTAAACGTCACAGCTTTGGTTCATGCACAAGCGGGTCAGATAGATGCACTTGGGTTTTCCACTCATTTTCACCCCCGTTATGAGTGATAATCCCCGTGCCAAGGAGGTACATTGGGACAGTTATTCAGCATAGCTAATCTCTTAATCTGTGTCTGATGGCGGGTGGTTCTTTCATAGTCAGCACACCTCTGAAAGAATGACTTGTTTGCCATTCTGTGGTTTTGAAGAACATATTTCATTACACAGGATCAGCCACCAACAATGGAGTGCTATTATACAGGTAACAGTATGTGTGTGCATGTCTGTGTACATGTGTGTGTGTGTGTGTGTGTGTGTGTGTACGCGTAGGTTGGCAGCCGGGCCGTATCCTCAAACCGCTAACACTCAAAGTACCATCACAGATGCAGGTTAATGCAATAACAACAAACACTCCACTCTCAGAACCACCAGTGTCACACAAGCTCTCTCTCTTTCTCTCTTCCAGATAAAACAACACAAGCGACAGCTCTGTCAGAGCCAGTTTCTTTGCACTCTGTGTTCTCTATGTGCAGCATAACAATAATCAGTGACATAAGAGCAATGCAATATGATGTGCTTAAACTCAGCAAAAAAGAGTTTGATAGTTTAGATGCCTTAACGCAGAATGATCTACCGCATTAAAGTTCAAACCTCAGAACAGTAAATACTTCAAAAACTGAAAACCTGAAAGTACATGCAGGGGGCATATAGATGAAGCTCAGAGAGATAATGTGGAACAAGCTTATGAATCATTGTGCTCACAATTGTAACTAAAAGTTTTCATAATTTAAGGGGTTTGTTGCAACTGGGACTTGGTTCCGACCAGAGTCTGGAACAGCATCTTTAAAAGGAGGCAGGGACCAGATTTAGAAAATTATTTCATATTTTTCTATCATATTTCTCTAACAAAACTACCAGTGTTTTTCCATAAATCTAATCAGGTGTAAAAACACATCTCCTTTTCTTTCTCTCTGCACAGCTATCATGTTACTACAATAAATGTTGTGTATTTTCTGCGCTGCAGCCCATGAGGTCTGGAGGGTTTGGAACATGCAGTCAATTCATATTACTATCATCTAACTCAACGCTATTGGAGAGAGAAAGAGACAGAGAAGGAGAGTGCCATATTTTGCATATACAACATTTTGTGTGTAGATTCATCCCATTTGTATTTTCTTCTGTTTTGTTTTACATCTAGTCCCTTTTCTTAAAGAAAATAAATTATTAAATAGAAGATATTACTTCAACAAAATAAAATGAAATGAAAGAAGAAAAGAAACCCCTGAAAAAAGTAAAACAAGCAGTCACAGAGGAAAATATGGGGAAAAAACTATATTAAATATTAAAGAACAAACAGAAAATTATATTAAAAAAATTAAATTGAAATAAAAAAGCCTAATGTTGATTCAGATAGAGAGAGAGAGAGAGAGAGAGAGAAAGAGAGAAGGGTGGGGACGTGTGTCTAATGTCTCTGTTAAGGACAATAATAGCACTACACACCTCACAAATACCTGGCATTGTTCCTGACATGGATGACAAAGAAACATTATACTCCGCTGTCTTGTAATTAAAAGTGCACCTTTCTGTCTGTCTCTCTCTTTCCCGAAATGTGTTACGTGGCCAGCTCGGGTCTGTAAATCACATAAAAGTATTCGAAACACACACATTCTTGTAAGATATAGGACAGTGCAACATTCAGGCACCCAATGCATGTGTGTATGTGTGTGTTCAAAGGTAATGTTTTGATGTGTAAATGTTAGAGTTAGAGCACATATCTATGGTCTCACCACACCTGGTTCTTGTGAATATGTATGTCTGCTGCTGTCTGTGCATATATGTGCTTTTTAGCAGGACTCGGGCGGCTGCAGGTGCCTGTTTATATCACAGCAGGTTTTTCTCAAGTACTGGTGTCTATCTCAGCAGAGTGACAGCAGGCAGAAGCTCACTCACACACTGATGAGGAGATAAACTCACAATGACGAGTACAACAGCCACATACTCCAGATAAGAAGGCAGTGGAGTCATGCTTCAGTGTTGTGTGGTGGAGGGGACTGTATATGTGCTTACTGGTTACAGCTATGAACATGCACCTCTGCAGAGATACAAAACACGATGTGTAGTAATCTCAGTTCTAACATGACCCTTCAGCAGAAATACAGACGTCAATGAGATGTAACCTAAAAGTCATGACCCCTCGTCATGGTTGACTCCTCACCAGACTAGTGGACACAGACGAGTAGGAGGCAGCAGTAAAATGCCAAGTCATCAACTTCTTTCTTGTAAGATATAGGACAGTGCAACATTCAGGCACCCAATGCATGTGTGTATGTGTGTGTTCAAAGGTAATGTTTTGATGTGTAAATGTTAGAGTTAGAGCACATATCTATGGTCTCACCACACCTGGTTCTTGTGAATATGTATGTCTGCTGCTGTCTGTGCATATATGTGCTTTTTAGCAGGACTCGGGCGGCTGCAGGTGCCTGTTTATATCACAGCAGGTTTTTCTCAAGTACTGGTGTCTATCTCAGCAGAGTGACAGCAGGCAGAAGCTCACTCACACACTGATGAGGAGATAAACTCACAATGACGAGTATAACAGCCACATACTCCAGATAAGAAGGCAGTGGAGTCATGCTTCAGTGTTGTGTGGTGGAGGGGACTGTATATGTGCTTACTGGTTACAGCTATGAACATGCACCTCTGCAGAGATACAAAACACGATGTGTAGTAATCTCAGTTCTAACATGACCCTTCAGCAGAAATACAGACGTCAATGAGATGTAACCTAAAAGTCATGACCCCTCGTCATGGTTGACTCCTCACCAGACTAGTGGACACAGACGAGTAGGAGGCAGCAGTAAAATGCCAAGTCATCAACTTCTGATGAAAATGTCCACCTCTCTCAGAATGACTAAAGTAATGGCTACATTCACCCAAAAATGAAGGTCACTGTCAAGTTGTTTCAAACCTGCAAGAAAACAAAAGAAGATATTTTGAACTGATGTGATCCATATAATAAAAGTCAGTGGGGTCTAAAACAACATTGGACCCAGGTTTATTTCATTGTATGGACATTTTCTAAAGATAAAAATAATCCACAGTCATTGCCTCTGGAAATCTTCTTTTGCTAATTTTGCATGCTTCTGTTAATCATGTAAGCGAACTTTTAATTTATGTGTCAGTGTCTCAGAAAAAGATAGACTTCAGAAGAAAATGAATAAGTGAACAGTTCCTGTTGAATTTTTCTGACTGATGATTTTTGTTCGTCTCAGTGAGCAGTCACAATTTCATCCACTGAGCCACAAATTAAAGGGTTAGTTCACCCAAAAATGAAAATTAGCCCATAAATTACTCACCCTCAAGTCATCCTAGGTGTATATAACTTTCTTCTTTCAGACGAATCCAGTCGGAGTTATATTAAAAATGGTCTTTGATCTTTCAAGCTGTTTAATGCCACTCAGCGGGTGTTGCATGCATCAGTCCAAAAGAAGTGAAATAAAAAGAGCCCATCCATAAAAAAAAGTGTCTCACATGGCTC
>NW_015666728.1:20044-25182 GCF_001515625.1 Sinocyclocheilus rhinocerous
CTACAGGAGGCCTTTGTTCACCCCCCAGAGCCGTGTGAGACACTTTTTTTATGGATGGGCGCTTTTTATTTAACTTCTTTTGGACTGATGCATGCAACACTCACTGAGTGGCATTAAACAGCTTGGAAGATCAAAGACAATTTTTTATATAACTCCGACTGAATTCGTCTGAAAGAAGAAAGTCATATACACCTAGGATGAATTGAGGCTGAGTAATTTATGGGCTAATTTTCATTTTTGTGTGAACTAACCCTTTAAAGGTTCAGTGTTAGCTGTTTTGCTAACTTCTCCCAGACTTAGCTGCCCATTTAGACCGCCACCTCTCTCCAAAACGCCGCCCTTCAAGACATGTCAACAAACACAGACAAAATGACTGACAGGCAGACAACACATCAAAGTCCTAATGTCGCTAAACAATAGCGTCTGCTGCACTTTCTGATGTTTACAGACTCTAGGGCTGTCATAGACCCAGGTGCGATATCTCAGGACACCAATTACAGTGATATCCGTCATGTATAAGACATCTTTTCCGTAAATTTATTTTTAATAAGTTACATCCTTAGTTTATACCTACTCTATAAAAATGTTTTGTCACAGAAGCTAAAAAAAACCTCTCAACAAACTGATTTTTAATTTAAAATACATTCAGTAGTTCTCTTGCTGGCGTTAGCATTGCTGTTCTTCATGTACTTTAAGAACCAATATCATGATGTTAGACGCTGTCACCTATCATAGAGGATAAGCAAGGTCAACTCTGAGCTTTCACTCAAAGCTTTAGAGAGAGATCTACTCAATAATTAATTCCCTTACCTGTCCAAAAAAGAATCAACTTGAGCATCAGGATTTGCTGTTTCATTAAATCTATCCTAATTGTATATTTAGAACCAATGTTTACGCTCATTTTTTGATTTTTGTCTGCCTTTCTGTTTACTGGCTTCAGACCATTTTTTCTTCTTCTGCCATACATGTTCTGATTCTCCCATTGTCTTTTCTGTTAAAGCACAGTAATAAGTGTGTTCTATTGTCTAATTTCACTCGTCACATCACCAAACTACACTACACTACTAGTATATCTACAGAGGGAGCCAATGAGCGCGAGGGTTCTCTTAGTTTAATTAAACACTGCAAGTCACATCATTTCAACAGGGCGACATCTCATGTGAGTGTCACCATTCAGATGACATTTCACAAAAACACAAAATATGCCTGAATGTGTACAACTTTTTAAATTTGCACAAAACTACTGAATGCACCTTTATTGCAACTTGAACAACCTGACTGCAAGGAAATTTTAAGGGCCAGATTAGGTCGAAAAAGCTCTCTAAAGTATACGACACAAAAACTTCCATCAGCCCAAACGGAGTAGGCATTATATCTGGGGAGACATGTATTTCTATGTTCTTGAAAATGCATGGATTAATGTGCCCTCTACATAATCTTTTCTATTTGTCTGTCTAAACCAAACTACTCGCACTCTTGACAGATAACTAAATTGGTGAAGTGTTATATGACAAGAAAGTGTTTTTTGGCAGTCACCGAGTGACCTGACAGAAAGGATAGAATGGAGAAGAGAGGAGAGGAGCCAGAGAAATTGCATACTTGCAGGAAAGAGGAAGAGCAAAAAGGATGGATTAAATTCAGTCGTGGGAAAGCCCATCACAAAACCTCAACACTAACTTTGCAAACATGAAAAGCGAAAGTCTGTTTCAGTTTCTCTCATGGTTCCAGTCTGAAAATCACTGTTACACTTCTGGACACGGATGCAATTTCTAGAGGCTTTGTGTCCTACAGGACCGTATTTACGAGAGGGAGCAAAAAGGGAGAGTAGAAAGAGCAGCATCATGGCATTCAGTAATTGCCATCTCCTGCTGAAAGAGACTAGTGTGAGAGAAGCTAGAGTTTCTTTTCTTTGGACGTTTAATGTACACCTCTCATCCAAACTGCACTCTCTCCATCCCTTCTCTTCTTTTAGCTCTTATCTGCAGTAATTGCTCTCATAGGTGAGTGGACACAAGGTCCAGTGTGTATCTGTGTGTGTGGGGGTGTGATGTTTTGGGCTGGGGAGGACAGAGGTGGGAGCAGGCGAGTTCTTGTGCAGCTCTGGATCATGTGCATGTGCATGTGCGTGTGCGTATGTGGGGGAGCAGTGTTATGGGATTTGGTTGACTCTGGCCGATTATGGTTGCTTTGTTTTGGCTGAATAGCAGCATTTTTGGAGGTTAACATGTGATTCCCCACAATAGTAGCTTTGCTAGATGCCAACTATAGAGGTTCCATCAACCATTATAGAGATATATAAAACACAAACTACTCTGGATTTAAAGGTTTACAGCATCCACTTATACACACAATCCTTATGGTGTAGTAAATGGACTAAAAAAAGACTGAATGATGACAGAAACATATTCCACATAAACAATGAGAATTATTTATTATGTCAGATTCATATATTTAATTAATACGACACACAAACACACACGCACACACACACACACACACACACTCCATGTGTTACTGCTTTACATATGATATTTCCTGGGGGCTGGAAGACAAATAGAAGAGTAATATGAAGGTCTAGTGGAGTATTAATACAGCAGTCATTCATCATAAAGGCGGCCTGGTCCTGTCTTGGCTCCATGGGCCTTCACTAACTCATATTCCTAACAACAGGCCACAAGAGCTCAGTTCGCATGAACCACACACACACACACACCTCTAAACACGTTAACTAAATAAATCATTGCATAGGTACAGGATAGTCAAAATTTAGAGAAGCAGTAATATAATATATAATATTATACATACATATATATATAGAGCAAACTCACTTTTGGTGTTAAAAAAAAAAATACTGTCAGGATTTACTAAAGATGCAGTAAAAAAATATGCATTGAAAAGGCATGGACCATTTTTGCGTCTGACCTTATTGCATATGCATTTGTAGAAGTTTCAGTCACAAAATTTATGGGAGGAGAGTATTTCAATAAAGCATACAACGTGATTTACTAAGATTTGCGGTAGTCAGTTTACTGGTGTTAGTGCCATTATTTAACGGCCAAAAAAAAGCATGTCTGCGATTGTTGCTAATTTGCACTGTTCTTTGTAGATTGTATTGATCATTATGGACATGATCCAGCTGCATCTGTTTTCTTTAATTCATGGATTGTCAGTAGATCACCCACTTTACACTCCCATTGGAGCTTTTATGGGATTGCAATCTAACACTAATTTGGTCTGTTAAGTAAATGGTATTTTGCTTTCAAACAATTAGTTAAAATTAGTTTTTTTTTTTTTTTTGTAATTTCTGAATTTTATTAAACCATGGTCTCAGGACAAAGTGAATTTAGGCTATTTATTTTTCCATTTGAGGTTGGGGCAAATTGTCACTAGCAATTTAAATGTTAAATTGTACGCCCATTTAATTTATTATATATAGATTACATTTAAAAATGTAAAATTACATTTAATACACACACACACACACACACACACACACACACATACTATATACAGGTGCATCTCAATAAATTAGAATGTCGTGGAAAAGTTCATTTATTTCAGTAATTCAACTCAAATTGTGAAACTCGTGTATTAAATAAATTCAATGCACACAGACTGAAGTAGTTTACGTCTTTGGTTCTTTTAATTGTGATGATTTTGGCTCACATTAACTGATATTTTAAATTGCAATATTTCACAATGTTACTGTTTTTACTGTATTTTAATCAAATAAATGTTGCATTGGTGAGCATTGGACTCTTATTTCAAAAACATTTTAAAAATCTTACAGACAGCACACTTTTGAATGGTTGTATATTTTCTGTTTCCTGAATTGTTTCACAGTTCACATTTTATTGAAAAATCTATAATGGGCTGTTTAATAGCAGGTTCCACTGTGGCAAATTATCATACAGAACATATCATACTATCGTACTAATTATTATCAGACACACTGAACATTACATTTCTTTTGAAAATGTTCAATAACTTTTTTTTTTTTGCCGATTTCAACAAATTATTATTTAGCATTTAGCACAGGAATGCAAACGAACTGTACTACTGTATGTTAATAGAGGACCAGGAGAAAATTGGTTTGAACATTTGTCATTTTGCATTAAAGTAAATTAAAACAATGGCAATCCCCTTGTCACTGTTCTTAACAACCTAAGAATTATCCAGATTGCACAAGTGCTGTGCTTTGGTGGTCGGGTGCCATGGAGAGAACTGAACATCATACGCTATCACAGTGTGTGTGTGTGTGTGTGTGTGAGTGAGTGTGCAGGCAGGAATGTGAGGGATTTGAGGGGGTGGAGTGTTTAAGAGGTTGTAGGGGAGTGGCATGAGACCCACACACCCTGAGATGAGCCAATCAACAGGGTTGGCTGAGGAGAACCAACCAACTCCATCAATCACACGAATGCTCACACGGTCATGAACAACACACTAAAATCACTGTCTGAGAAAATACACATGGAAAAGAGCAAAGATGAGAGAGAACGAGTGTCAGAGAGATGTTCTTTAACATGTGTTTGTGTTTGCTGTGTGTTTGTGGCATAATGGTGTTGACAGTGAGAGATGGGGGATTATGGGAGTTTTCCTTCTCAACCACCATAAATCAAGGAGAATAAAACATGGCACCACACCGCCAACCAAAGCCCTAAACCGTAATCTCACACATGCACGCACACCACAAGGCGAATGGGTGTTAACTGATGGAGCGATCAGTCTCACTATTGCGCTCTCTCACACACGTGAACATCCAAACAGCCACAAACACTCCTACTCGTATCCTATTTATCCCTAAATACACAAACATCCAAGACGTGATCTCACAGCAGTAACAAGACTAGCTTCAGACAGTGGTGGCTCGTCGGGGGAGGCAGGGGAGGCACAGCTTCCGCATAATTTTGAGGTGAAAATGGGAGGAGGACGATTTAATGTTAATAAAATTCACAATTCATTTCAGTTCATGTCTCAGAATGTGCATTTTTTGTTTGTAATTTCACAGTTGTAATACCATAACGTGAAAGCGCCGCTTTTCTATCACGAATGTGCCGAATCTGCTGATGTAATGGCAACCGCTAATGATAGAGAAGGGGAGGGGGAGGCCGGGGGAGAGGTGAGCTCTCGTGCCTCCG
>NW_015666728.1:25343-29873 GCF_001515625.1 Sinocyclocheilus rhinocerous
ATTGATGAGCTTCTTGTGTTCCCTGCCTTGGTCCCTGAAACCAGGAATGCACTGCCTGTGTTGTCTGTCTCTGTTTTCTCTAGGCCCCAGTCTCTGCCATGGGTCCCGGCTCCGTCCACTCTGCCGTGGTGGTCTACTGTCTGGCTCTGGTGGTCCTCTGCTCCGCCCTGGTGGTCTACTGTCTGGCTCTGGTGGTCTTCTGCTCCGCCGTGGGGATCTTCAGTCCCGTCTGCTCTGCTGTGGTGGTCCTCAGCTCCACCTGTACTGCCGGCTCCACCCTGGCTCCCTGCACCGCCGGCTCTGCCTCAGTCCCTGGTCTCTCCACTTCCATGTGGACCTGGCCCTCCGTCCCTCCCCCTGTTCCGCCTCCGCTAAGTACTTATGATGAGTACTTATGATGTACTTACTAAGTACTTATGATGAGTAGCGATATTGAATATTTGATTGCCAACAGATTTACCAAGCTGTCATTCAAACAGTATATATACAAATTTAGGGAAAACAGCCTAAGCTGGATATAGGCTACAGCAGGACCCAGCCCAACCAACGAGATTGATCAGCTACTATCGATAATTTAAAAAATATGATATGCAGTCAAATTTCCCAGTGTGTATGCCACTTAAACGAGTGTTCATATCAACGCGCTTATAGTGCTTTGTGGAGTTGTCAAATTGAGGAGACCCCCCCCTTCACCCAGCACGGACACACACAGCACCCCCAACCGAAAACATCTTCCCGTGCCTCTGTCTACACAGCAAGCACTGATTGGATAGAGGGCCAGTCGACAGCTCTCATGTGTTGATGTGGATACATGTTTGTGTGATGGTGTGAGACAACAGCAATAGATGCTGGGAATTAGGGGTGTGCGGAGATACCAATACTTGTATATTTATCAGTACGTGGAGAAAACCAGATGTGCTGGAACTTAAACAGAAAGTGTATTGAAACTAAAAAAAGGAACATTTTTAATCTATACTTTCATACCTACCAAAATAGCAAACATTCTGTCACGAATCCGGTCCATGAACTTCCGTCTGCTCGCCACCAGAGGTCACCCATCCACTACTATGGACTCTTGCACCACACCACTGTTGCACTTCACCCGGACTACAGTTCCCATCATTCATTGCACTGATTACACACACACAGTTGATTGCACACAGCACTGATTGCACACAGCTGTCATCAATCACACCTTCCCTATATAACACTCACTCTTATCCCCGTCAAGCTGCCGAGTATTGTTTAGCATATATCACTCACCTAGCGATAGCTACTCTACGGAGCCCGTTAGTTTTCATAGCCTTACCTTAGTCTTGCCTTGTCTGCTTCTTGTATCCTGATCTTTGCCTGTGTACCTCGGATTCCCCCTCTCATCTTGCCCTGTTCAGATACTGTTTGCCCCTGCCTGGACCTTTGCATTGTACTTGGATTTACCCCTCTAGTCTCGCCCTGTTAATTCTGTTCGCCGATCGTAGACCCACGCTAGCCCTAGGATTATTCTTGTGTCTTGCCCTCTATATACCCGTTGCCAATATCTGACCCTTGCCTGTCTCTACCATGTCTATGAATAAAGCCTTGCATTTGGATCCGCACGTCTCACGTCTCGTCAGCCCCGTAACACATTCCTTGTATATATATTTTTTACATTCATTCGTTACATTGTAATCCATCCATTACAACCTTTATGTAAGAAAAAGAAAAAAAGCTAAAAGAAACATAATTAATGTGACAGTAATCAGCCTGATTTTGAGACACAGAAGTAGAAGTATATCTCATTCAAAAGTTTTTTTTAAGGTTTAAAAAAAAGTGGATGTATAATATATGTATAATATAGTATCTTAGTTTAATGTTACACTTGACAAGTCTGAATATCTGAGGAATGCACCAATAAGGCTATCAAATTTAAACTTGATATTACAACATGCACATTTTCATTTATAAAGTTTGTGTAGTAAGAGACTATTCTCTTTGTAAATCAGCACCACTATATTACTATGTAGTAAGTCAAAAGTAGCCTACCACTACCTGGTATGATTATATATGATAATGATACCAGTCTTTCACTTCAAATCGGTACACGTGTAGGCTACTCAGTACCGGCAGGAGTTGTAGGTTGGGGGAGTGAATGACCAGCACTCTCTTCCACCCTCATTACCCGCAACTGAGGTGCCTTTGAGCAAGGCACCGAACCCCCATTTGCTCGCCGGGCACCGCAGCAAAAATGGCTGCCCACTGGATGTGTGCTCATGCTGTGTTAAATGCAAAGCACAAATTCTGTATGGGACACCATACTTGGCTACACGTCTTGTCACTCACTACACGTCACGTCACTTAGATCAGATATTTCCTGGCCCTGCCAAAACATTCACTAGCCCCCCATCCCCCAAAAAAACATAAAAACAGTTATTCCTTTCATTGTTTTTGACCTATGTAACCTTAGGATACCAACATTTTAGATACCAGCAAAATTTACATTAAATAAACTACTTCATTGCTTGAGAAAACTGTATTATGTAAATATACACAAATACCTATTAAAGATACGTTATTTAGTAAAAAACAGTGAATAATTCTTTATTTTTCTTTTGTTGTTTAATTAGCATTAACCTAGGAAACGCATGGATCCGTTATACCTTTGACACACATCCAATACTTTCTTAACTGTTTACGTTCACTTAAGATGTAACCGACTGTGTTTATGTGAATAGCCTACTCATCGAGACAGTCATTCTGACAGAATTTTGAGTGTATTTGCTCAAGAAGACGCCTAAGACAACTCAATTCAGTATTTGCGCGCGCGCGTCCGGTGTGAAAACGAAACGATCCGTCATAGCACACGAGTCCAGCATTGAGCTCTCTTTTGCGCCGTCTTGTGCTTAAACTGACAAGACTTAAAAACTCCTGAGAATCGTTCAGATAGCTGATTATAGATTTAGGGGGGTTGAGACGATAGACAGGGGGGCTGAAGCCCAACTAAAAAGGGTCTAGAACCGTCCCTGATTCTAACTTGATTCTAACTTTTAAATTCTACGTCTTTTTCTTTTCCTTTTCTCTTCTTTTTCTATAGTATCCAGATTTATTTTAAAGCCATTATTCCAAATAAGCTATTCGGCTTTGGCACATCCCAACTGGAAATTGCTTTTCTCTTTGCATGTGTGCTAACCACAGAGAATTCTTCACATGGCATGTTACTTGTATGACAGACTGGCTGTGAGCCTATTGCCCTTTTGAAGAATTATGATCTGTCTTTTATTTCCATTAACCACCGGCCAAAACCCACGACTGTTTCTTTCTCTTTCTGTCTCTCTTGTTTCTGTTCTGGTTTACGCTCTGGCCTCAGCTGGTTGGTTGTGATAGCATCTCCCAGGCTCTGGACTTCCTCCTCTAAAGCCAACACACTTAGAAAGCCTGGACAGTTAGCGGCTGGTGACCAGAGCCTCATATCAGCATTCCAGACGTGAGAAGGAAAAGAGGAATGGGAATGGTGTTAATACGCAAATATTCAATATGTGTTTTTGACTAAATGTTTTTGAGTATGTGCCAGAAGGAATATGTCTGTCTTATTAGCTCTGTCAAGGGTTAGCTCACAAGGTCAGCTACCTTAGACATTTCCACTCTCCTCCACTTTAATCTCTCCGCCATTCTGCCTGTCTAATTGTCCATAAGTTTCAGTCTGAGGTCTGTTGGCTTTTACAGAAGCAAGACTGTACTTTGGCTTCAGTGGTATGTCAGGCTCTGATTCGACAAGTTTCAATTTGAATTCAAGATTAGTTCAGTTTCCTCTGTGGAGCAAAATAAAGAGTACAGTATCTGCTACAGCCAGAAACAGATAGCATACAACAATATAGGCTGCATTTACACTGCAGATCTGAATGGCCAAATCAGATTTTTTGACAATATCCGATTTTTTTGGTGACCCGCTTACTTCCTTTAAAAGTGACCCATATCCAATATCTGCATTTACATTGCACGGGCTTAACTTGACGTGCCTCACTGCATTAGACAGTGATATTAAAAGACTCTGCACACACTATTAATAAAGCATACTTTGTATAGTAAAGCAGATGAGTCCAGAATATGAAAGCAAAGACTTTAACTCATTGATAGAACTCATAGAAAGGATTTTCATCCTATCAAAATCATTAATTAGTACCGATTCTGGGTTCTAATCCACTCTCGTATAGATTTTTTCCTCATTAAAACCAAATGTGTTCATCAGTTGTGCATTTTTTGTAATTTCACCCGAATGAATAGAGCCTCCACATCAGGGGTGATCCTTTTTCCAACTCAGTGATTCTGTTTTTTTATTTATTTATTATTTTTTTCTGACATGTTGTTGATATATCTGTCACTTGGATGTTATAAGTTGCACCGAGTAAATACAGCTGGATAAAACAAAAACTGTGTCCGTCTTCATTTCAGTCTACAAAGCAACAAAATGTGTTTCTTTTAAAGGGGGGTGATTCTATACCCACTGTGTGTGTGTATATATATATATATATATATATATATATATATTTCTCTTTC
>NW_015666728.1:31827-31984 GCF_001515625.1 Sinocyclocheilus rhinocerous
ACCGAGTAAATACAGCTGGATAAAACAAAAACTGTGTCCGTCTTCATTTCAGTCTACAAAGCAACAAAATGTGTTTCTTTTAAAGGGGGGTGATTCTATACCCACTGTGTGTGTGTATATATATATATATATATATATATATATATATTTCTCTTTC
>NW_015666728.1:32178-33872 GCF_001515625.1 Sinocyclocheilus rhinocerous
ATATATATATATATATATATATATTTATTTAAAATGCTTTGCATCCAATTTAGTGCTTTTTGTTTTTGTAAACAAAACTAGGTAACTACTTATCAAACTAGGAATCGCACCCGATTTTTTAGCGTGTGTGTCCTGTTGTACTGGCATGCAGCAGAATTCCTCAGCATGCTTTCCTGGCCGGCTTGGTGGACATTGACCATTACTGCTAAGGATAAACTCCCACTCGACAGCAGAAGGACAAACACACTCTATTTTTCTTGGTTAGATTTAAACACAGTGTATTATGCTGCTTGTGTTAATGATTGAAAACATGAGCTCTCTTGGTCCTCTCTGAGGTTGACCAGTACTGAAAATCACACACAGAAAGTCACACTTACAGGCATATGTACTCATATTGTCATGCACACATGCACACAGTCCAACAACATAGACTGAACAAGATTCTCTTCAATAGATAAAACAGAAAAAAAGGTTTGTGTGTGCAGAAAAGATTATATACTATAAAGCTAAGAATAAAATATTGCTTTGTCTCACAAACACATACACACACAAATACATATATATTCCGAAATATTATTCTATATATACCTTGTTCCTGAGGTACAGGAAACTTACACGGCACAATATTACCTTGGTTATGATGGCAATGATAGAGTAGAGCAGGGTTCCTCAATTAGTTTTTGCAGAGGGCCGAATTCTGCCAACAATACCAAGCCGAGGGCCACTGACCTATATATATATATATATATATATGTGTGTGTGTGTAATTATTTGTATGATTACAATTACTATATTATTGTTGCATTTGTTATAATAATCACAAGATGGTCACAAGATGAATATTCAGATTTTTCCCCAGTAGTCTGTTTTATTCAAACAATTATGAACCTTTTTGCATTTAGATACAGAAGAACTTTGCCTGTTGAATATTAAAAACAAATGAACAAACAAAAAATCTGGATCTCCATGTCTGCCGTGCAAATCAACTGTTCCTGCTCATTCCCAGACTGGATCTCTTCTCTCCACTTTCCCTAATTGCAGATTAAATTATTAGATTTGTCAGTATTAATATTTTTATGCTTAGATTTTTTTGGGGGGGATCAAACTGTAACACCGTGTGTCCCAACCAGACAGGAAGCGATAAAAGGTATTTTTTCCATGTAGTTTTTGTCCTAATCACCCGCGACAGCGACACGTGACAATAAGCGACATGGGATTCTATTTTAGGAACTTTTTTTTGTTTTTTGTTTTTTCTGCAACGTCGCGGCAGGAACAACATACAAAATATGACAGTGATAATATATTATGTGCTTTATTCAATGTTAAAAGTGTCTAATGTGAGTTTGAATATTATTTTGCGTTATCTTTATAGCCATAGTGAAAGCAACAATAGATATTTTACCTCAGATCTTGAAAATAAATTAAAGCAAACTTGTATGTGAAAACTGTGAACTCACTGCGAACCAACACGTGTATTCCATAACAAAGATATCTGAATATCAAAACTGTTCAGTCCATTCACATTTGAATCATTTTCAAATTTCCGCGTCCACTTTTCTTTTCTACACACTCGCCATGTTTTTGCTGTCACATCGTATCTACACTGGATGCGACAAAGCAATGCAAATCATTTGAACGTTGTGTCAGTACGTTATAAATAGAACGAGTCAGCAGTTTACTGTCTGGGATTTGTC
>NW_015666728.1:37423-44537 GCF_001515625.1 Sinocyclocheilus rhinocerous
GTTTTTGCTGTCACATCGTATCTACACTGGACGCGACAAAGCAATGCAAATCATTTGAACGTTGTGTCAGTACGTTATAAATAGAACGAGTCAGCAGTTTACTGTCGGGGATTTGACGTGTCCCGCCGCATCCAAGACAGCATCACTGATTATAACGAGTTGTATTGTATTTTGTTGCGTCTCACCGCGCTGCTCGCGTCTGGTGTAGACACAATGTAAGTTAATGTAGCTTTCTGATGCTGCATTTTAATTTTCATGCCACATTATTTGAAATTAGCGCGGGCCAAACTTTTTTCTCTCACGGACCGCCTATTGAGGAACCCTGGAGTAGAGAGTTATTCTGAAAACTAAACAGGCTCCATGTGAAATCACAGGTTTGGAGTAGTATGTCATCACATTGAAAAATTGACTGACTCACTAGAGAGTCTCATATTCTGGCCTTTTATTTTGCTGTGTTCATTCCGGCACCGCTGAGGGCCTCGCCTGGCTCACGTCTCCAACCTGCGCTGTGCGAAAGTCTACTCGGAGCATAATCTGTGTTTGAACAGAGGACTAAGCCTTAGCCAGCATTGATCAAGCAACTTGGCCATAGAGCAGGGGTGTCCAAACTACGGCCCGCGGGCCAAATGCGGCCCGTGGATGAATGTTAAGCGGCCCGAGGACTTAATGTTTGGACTTTGAACCCTGTTGTTCCAAGCCCCCTTTTTGGGCTGTGTCTATTGTTATATAAACTAAGTTTGAAGTACACAAAAATGAGCAGCCTGTTCTTGGACTGAATAGCGTCTTTATGCACTTATGTAATGACTGGACAGCTTGAACTGCGCAGACTAGAAAAAAAAAAGGAATCGTGGGTTGGGGTGAAGCAGTGTGGAGGTCGAAGGGTCACACGCTGATACGAGTTCAGCTAAAGATGACCTTGTGTGCAGGTGAGGCCTATATGACCCTTAAGGCACACACTACCTTATCTATGAACTTTGCACAGCACAGCGGAGTTTATGAAAAAGAGAAGGAACAAAAGAAAAGAAAAAAGAACCGGAGAGAGAAAGAATGAGAGGAATGTGATATGAATACTAGTTGTATGTGAAAGTGTTGTCTGAGGAGTGTGATCTTCAAGGTGGAAGCCAGTGGTTTGGGTGGTTATATGAACTTATGTTGAGTTTGT
Organism: Sinocyclocheilus rhinocerous; assembly: GCF_001515625.1. Taxonomy (NCBI): domain Eukaryota; kingdom Metazoa; phylum Chordata; class Actinopteri; order Cypriniformes; family Cyprinidae; genus Sinocyclocheilus; species Sinocyclocheilus rhinocerous. Next base: position 38,586 of record NW_015666728.1, read on the forward strand.
TCATCATTAGTGATGTTTGCTCTGAAGGCGGTCCAGTAATGGGTATTAAAACAGGAAACATCCTGGAGCAAGAGGAAAGTGTCTATATGCTGGGTTGATCTCACACAATGGACACAGTGACTGAGGGCTCACCTTCACCCAAACACCTGCGTGAAAACATGCCACCACATCCTAGAGACAGAAGACAGGTAAACACTCAACATGGCCTACATTGCTAGCAGTGGGTTTGACAGCTCTACATTGCTCGAGGGGTATGAAAAAATGGTAATCCTTTAAAAAAATTAATAAATAAATCAATTAAATTAAAAAAATGCTTAGAAGAAAATCAAATCAATCAAAAGAAATTAATATTTTTAAAGCAAAATTCCACATGGGAAATAGTCACAATGCTTTAGTGATTGACTAGTTAGCAAGTTCGTCTAGTTTTAGATTAATTTCTTCTTTTAAGATTTGATATTTTAGTGATGGTGGTGTAATTGGAGTCTTTAAAACACCACAGCTACACCACCGTTCAAAAGATTGGGGTCAGTATGATGTTTTTATTGGTTTTAGTAAGTAAGAAAGCATTACATTGATCAAAAGTGGCTGTAAAAACATTTATAAATGTTACAAAAGATTTCTATTTCTTTTGATCACTGTATTTATCAAAAAGAAAATTTTTTTTTTTCATAGTGAGAAAAACTAATAATGCTTTCCACAAAAAATATTATTATGCAGCACAGCCATTTTCAACACTGTTTAAAAAAATCTTGAGCAGCAAATCAGCATACTAGAATGATTTCTGAAGGATCATGTGACACTGAAGACTGGAATAATGGCTGCTTTTAATAACCAAACAATAGAAAACAGTTTAAATTGTAATAATATTTCAATCTAATCAGTATTTTTAATCAAATAAATGCAGCCCTGCTTGGCAAAGAAGACTTTAATATATATGTATGCACATGGCCGGACTTACCATTGGGCTTGAGTGGGCTGCAGCCCATGGGCCCCGCCTTGTAGGGGGCCCCGCCTTTGCCTGTTTACGTTTGTTTGATTTGTTCGTTATATGCCAGTCAGAATTCAGAAATTATTAGCCGCATTCCACTGCGCACGCAAGATCTAAACGGGCCAGCCAGGGCTACAGCTTACAACTACAACCTTCAAGGTCACAATCAAACAGCATAAACTGGTATTTATGATTATTTCACATAGAAGAAGGACACTGAGAAAGCCACTATTTCAAATATACTATGATTACATTTGTCTCCATCAGTGATAGGGGCTACTATTTGTGTCTCATGCTTTGCAGGATTTGTGGTGTGCCACAAAGTAAAAGTTGTCAAATCAAATGATCACACTTTTAGCTATCACCCATCCTGCAGTATAGATTTATATGCCCTAGTTCTCTATCTTAGTGACATTTGCTTGGCTACTATAGTCATGCCCTTTAGCGGCCTTACTGAAGCGCCAGATCTCTGACGACATAGTAAGATCCTTCCTTGCCATGTTGCTTGTAAATACAGTCTGCCTCTCAACGGAGTGTCCCAGACAGCGGAAAATAGGAGATCTGAAACAGGAACAGAGTTACACAAGATACACACACACACATCCATCTTGTAGCTCAAATAAAGACATCCAAATTACCAGACATACTTCCAACAGAGACGAGGAGGCTGCTGAACTCACCAGAATATATGCTGAAAATGCACTATAAAACTATTTACCAAAACAATATCTTACATCCTAGGCTATGAAGCAAAATAATGGTAACATTAACAGCGAAATAATGTTACCAATTAACCAATTTTTTGCAAAAAAATATGCTTACACTTCCGTTCAGAAGTATGGTCAAAGTAAATCAAAAGTCATAGAAAATACATTATATTGTTCCAAAATTTATTTTTCAACCTTCATAAAGAATCCTGAAAAAAAAAAGTATTTTAAAAAAGTATTTTAAAAAAAATAAAATGGGTAGGTTTAGGTTTGGGGGTAACTTAAGGGGTCTAAAAATCTAAATCGCTTATTGATAAAATGATAAAAATGCATTGATACGAATGTCTTGATGATATAAAAGATACGTAAATATTTTTACGTTTTTTAGCTAAAAATACGTAGCGATTTGTACGTTTTAAACGTTGAAATACGTCTAAATTGTACATTTTAGCATTAATAAAAACGTACAAAAGTGTACGTTTTGTGCTTGTAAATGTTACGTATTAATACCTACGTATAAACATGAGACCAGGCTGCAATGTCATATATACCTGGTATTCCGCCACATGTGCCTGAAGCACCAACCAAATGAACACGTTCTTTAGCTCTAGCTTTGAAATGTATATGGAATGTCTGACACACTCAAGGATGCATTGTGCAAAAGGTCAGGAATCATAAAATGACCTGAGTTTCCTGCATCCAGAGCACGACCCCTCATTCACAACATCACAGACAGTGTTCGAATTATACCGTGGACTTTGGGGGAGCCCACTTGTTTGTTTGTTTTTATAACGGGGTGGGGGTGCGGGTGTTCATGCGCTTGCGCATGCCTCAAAAGAGGGCTTACAATGACTTACAAAGATACATAACAGCTACAAGTGTATGCACTACTTGCTTTATGCAAGCACTATATAGGATAAATCACTATACAGGATTTACCCTATTATACTTTATCGACACGAATTGATAGGTGAAACAACAAACAGCCACCCACAAATAGTCTATAAACAAAGCATCAGGCTGTCTTGAGTTCACATGAACAACGGTTAAAGTTACTCGTCGTCAGGCTACAGAAGAATACCATAATTCCTCCGTTCAATTAGGCCTAAGACATCGAGAGTCACGCAGACCTATAACAACCCAGCCACAACACATAATTGCGAATAACATGCCTTACCTTAACACAGAATCGACCACAGAGTCCAGCGTTTATATTTTTTCTACGAATCTTCATGTACTAAACATGAGTGGAATTTGCACCGCAGCGCCCCCACACCTTGATGCTCATGACAAGAATAGCATGTATAGTTATCTTTATTGAAGTGAATTAGGTTTAAATCGCCGTCATGCATGAATGAATATTTTTGCAATTTTACACATAATAATCCACGATGATCACATTACACAAAACTGAAATTGCACGTCAAAATAACACATTGTCAATATTTTTTGAGACCCCCCAAAATTTCACAAATCACGTTTTCAGGGGAGCCCATGTCTTATTAAGGGGAGCCGAGCTCCCCCTAGCTCCCCCGTAGTTCACACCCTGATCACAGACCTCGACCTTTTCTCTTTTTCTCTACATATTCATGTAGAGAAGTGAAATCCTAAATCATAAACCTGTGGGCGTTATCATATGAGATCATCTCTCATATCTGCTGGTCTGTGGAGAGCAACTATAAATCATCTCTAACAGAAAAGCAAAAACATCTCTCGTATACAGATCTGTGAGAACAAATGTGTGCACACATGCACATCACAAACACGGGTGTGCTTTATCACATGCCTGCTTTCAGACCTGTAATTACACACACTGTATGTGTTAGCATGTTCATGCTCTCTTGTCCTCTCGTCATCTCTCTCCACCTTTTCTTACTACATAAATATAAATCAATAGATGGCAGTTGTTTTAAGGACTTGAACCCTGTGTCTTTGGTCAGAAAGCATGTGTTTCTTTGTTTCTTTATTTGTTAATAATGTTCTCAAAAGATTTGGCTCAACAGTTCTAATTAGCAACAATTAGAGTGATATAATCCACATTTTTTCCAAACGTTTGCAAGCAATTTCCTTTCTCTCCACACTAAGCAGGCCCTCTCGTATACTGTATATGCAAAGGTTTTGATAACAGACTCTCTTGATTAAAGGTTATAGGGTTACAGAAAAGTTGCATGAGGCGCTACGACACAAAACGTGCTAGTGATGTCAGCTCTGGTTCAACCTGAGAGTCCCATCATCCTCTGGGATGTTTTTTGGCAGGAGGTTGTACACACGCAAGTAATATAAGTTCAAGCAGAGTTTATATAAGAGGATAAAACTCCCAGCATGCACCTCTCACATCCCACCTTTCTCTAATCAGATTAGTTATTATTCAAGCATTCCGCCACACACTGGTGAACTTAATTCACACATGGAAACGTCATTCGCTATCAGAAGCTAAATCACTGGCATTAGCACAACAATAGCATCTAATATGTATTATAATCAGTGTTGGGAAGGTTACTTTGGAAATGTAATAGGTTACAGATTACAAGTTACCCTATTTAAAATGTAACAGTAGTATAACTTTTTCAATTACTTTATTAAAGTAATGTAACTGATTACTTTTCTAAATTTCTAATGAATGTTTATTTGCAACTGTTAATAATTTTCAAACATTTACACCATGCAGGCTTAACCTTACAGTAGTGCTCAACACTGTCAGACTTTCAAAATCCTTCATCACTTGAATTAAGATGATCACATTTGAACACATCCACCACAAAATCAGACTTTAGTACCGCCTTTTACTTTGAGATTGATCTGAAGTTCAATGCAGATTTAAAATCATAAGAAATAGTTAAGATAAGAAATAGTTAATAGATAAGAAATCTTTGCATAACTACAGGAAACACTGCATCTAACAATGGTTTGGAAAAAAATTGTTAATTAAAAAATAATAATAAATAAAACCACGACTAACCGATTCATGATTTATTAGAGATTTAATTATCGAATGGCGAATTCGGAAATAATCGCTTTAGTACATTCGGCAGGCAATTATACAATAATAATATTAAAATAGCGGGGCAAATCGGCTGCCAGGCCACCGGTTGTCCCGGTTCTCCCCGATGGCCAGTCCGCGCCTGATTTCCACAGACAAGCAGAACGTGCAGGATTCATATATTGTCTTTTTGCGGCTTAATATTCACAGACACTAGTCCATATCGCGTTTTGAATAAAGTGTACTGACCTACTTTTGATTTATTCGTCCAAAATGTGGCATATTCCGTCCTATAGGAGTGTGTGTGAAAAAAAGCATATGTAACCCCCTTTGTAATCCTTAACATTTTCATAAGTAACTGTAATTTAATTACACATTTTTTCTTAGTAACTGTAACTGGTTACAGTTAAATTTATTTTGTAATTAAATTACGTAACGCCATTACATGTAACTAGTTACTCCCCAACACTGATTATAATCTAATCCTAACAGTGAGAAAACTGCATGAAAACACACACCCTACATCCTGGTCACAGTGATCCCCAGAATTCTTACAGACTCCTGCAACACAGCATTTGATGCATTTATTCTGTTCTCTGAGGTCTAAGTATGTAACTGTGTATAAGTGTACTGAATATGCTAAAGAAGTATTGAGGAAGCTGACATAAAAATTATATTTCAATAGCTGCAGGTTTTAAAGGGGTCATATGATGCGATTTCAATTTTTCCTTTCTCTTTGGAGTGTTACAAACTCTTGGTGCATAAAGAAGATCTGTAAAGTTGCAAGACTAAAGTCTCAAATCCAAAGAGATATTCTTTATAAAAGTTAAGAGTCAGCCACACCTACCTAAAACGGCTCGTTCTAACACACCCCCACATACCTACGTCACGATCTGGGAAAATTTGCATAACGCCGCCCAAATGTTCACGCAAAGAAAAAAGGCGTAACTTTTATTCTCGCTGTAGTATTGTTGCCGCTGCCGCCATGTCTTGAAGACGCTGTGTGTTTCGTTGTGAAAGCGAAACTACTTTGTTTGACCTTCCAAAAGAGGACGATATCTGCTTCGTCATGCCTGGAGCTGACCCGTGCTGGTTGCTGAGGAAATACAACAACTTCGCTGTGGATCGCCGGATCGGCTTTCACCGTGGACGAAGCCCGGGGTCGTCACATGTGCTTGTCGCTCCTTCGTTGGATCCGCCGGCACCGCCGTTCTCGACCCCGCCGCCTCAGCTCACTCTTGCCCGGCCTCAGCTCACGCTAAGCCGGGGCTTCCGCT
>NW_015666728.1:45320-47584 GCF_001515625.1 Sinocyclocheilus rhinocerous
AAGAGTCAGCCACACCTACCTAAAACGGCTCGTTCTAACACGCCCCCACATGTCTACGTCACGATGTGTTGGAAGATTTGCATAACGCCGCCCAAATGTTCACACAAAGAAAGAAGGCGTAACTTTTATTCTCGCTGTAGTTTTGTTGCTGCCGCCGCAGCCATGTCATTTTCGAAAAACTGAAAGTGAAACTACTTTGTCCTTCCAAAAGAGGACGATATCTGCTTCGTCATCTTTTTAGCAACATCATATGACCCCTTTAAATCAAAAGCCCAAGTTGTTAGTCAGCAGTGCAAAGAGCACTGAACTGGTTTCAACCAGTTCAAAAGTCTAAAATTAGAATTCTGTGAAACAAATCTTCCAAAATAATTAATTCATTTAAAATAATAATAATAATAAGTTAAAAAATCACATATCATAATGGATACTGGAACAATGTGAGCAAATAAAACCACACTGGGATACATTAAATCTGAATAAACCAGAAGATATGACTGACATTTCAGAGTGAAACAGAACATTGAATATGAAAAAAATAGAGGGAGGGGGTTGATTTTAGCACGCCATCTCTAGCTCGCAGCAGACTAACGGTTGGAAGGTAATGGTTATGGAAGTTCTGCACAAACTTTCACAATGACGTCATAAGAGAAGAAATGTCATTCCAGAGGAGAAGCATATTATAAAATTTTAACTAAACATTACAAAACAAACACATATTGTACAGATTAATTGTCCCCCGTGATAATAATGTGTGCTCAAATTTGGTAAATTTTGATTTCATGACATGCAGAATTGTCTCTTATATTTATGCATCACAATTTCTGATGGCCAAAACAATGATTGTTTATTTTTAAATGTTACCTTTTCCATTTTGTTTCGTTTCATGTATTATTTATAAAATGTTTTTAATTGGCAGAAAATACCACATATAATAAAATGTATGCTTTTCAAAACAGAATGAATAAACAGCAGGTTGCTTTTGTGACAACTTACCCCATACTGTGTGAAAAATGCCCCAATATTAGATCGTTATTATACCTTTCTTTTTTCAGAGCAATATCAATGAAATTATTTTTCTTATGTAGGGTCGTGGGGACACTCGGGCCAAAGGCAGGGAAACACCCTTGATGGAATGCCAGTCCATCCGAGGAACCAGAGAAAACTGTGTGACAACTAGCCTGGTCTCCCCTATATCTTTACTCTTATCGCAGGCATGTGTCACGAGAATGACAACCTTTCTGTTGCATCTGCTTACAGTCCTAAAGTTATTAGTAGCTTCTATAACGTGTTTAGCAATTATTTAGTGCACATCTTAGCACCTCTTGAAATTTTTGGCAGCTGAAGAATCATTCAACTCATTTAAGGTCCTAATGCTGACTCTCTCCTCTGTTCTATAGATAAACTGTAGGCAAAGCCCAAATGGTAATCGAGTCATAGCTTTACAACACAACACTGTTCTGAGGCATACATGGTATAATTATTTGATTGAAAGGTTTTAACGATGCGCGAGTTAAATCACTAGCACACAGAGGCTCCGTCTTGTCGGGAGGTCACTGGGTTTTTTTAGCGTGGCAGACTTGGCATAAATGGCCATCAAGACAAGCACCAGGTCTATTCAGCAGGATCTATCTTTAGCTTTACCACACGTCTAATTGGACAGAATAATATCTAAATGGCACCAAAGTGACCGCTGATTGGTCAGCGCTGGTTGTGGAGGCTGTGAGCACTGTAAATAGGGCTGAATGGAGAGGAAGGGAGGGAGAATGGGAGATCGTGTTAGTCAGACCGGCACCAGAGGGCCACAGAGAATGAGCACAGACACACAATGTTTATACTGTAAATTACACATGGGCAAAAGAGAGAGAGAGCGAGAGTAAGAAAGCGGGAGAGTGAGTGTTGCGGATGCTCTCAGGGGAAAGTGGTCCCCCGTGCTGTGTTATTATTTAGCCATTGCGGTTTTTCTTCCTGCCGAATGTTTCTCTTCTAGCGGTCCATAAAATCACAGAACCCCAAAAGCTCTTCTTTGTGTCTACGGGGGTGATTACATTCATAAACTTTATGGCCAGCAAACTCAGTCATAGAGAAAAACAGCATTGGATGAAGTGGATTAAAGCCCTACACGGGTCTCAAATATAGGCCCTAGCCCGTCTTTTTTCCCCTTTTCCCAAAAAAAGCTTATACTACTGTTTCAGCTATTAAAATAGTTAAGTTTTGTATGTAATGGAAAAGTGATTATATTTCGTTTCGTTTTTTTATAAAGTAAA
>NW_015666728.1:48058-48720 GCF_001515625.1 Sinocyclocheilus rhinocerous
TGTTTTTTTGAAAACCAACGTCACTGCACCCGTTTACCAAGAAATTTTGGAGCACTTCATGCTTCCTTCTGCTGACCAGCTTTTTGAAGATGCTGATTTCATTTCCAGCAGGATTTGGCACCTGCCCACACTGCCAAAAGCACCAAAAGTTGGTTAAATGACCATGGTGTTGGTGTGCTTGACTGGCCAGCAAACTCAGTCATAGAGAAAAACAGCATTGGATGAAGTGGATTAAAGCCCTACACGGGTCTCAAATATAGGCCCTAGCCCGTCTTTTTTCCCCTTTTCCCAAAAAAAGCTTATACTACTGTTTCAGCTATTAAAATAGTTCAGTTTTGTATGTAATGGAAATTTCGTTTATTTTTTTATAAAGTAAGTTTAGAAAAACGTTTGGAGCATTTTTTGTTCGTTAAATGTAAGTTTTTTGTTGTTGTTGTTTTTTAAGTAACGGCCAGCGGCAGACAGTAAATTGATCATAGCCTATATGTTTGATCAATTTAGCCTTCTCAAATCCTCATGACTTGCCTAAAATAAAATCTATACAACAGTTCAAGCATATCACAATGTTAGTTTAAAGGTTTAAACTAGATAGATGTGCGCTGTTAGACGCATATCCAATCGTTTGTGCGGAGAGTGGAAGCTAAAGCACGCTCTGCAGGACA
>NW_015666728.1:49035-49227 GCF_001515625.1 Sinocyclocheilus rhinocerous
TTTCATTATGTAATCTGTGCATTTCTCTCTAAAGGCACATCCAATGAGGAGATGGCCACTCATTTTTTTTCATCACCATAATTGATGGATGTCTAAAATATAAAAATAAGGAAAAGCCTAAAACAGGCCGATTATAATTTGCCTTTAATTTTATAATTCCGTACAATTAAAAAATAAAACACAAATTATAAT
>NW_015666728.1:49262-49617 GCF_001515625.1 Sinocyclocheilus rhinocerous
AAAAACAGCTTTAAAATTACTTTATTGCATTCCAGACGCTTTTAAAGTACTTTTCACTATACATTTTATGGGTAGCTTGAATGTAAACATTGTCATGAATTCGTTGTATTCCCATTTGTAAAATAGACAACAAGTTAATTGTTGTAGGCTAACCCGATCTCATGAAAGTTTTTTAAAACCTTTATCCATCCTCACGATTTTCTGCTTCTATTTGGCATAATATTTCTATGCAGAAATTGACTTTGGCATGCAAAAGACTGATAAATTCATAATTAATGGCATGGCTGGTTCAGTCGACAGAAATACGGGACACACAGGCCTATAATAAATGATGAAATGTTTGCGGGGCAAATCT
>NW_015666728.1:49783-55476 GCF_001515625.1 Sinocyclocheilus rhinocerous
TCAAATCGAAAATAGAAACTCTTTCATTATGTAATCCGTGCATTTTTCTCTAAAGGCACATCCAATGAGGAGATGGCCACTCATTTTTTTTCATCACCATAATTGATGGATGTCTAAAATATAAAAATAAGGAAAAGCCTAAAACAGGCCGATTATAATTTGCCTTTAATTTTATAATTCCGTACAATTAAAAAATAAAACACAAATTATAATGGCATATATGTAAAACTTTGTCCTATAATTGTATAGCTGCTTTTTCTGATATTTATGTTGCTCAGTTCTGCATACCTTAACATTTTAAGGATTTGCTGCAACGCAATTTTGTATGATATGTTAATTATTTATATTTTTTTTCTTTGCTGCAAATGCTTTAAAAAATAAAATCAACTTTAAAATTACTTTATTGCATTCCAGACGCTTTTAAAGTACTTTTCACTATAAATTTTACGGGTAGCTTGAATGTAAACATTGTCATGAATTCGTTGTATTCCCATTTGTAAAATAGACTACAAATTAATTGTTGTAGTCTAACCCGATCTCATGAAAGTGCGTATTGCACGATTTTCTGCTTCTATTTGGCGTAATATTTCTATGCAGAAATTGACTTTGGCATGCAAAAGACTGATAGATTCATAATTAATGGCATGGCTGGTTCAGTCGACAGAAATACGGGACACACAGGCCTATAATAACTGCTGAAATGTTTGCGGGGCAAATCTCAGGTCAGTCTGAGCGCCCATGGTACGTACAGTGCGTACAGCCGTACACCTGCAGGCGCCACTGGACAGGAGTACAGGTGTATCAGTAGCTGATGTACCTGTAAAATTAGTACAGATCTGTATAGCTGAAGACTTATGGACAACCAGCAGGGATAGTGTAAAGAGGTGTATCTTTAGGAGTATGTGACATTGCCAAGATTAAATTTGGGACTATTTATCAACAGATATAATCTCAGTTTCCAGAGTTCTGTGGTTATATGGAAAAATAATCATGTTCTGAACTGAAACTTCCCCAGCTGGATCTTTGTGTTAATGACAAAAATCAGTTCACAATACACGAGTCTCCTATAAACGCCCTCTAAGCTCTTTTGAAAGAACCTGTCAACTAGAAAGAAATATCTGTCTGTCTGTGTCTGTCTATCTATCTATCTATCTATCTATCTGTCTATCTGTCTATCTATCTGTCTGTCTGTCTATCTATCTATCTATCTATCTATCTATCTATCTGTGCATCACTCTGTCAGTCTTTCTGTTCGTCTGTCTATATCTATTTATCTGTATCAATTTATTTGTCTGTCTGTCTATGTATCCATTTGTCTGTCTGTCTATCTCTCTGTCTGTCTAGAGGTTTATCTCCTAGATGAATGATATAGTATACATGTGCATGTGTGCATGAACATTTTACACACACTAAAACAAACAACATTAATGTCTGAGCTTTAAGGGCATGTCTACCACATGCCCTATGTATAAATGTGTGAGTGTCATAAAGCATAACAATGGCCGACTGAATGTGTGTGCATGTGTATGTATGCACTAAATCTGAAGAGAACCAAGGCTAGGACAGATATCTACAGCGGTGTACTGAAGCACAGCGACTGATTCAACTCTCAACATCTGGCAGCTATCAAAACTAGAGGACCGTGTGTGTGTGTGTGTGTGTGTGTGTGTGTGTGCGCGCGTGTGTGTGCGTGAACAGCAGTGTGTTGTGGGGGTGTTGTTTGAGCAGTGTGAACTGTGAACTCCAAGTGTGTGAGTTTACTGGCATTCGGAGATGGCTGATAGCATCTCACTTAGATAACTACAGCGAAACACAGCCCAACACTAATGTTCATTAATGAAAGTGTGTGTGTGTGTGTGTGATCCAGAGAACACAGTGCATGATTGCGAGTGTGTGCACTTGTGTACGTTTGATTAATCAAAGACAAACTATGTTCCAAAGAATGCTCTCCTTACATCAGATTGAGACTAAATGGTTTAAAATCAACAAAACCATTAGCACTATGGCTGTTTGAGGTGAGACACAAAAACACACACGCAACAAATACAGATTAACGCAACAGGGTGTGTGTGGGTGGGATTTTATGCATACATCTCAATAATCATGTAAGCTTAAGCTCATGTTTGTGTGCGTCCCAAAGTATGATATCCAGCTGGAATGAGTCGACACTTGAGGTTAAGGTGTGTCCCCCTATTTCTCTACCTTCATCCCACCACATACAAACATAGACACACATTCATACACAAAAACACTCACTACCTCCTTACCTGAAACCAGTGAATGATTGGAGAACTCTTCAGAACTTAACAGAACTGTTAGACTCAACTGTACCTGAAATATGTGTGTGTTCGCTGACCTGTCCTATGCTGCATTTATTGCTCTTCCAAAACTTCAATACTACCTCTTTCACACTCCCACAGTCAGCATGACCTGGCATTAAAGTATTTTAAGACAAAACTGGGCCAGGATGGATTTTACTGCATATTTTGACTCTTAACTGGGTATTAAGGCTTAGCTGGGAATTAAATCTCTGGCAGGATTTAGTCTAGAATCAGTTCCTTAACACTCATTAGGTGAGTAATTATGTAATGTCTTGAAAAATACTCAGATTTAAGTTGAGCAGACATCTGCACACCTCAAGATCCTCTGAATCACTTACTATTGCACATAATAGCCCAACCAAAATTACCACAACTTGTCCATGAGTTTGACTTCTGTTTCTCCATCATTACCAAACTTGTAATAAGATGCACAGAAAGCCAAATACCAGGAGTCATAGTGCAAAGGGGGTGGGGTCACAGGAAAGGTCTTGGGTACAGGATAGGTGAAGTGTCATTAGATAGTTGTAGATAGTCTTAAAATGTCAGGTGCATGACACAGGTATCAAGCAAGCCTGGTGTAGGAAAAAAGAGGATGGATAAAGGTTTTAAATATACTCTCAAACGAGATATGTCGAGAGTCAGAATGAGATCAAGCTGTTGGTATATGTGGTGTTTAAGAAGAGCAAATAATCGCTGGATAAATCCAAACAAGGCATATGATCCTTAGTTACTCCACACACCTCTTCCTGTCATCTCTTTTTGTTTGGAGATGCTAGTCAGCCATAGAGTTTATTTGCTAAATCCCAGTTTCAGGCTAAACATAGCAACAGCTTTAATGCAGGAGAGATGGGACTGATTTTTTTTGTGTGTGTGTAAAATGTATCAATAAGGAATTCCTCAGAACAAGTGGATGAGTGTGCAGACTTACACAAACACAAACATTTAGGGAACAAGGTTTTCTTTGATCAGAAATCATGGCAAGTTAATGATATCAAGACGGAGACAAAAACAAAATACAAGACATAATAAGAGTGAGATAAAGAAATCTTAGAAGAGTATTATGAGGTCTCGCAACAGTCTTTTGAAGTTTTTCAAGACAAATTTGAAATGTTGGTTTGACAAAGATTTGTATGAAAGTTGAAAAAAAAAATTTGTTTTAAACTATTAAAATATATTTTTATATGACATTTATATTACATTCTATATACTGAACATATTTAATCATATTTAATAGGGCTGGGTAAAAAATATTGATATCTCGATATTAATCGATTCTCATTTTTATGGAACAATATCGATTCTTAAATTCCAAGAATCAATTAATCTAGCCTGTTTTCAATTAATAGACGGAACATTGAAGGGCACTTCCCATCCAATATATCACAATAAGCATTGTGCTTTGGTACTTTTAATATGAAACAAAGTCTCAGATTTCAAATTCTGTCCATTGTTCAATATTATAGTAATGTAGTACCAACTGACTCTCATATATATTTTACAGCATTAGTTGAGAGATTTTTTTTTCCTTGAGAAAATTTGGCATGTACTGTACCTGATATATATCCAAAATAATCAATATTGAATCGAATCGAATCGCAAGCTTGTGAATGAGAATCGAATCGAATCGTGAAATTTGTGTCAAAACCCAGCCCTAATATTTAATAATGTTTTAAAAACTTTGTGGTCGGTAAGATGTTTTAATGTTTTTGAAGAAAGTCTCATATGCCCACCAAGGCTGCATTTATTTGATTAAAAATACAGTAAAAACAGTATGATTGTGAATTATTATTACAATTTAAAATAACAGTTTTCTATTTTAGTATATTTTAATATGTAATTTATTCCTGTGATGGCAAAGCTGAATGTGACATCTAGTATTCAGTGTCAAATGATCCTTCAGAAAACCATTCTAATATGCTGATTCGCTGCTTAAGAAACATTATTATTAACAGTTGTGCTGCTTAATATTTTTGTAGAGCAATTTTTCAGGATTCTTTGATGAATACAAGTTCAAAAGAACATTTGAAATAGAAATATATTGAAACAATATAAATATATTTATTGTCACTTTTGATAAATTTAATGCATCCTTACTGAACATAATTAATTTCTTTAAAAAAAAGACCTTGTTCAACACACTAACCTTTCAACCCCACAGCCCAGAGTCTGCCTGAGCCCAAAGCCTGTGTGTCCATGTCCATGTCTGTGGGATGTCAGCACAGTGTTTGGTCTCTTTTAGTTTTGTTGCTCTTTTGAATATTTATGCCCTTCAAAAAGGGACAAAAGGACAAAACCCAAAACAGCTGAACTGTCCACCAAAGGCACACACACACACACACACACATTACAAATAAAAAAATAACCCAGAAAAAATACACAAAGCAGCTAGACATTCTGGAGTTATTTGTCTCTAGTCAAGCTTTGAAATATTTCATGTGTCATTTTATGAACAGTTCTTCAGAGATTAAGTAAACAGCGTGGATGGGGAATGTTGCTGTTTCTCTCTCTCCACTTCCTTTTGTTTGATTAGACAAACATAAAAAACAGTGGGGTATGTAAACATGCGCTACACTCAACCAGAGGATGAGTTTACAAGACTCGAGAGGTGGGAAATGATGCTGATCAACTCTTTTCTGTAGGGATGAAGAGAGCGAGAACACACACATTGTGTCAGACATCGCTGTAAAGAAATGACACCTACAAGCTACAGATGGTCTGTATGGACTGTGGTGACCTGTGTGAAACCACTTTCTGAGTGAGATGCATGAGGTTTCTCATACAGAACCTCTGCAGAACTTGTGACTCAGTGTGAAAGCCCCTCTGAACCACATGTGAAGGCAGTGAGACTCTTCAAAACACTTCAAGCCTGACCTGTTTGAGAAGACTGTAATCACTGACTGTAAATGTAACCGTACAGTTCCAACTAAAAACAGATTAAAACACATCACATTAAAACACAACAATTACAGCTTGAAAAAAGCAGATTTGAGAAGCAGTTACTTACACTTGCTACGTAGTGTTGTTTAGCATTTTTAATTGAGTAATAATTGAGCAGCAAATCAGAATATTAGAATGATTTCTGAAGGATCATGTGACACTGAAGACTGAAGTAATGCTGAAAATGTAGCTTTGCCACCACAGAAATAAATTACATTTTAAAGGGGTCATATGATGCTGCTAAAAAGAACATTATTTTGTGTATTTGGTGTAATGAAATGTGTTTATGCGGTTTAAAGTTAAAAAAACACATTATTTTCCACATACTGTACATTATTGTTTCTCCTCTATGCCCCGCCTTTTTGAAACGCGTCGATTTTTACAAAACTCATCGGTCTGAAAAAGCGAGGTGTGCTGAGATTGGCCAGCTATCCA
>NW_015666728.1:57821-68429 GCF_001515625.1 Sinocyclocheilus rhinocerous
ACGGTGAAAGCCGATCCGGTGATCCACAGCACTAAGTTGATGTATTTCCTCAGCGACCAGCATGGATCAGCTCTAGGCATGACGAAGCGGATATCGTCCTCTTTTGGAAGACCAAACAAAGTAGTTTCGCTTTCACAACGAAACACAGCGCCTTCATGAATAAAAGTTACGCCTTCTTTCTTTGCGTGAACATTTGGGCGGCGTTATGCAAATCTTCCCACATAGTGAGGTAGATATGTGGGGGCGTGTTCGAACGAGCCGTTTTAGGTAGGTGTGGCTAACTCTTAACTTTTGTAAAGAATATCTCTTTGGATTTGAGACTTTAGTCTTTGCAACTTTACAGATCTTCTTTATGCACCAAGAGTTTGTATCACTCTAAAGAGAGAGGAAAAAATGAAATCGCATCATATGACCCCTTTAAACAACATTTCTGTTTTTATGCTGACTTCATGAGCATAAGAGACTTCTTTGAAAAACATTAAAAAATTTGAATTATTCAAATTATGTGTTTGTTTTTGTGTGTGTGTGTGTGTGTGTGTGTGAGAGAGAGAGAGAGAGAGAGAGTGTGTGGTTCAGGTCTACCCTACGAGGACAAAATGTCCCCAAAAAGATGGCAACATCCAAAATCCTTGTCCATGTGGGGACATTTTTAAAATCCCCAACAGCTTATAAATCATACAGTCATATTTTCAAGTTTTTTTCAAATACAGTCAAGTTTTTTGAAAATCTAAAATAGCAGAAAGTTTTGTGTGAGGGGTAGATTTAGGGTAATAGGATAGAAAATACTGTGTATATACACAGTATATATATATATAAATATATAAACAAAAGTACTGGGACACCTGACCATTACACTAATAGGTGTATGACATCGCATTCTAAATACATAGACATTAATATGGAGTTGGTCCCCCTTTGCAGCTATCACAGCTTTCAGTCTTCTGAGAAGGCTTTCCACAAGATTTTGGAATGTTTCTGTGGGAATTTTTGACCATTCTACCAGGAGAGATTTTGTGAGGTTAGGCACCGATGCACTGATGTTGAATGAGAAGCCTGGCTTGCAATCTTCATTCCATTTCATCCCAAAGGTGTTTGATGGAGTTGAGGTCAGGGCTCTGTGTGGGCCAGTCAAGTTCTTCTGTCTTTATGAATCTTGCTGTGTGCACTGGGGCACAGTCATGCTGGTTGGAGGCCATCCCCAAACTGTTCCAACAAATGTGGAAGCATAGCATTGTCCAAAATGTCTTGGTATGCTGAAGTATTAAGATTTCCCTTCACTGGCCTAGCCCAGTCCCTGAAGAATCCATACCATTATCCCTTCTCCACCAAACTTTACAGTTGGCACAATGCAGTCAGGCAGATAACGTTGTCCTGGCATCCACCAAACTCATTGCCCTTCAGACTGCCAAGAACACACAGAATGTGTTTCCTCTGCTCCAGAGTCCGGTGTCGGCGTGCTTTACACCATTCCATCCGACGCTTGCCATTGTACTTGGTGATGATGTGAGGCTTGCATGCAGCTGCTTGGCCATGGAAACCCATTTCAAATTTTTTGTGCTGATATTAATGCCAGTGGACGTTTGGAACTCTTCAGTGTATGGAATGAGCAGAGCATTGGCGACTTTTATGCACCATGCACCTCAGCAGTCAGTGACCCCACTCTGTGACTTTACAAGGACTTCCTCTTCGTGGCTGAGTTGATGCTGTTCCTAAAAGCTTCCACTTGCCAGTAATACCACTTACAGTTGCCTGTGGAATACCTAGCAGGGGTGAAATTTCCTGAACTGACTGACTGCAAAGGTCACATCCTATCACAGCACCACACTTGAATTCATGGAGCTCTTCAGAACAACCCATTTTTTTCCCCCAAAAATGTCTGTAAATGCACTCTGCATTGGCTAGGTACTTGATTTTATACACCTGTGGCAATGGGTCTGATTGAAACACCTGAATTCAATCACCAAGAGGTGTGTCCCAATAAATTTGTCCATATAGTGTATACTTATTTTTTATATATGTCAGCTAAATGAATAAATGTAAATGCAGCATGTTGAGAGGACTGAGAATTGCAGAGCTGAATCCCTGAAGCAATAAAAGAGAGATCGCATGAGGTCATTAGAAAGAGAGAGCAAGAGAAAGAGAAAAACAAGTCATAATTCCATATATCCATCATATAAAATGGACATTCCCTAAAATAACATACCTAGCCCCACAGAGGGTTATTTTCAGTATGTTCTTGGTCGCTAACACCCTAGACAAGCCTAAATGAAGCAGACCACCATCAGAGCACTGTTGCATTCTGTTTTCCCAAAACATTCCAAGCATTGAAAAAGAAAAGAGAAGAGGAAAGAAAAGAAAAGAAAAGAAAAGAATAATCAGAAGTACTGTGGTTTGTGTCAGCAAGGATGCTAAAACATCTTGTAAGAATAATAATCGTAAAACTAAAAAAAGGGAATGAAAAAGTGTTGGAATGGTTTTTGTTAGAACTGTAAATTCCATACCCAGTTCTGAGCCACGGTGGTGAGAGAGCAGAGATGCTATTCCCCTCTCTGTCGTCCTGGGGGTCTGACACGCACTTACACATACGCGAAACTGCAGGGAAAAGCAAATCCAGAATGTATATGGCTGTGTGGTTGTGGTCAGTATATGCTTGGGCAGGATAATTCATAATTCCTTCACCTCTCTCTCTCCTTCTATCTTTATCTGTTTCTTGCTTTCACACACACTCACAAAACACACTGGCACGCTTCAGAGAACATACACACACCAGCCTCATGCCAAAGGCAAACTGTGAAACACCAGCACCCACAAAAACTCTCAGAGCGGGACAAATCCACATACCAGATTTCAACAGCTTTAACACTGAGTGAATAAACAAGATGAATGCTACATTTGGTCTTTTTTCATTTCTCTTACACTTCCCCTTCCCCCCTCCATATTATTCCCTCTCGCTCTTCCCTTTAGAGACAGAGAGGGGAAAAAATAGAAAAAAAAGAGCTGAAACAATGGTAGAGCAGTCCAAAACCTCCCTGGCTTAAAACAATACCATCAATCAAAGTAAGCAGAGAGAACAAACACACAAATTTATTAAGAGGAGCTCTCCAACGCTTGAGCACTTTAACTCTTTACGGTCAGACACACACACAGGAAGTAACTAATTAGTACTAGAAGTACTTTATCTGCACAGCAGAGGGAGAGAGCAGACACATGACTTTTCACAACTGATGAGATTAGCATGAAGAACTGTGTTGAGTGTTCACCCAAGGCTCTGTTCAGATCAGATCTTAGCCAAAAGCTCATCTTCATCTCAGCTCATGGCAACGAGAGTCTCCAGCCTAGAGAAAAGAAAGACTTCATGCATACATTAACCTAAATGGGCCTGCACTGAGTTTAGCCCCAGGTCGTCTGGCTCTGTGCTCCATGGCAGAGTATATGCCAATTTCATGTGCTTATAATTTCACAAAATAATAATAATAATACTAGGCTACAGTTATCAATAGTTGGCAGACATGCTCAGATAACATCATATCTTCCAGTCTTTCATTGACATATCTTGCAAATTTCTATCTGCCTACAAACATGCAGCTTTTTGAAAGAAAAAAACAAACAAGTTATTTAGAAATAGTATTAAACTGTTATTGTTGTTGTTTTGGTCGTTAAAGTTTGGTCAAGTCAAGTACCTTTGTAAATTCTGTAAACATCTGTTCCAGTGTGGTTTCCAGAAACACTATAAACTGGACAGGAACCCAACAACAACCAATAAACCAGTAAGAGAAATCCTCAGATCCTTTGTCTGTTGTTGGCAGTTTACCAAGGTGCATACTGATAAGAAGGACAAAGCAAGGGCCAGAATCAACTTTAGTCAGAAGTTCATCACATCAGTTTTGCCAGAGTCGGTTTAATTAAACAAAAGAATGGATATGTTAAAATATATTTATATATGATATATTAATAATGTAATAATAATGTAAATTACAAGTAAAATAATTTATTTATATAGTAATATAATAATGCATATATTAAAAATATTGACATTATTATTATTACTATTACTTTTACTACTAATAAATAAATTACTTATTATTATTATATAAATATTAATCATTTTAAATTATGCTTGATATTATTAATAGTAATAATAATAATCATTTAAAATTATAAATATATATATACACATATTTTAATCTAAATGTACTTACATAAATATATATGTATTTATTAAACATATGATATTTATTGTTCTTTTTTATTTTGTTTTTAATTGGTTTTTCAATAGCGACTTCAAGACATTTGAACACCCTGCTAGGTAAATGCTCAACAAAAGCGCATACTCAAGGTATTAATCATACAGCCCACCTGGGTGGTTCTAGAAATTGATTGTATCTGATTGTATCAAAAAGCAAAAGTATTTTAACATCTGGTATGTTCCACTCACATACATACACAGTCTTTTCAAAGCAAGACTGCTGAAGTGATTTATCTTGATGATCTCTTCTTGTTAGTCCTTTATTTTTTATGCCAAACTGTGTGTGGGTGGGTGCTAGTGTGTGTGTGTTTTCAATTAACAAAAAAAAACATTAAACACTGTATTGCCACTGTGAAGACCCAGAGGTTACAAAGGTGAACTGAAAACATCCATGGTTAAGTAGTATAAAGTCCCCAGAACTCAGAACAAGAGCCGAAAATCCCTGACCACCTCGCTCTGCCTTTTGCTCATAAATGAGAGTGAACCATGTAAGAGCTCTGGGATGCAGTCCTTAACAGCATTCAGCATTCCCCTGCTCAAATTGAGCACGGCTTTGCCTCGTTCACTCTCTCTCCCCCTCTCCTCTCCATCCACGCTAAGTGAAGCATGAGCAGTCATCCCGCTGCCCCCCAGCTGTGTACAGAGCACAGGGAGCAGAGTACTCTAAACATCCACAACCCACGTGCTTCAGTCAGGATCCTACTTAGATTATTAGTCCATAGTCCAAAACCCCTGAAATCCCAGAGGCTGAGTGCACAAAGCTAAGTGCAACCATGGGCAGAATGTGGTCAGGAGCAGGGCTGGATAGGTTCGTTAAAAGCGTTTATATGTGAGGGGGTTCTGACACCTCTGCGTGCCGAAGAGGGGACCATCTGGATGTACAGGACGGGTGGTGGGCTACGGTACAGTTTGATTTCTGAAAGTGAGGAGGCTTACCCACAGAGAAAGAAATGCTCTGTGCCTGCCAGGCACAAAAAAGCTGAGGCTTAAAGAGCTACATGGCTTTGAAATATTAACTTGAAACAAGTCTCAATACTCACACATACACGAAATCCGAGCTCTCCCGACAATCTTTTGGATCTGAAGGCAACAGTTGGAAACGGCTACGTCGGCGCCATATGTGGAACTGCGTGCTTTCACATCAAAATCAACAAATTATCTTTTAGTGACAAGTTCACAAGCCATCGTCCAAATTCTCCCAAACTCACGTCTATGCTTGACCATGTATATAAAGAGCCATATTTGAGGAATGGCTTCATACCAAAGGCCCACTCTGTAATACAGCAAGTGCTTCTCAGAAATCCCTATAGATGCAATAAAAGCTTCACTATAAAGTGGGTTTCATGTCTGATGGTTGTATAATTTTATTGTGAACTGATATCTCAAGAAAGCATGTTCATATGAAACTGTTCTGTGGGAGAGTGAGAGAAAAGGCACTGGAAATTACCTAAAGTGCTTTGTGACCACTGATGGTCATTAAAAAATTTACTACGAAGAAAAGGTTATGTGTGATGCTAATTTTTGTCCTGTATGAATTAATAAAATTAAACATGCAATTAGCACATACAGTAACTTAAATATATATTTTTATATGACAAGCATGTTTTTAATTTCAGCCCCTGCAGACCCTCATGACTGTGTTTCCACAATTAACCTAAAAAACTGATTGTTTGACCTTTTTATGACAAGGTTAGTTCAAGGTTGTAAAATGTCATGTGGACTCCCCAAAAACCTTTTTTTTTTTTTTCATTCAGCAAGGATGCTTTCAACAGATCAAAAGTGCAAACAGTGTCAGTAAATAATTAAAAGTAGACAATTAAAACATACAGAAGACTTTTATTTCAAATAAATACTGTTCTTTTGAACCTTCGATTCATCACATAATCCTGAAAAAGAAAATGTACCACCGTTTCCATGAAAATATTAAGCAGCAACATTGTTTTCAACATTGATAGTAAAAAGAAATGTTTCTTATTATATAAATCAGTATATTAGAGTGATTTCTGAAGAATCATGTGACACTGAAGACTGGAGTAATGGCTGCTGAAAATTCAGCTTTGCATCACAGGAATAAATTAGGCCCATTTTAAAATCTTAAAATAGAAAACAGTTATTTTTAAATTGCAATAATATCACAATATTTACTGTATTTTCAATCTTAGTGAGCATTTCTTTTGAAAAACATCTTTCAAAAATATTACCAACCCCAAACTTTTTAACTACTTTTTACTTGATAGGAACACTATAATTGTTTTTTCTTAATAAATTTCATAAGAAGAATTTTATTCTTCATTAAACTGATACTTTTCTTGAAAATGGTGCAACACCATATTAAACCAACATGTGTTTCAAACTAGATTTTTAAAAGATTTTCCTTTCCTTCCCATTTTGGACACGTCATTGACCCAAAAATTAACCCCGTCAGGCCAAATATCTGTGAACACTGGCAGAGAAGGCAGAAGACAGAACCATCTTCACAACCAAAATGTGGGGAGAAAATAAAGATAGCTGCCACTTTAAGCTAGTAAATCTCTGAACGTCACATAAAGCTACTAAATCTCTTTTGCAAGTGAACTGAAGTCACTCGATTGACCTCATTCAGATGAAATTCTAAATTGTATCTGATTATAACAGGCTGCCCTGAGGGACAGCTCTGTTTTCAGTCCAAAACAGCAGAATCCACAATGACCGCAAAAAATCTCATCAGATCATTTCACTCAGAAAAGACATGTGGAACTCCTCAGCCATCATCCTCAATCTTATAGACCCCCCAGGTGCACTCACACAAAAACACACGCAGATAACACATCGAGAGAGAGAAAAAGAGAGGGGAATCCAAACCACATGTCAATTTAGTGCAACTGTGAAGGCTGTGAAAAGATCTATAATTCATGTACGAGTAACACTGTGGAACCACTCAAATACGCAAATCCTGGGAGGAACATGGATTCATATCATATGTCCTTCCAACACTTGACAACACTTTGAGTTCAGTAATAATAAGTTATCCTGAAAATCTCAAACGTTTTTGTTATTCACACATATCAAAGGAAGAACTGGCAGCACTGACTCACTAAACTGTAGTGGCATTTTGGCATCAGAAACGCCACTATATATGAGAAAACTTTACCTATCAGAGAGAGCAATCGGCCATTAGAAACTACCCTCATATCCAAACAAGTATGTGACCTCAGCAGTCTTTCATCTTTTGGCTCCTGCCACTGAACACACACACACACACACACACACACAAAGTGCTTGTATAGTTCAAACAATTAACACTATTAATACTATCCTTATTCGTTTTTGTACAGTCTTTGAAACTCACCAGACAAAACCTATACTGCAACTAAAATATTGAAAATGTTGAATATGAATCTGAGACAAGAGACAAATGTTGTGTTAATCAGATAAAATGTTTCAAACTATTAAGCAAGCCAGTAAAACACCCACACCCACACACACACCAGCAGCACCACAAGAGCTCCAGTGCGTATCTTTCTATCAGGTCAGAACAACAGGGAAGGACATGAAAGCAGTTCCATACAACCATGGTACATGTCACAGCCAAGCGAATGCGTTAAAAAGTCGTCCACTAGAAACCACAAAAGATGCAATCAGGCCTGCACACGGCACTTCACCGTGAAAGGAACAAAAAGCATAGTTACAAAACCAAACAGAAGTCACTCTGCATTATACTGTGGCACTCAACACATTTGCCTGTCAGGCACATGCATATTAACACTGCCAATGTCCAATATGAATCTTTGGCATACACACTGAGATTAGTGCAACTAGATTTAATCCACTATCCAACACAGTAGACAATTGACTATTCTAAATAGGATGCTGGTAAACTTAGATACTGATATTGAATTCTGGCAGAAATTGATAAACCGATGTTTATTTGATGATATGGCAAATAACCAAAAAATAGATGGTATTAAAATTCGGTAACACTTTAGAATAGGGAACACTTATTCACTATTAACTACGACTTTTCCCTCAATAAGTTTAGGTATTGGGTAGGATTAGGGATGTAGAATAAGGTCATGTAGAATAAGGCATTAATATGTGCTTAATTAATATTAATAATGGCTAATATTCTAGTAATATGCATGCTAATAAGCAACTAGTTAAGAGACCTTAAAATAAAGTGTTACATAAAACCAATTTAAATGCTACAAGTGAATTTAGACATCATAAGATATAATCAAAAGCAAAAAAGATAGAATTCTCATTGTGAGATCTGCTAAAAATCTCAAGGTATTAGAGCAGGGGTGGGCAAACTTGGCCCTTCCAGGCCACTTTCCTTCAGAGGTTAGCTCCAACTCTAATCAAACACACCTGAACCAGCTAATCGTTATCTTCAAGACTACTAGAAGGCTACAGGCAGGTGAGTCATATCAGGGTTGGATCAAATCTCTGCATGAAAGTGGCCTGCAAGGGCCACGTTTGCCCATCACTGTATTAGAGGAAAGCTGCTTTGAAGCAATCTTTCAAATTAAGCACTACATTTAACAGTGTTATTAAATTATAGGTGTTATTAAAAATTCATAGTCTTCTTTCAAAAACTTTTAAATAATCTTATCAAACCCAAACCTTTGAACAGTTGTGTATATTGACTGATAAATTGATAAAAGACAATTCTGTGCCTTAACTTGAAAATATGCTTAACATTAGAGTATTTTATACTGTTTTTGCCAACAATCTAAAGTGCATTTGAAGCGCTTCAAAGGAAAAGAAGGTGATATTTTGTTCTGCTTTTTGATAATCACATCACCAGCATTTGAGGCTTCAGAGGCCAATATAATCTGAATCCAGCTCCAAAGATCCCTCCACTGCACCCGTTGTTGTGGCCAATGCTAGAGCCAGACTGAGAGAGCTACATATTTCCCTGTGAAAATAACACTGTTCTAACAAGTCTGTGTGCTTAGGGGGGGTGTGATGGTCTGCCGCAGAAGAAAGGGCAGTGGCTGCCAAAATATAACAGACCAAGTGCACAGGTGGAAAATAAACAATCTATTTTCATTTTGTGATATGAGAGAAAGTAAAAGAGAATGAAGCAGTGAGACAGGCAAAGACTGAGAGGTACTGAGAGAGGCAAAGAGAATGAAGTGGTAATAATTTAAAGTCTTGATTTAAATAATATGCTGCAGTTATGCACTGCAATTGAAATGGTCTAAAGCCCTTCTCAAAGTCTGGGCTGTCCACCAAATCCAAGCAGCTTATTTTCTACTTTTTTATTTTAAAATTTGCTCCAATGATTCTCAAAAGAACACTTTAACTGTGATGTAACCATGCAAAACGCAAATATTTCTTACTTGAAACACAAGCCCACACAAATGCATTCAAACATTAGATCAATGTCCTGGAATTAAATAATACACACACACACACACACACTTTTCAATACATATATAAATATATATATAAAATATGAATGCTAAAAAAATACTTTTAAAACATCAAACTCTCATTCATTCAATCAAGTGTTAAGCTGAAAATATCTAATATAAAGTAAAAAGTACTTTAATACATTACCCCAGTAATAAATTACCCCAGGCAAAACATTTTTCCAGTCCACTTATCAAAAAATGAACCACTTATTGTTCTGGCCAATTCAGTATTTTGTTTAAACCCAAACCATTATTACGTTGGTTCTTGGAGTCATTCGAGAGCATTTATAGTAAATAATTTAGGCTGACGAAATGTAAGATATTATTCATAAAAACATATAATCTAAAATAAACACAAAGCTGAGTTTGTTTTACAATTAAAAGTCTTTTGACAGCAATTTCCGATCATGTGACCTGCTAAGACATTTGATGATTGAGTAATGACTAGCATGATAAAGATAATTATTCATGATTGATATCTCTACAGCTAGTGTGGGATCATGGTCCCACGAGTCCCCTGGCCCTCTGCATACCAAATTATGCCCTGCATTGTAAGCCAAACACTCAATGTGACAAAGCTGTTGTACCCAATGGTGCAGAGCAGTTGTTGTACATGCACCAACCACAAAAGCGAAGCCAAAACTAGTTTCCACCATGCAGCAGAGTTACGTTTTGGATCAGTTTGGTTGGCCCAAACACCAATATTACTGGATCAGATGCACAGTGTGCCATGTAATGTGTGGTTAAGTTGGGTAGGGCCGTCACTGCATTTTTAGGCAAAACAAAACAAAACAATATAAAATAAAATAAAATAAAATAAAATAAAATAATTGACGATGGACCGTTGAATTATTAGAAAATGTGCACACCCGAGGTGGTAAATAAATAATAGGAGATAGAGAGAGAGAGAGAGAGAGAGCGAGAGAGAGAGAGAGAGAGAGAGAGAGAGAGACAGAATGTATG
>NW_015666728.1:68658-90972 GCF_001515625.1 Sinocyclocheilus rhinocerous
GAGAGAGAGAGAGAGAGAGAGAGAGAGAGAGAGAGAGAGAGAGATTAAGCATGTATGACTTACCTGAGTCTGTTTGTCTCTCAACAGTGTTGGGCAACAGTGTCTCTACTGATAGCGAAACTATAACAGTACCTCTGCTTCAAGAACAGCACCGTTATTACCTCTCTAGTAAGAAATGTTGATAAACAATTTACTGATAGCATTGTCAGAGCAGCAACAACACGTTTCTACGCGTGTGTATATCTTCATGTGTACGAGTGTGTGTCTGTACTGTATGTGTGTGTGTGTTTGTCAGGGAGAGAGAGCGGGAGAAATAGAGGACGCTTTCTGTACATAATAAAACATTATTTTGTGGCAAAAATAATTTGTCATTTTTATCTTGTTGTTCACTATATTTATTTGCTTGGTCAGTGTCTTTGTGGGTTTTGGTTCTTTTGCTGTTGTAGGCTGTAAGGACCGTTGAAATAACTGAAATCATTTAACGAAGTGATATGGGCATGTT
Source organism: Sinocyclocheilus rhinocerous (assembly GCF_001515625.1). Classification (NCBI taxonomy): domain Eukaryota; kingdom Metazoa; phylum Chordata; class Actinopteri; order Cypriniformes; family Cyprinidae; genus Sinocyclocheilus; species Sinocyclocheilus rhinocerous. The sequence goes on from NW_015666728.1 coordinate 69,161, forward strand.
AATGCAGTCAAGCAAGACCTGCCTGGAACTACTTCAGCCTTGCGTTTCCCTGAAAATAATTGCACACCTTAGAACGTTCGTCAACCAATCAGATTCAAGCATTCAACAGCCCCGTAATATAAGTAAGGGATAACGCACGGACAGCTGTGCATTAAACGATTGTAATGCATGACGTGGAGGCCAAGAACCACCCGACGCAAATATAATATAATAATATAGAAATTGGCACTTCAAAACCACCAAGCGGTCAGCTCACACTACATCTAGCAGTCTGAGGTCATGCAAAGTACTGGAAGTGAGAGAGTGACAAAGAGAGAGAGAGAGAGAGAGAGAGAGAGAGAGAGAGAGAGACATAGGTAACCACTCAATAAACTGCAGTGAGGTATGGATTGAAAAGAGTTGGTAGAGCTCCTGAAAAGGGCAAGAAAACAAGTCAGGCATAAATGAGACATAAAACAAAACAGCAAATGAGAGCTTGCTGAAAAATGTTACTCAATTAACTTAAGAATGCATCGATCCCTGTTTTTCTACAATCAATCTTCATCTCGACAATTCTCGCAACAAAGAGCAAAAGCATTTGTTTACTTCACAGAGAGAAAGACAGAGAGGTGGGAGTGGTTAGATTCTGTGTGATTTTTCTTTGCGGTTTAACCTCTTCTTGGTTGTCTTGGCAAATGTCAAGTCCAGGTTCCAGACTTCTAACGACTATCCCTAAGCAAACAAACAGTGATATACTTCCTTCTATTGCACTGGGCTCAGGTTTTTGTGGGGTATATTTATTATTGGGCCCAAAGTGAAATTTCTGGGCCTGCTGGCAGTTGGTGAAAGCCCTGGACATGGAGTTTTAAATCATATTGATACTGAAGGGATTTGTACTATACCAGAAACTCAAACTCAAATGTGAGAAAGTATTACGCATATCTCACTTGAAGGAGAGAATCTGGAGTGTAGAGACTAGGAGAAGTTTCTGGCTTCGGAAGTTTCACTCAAAGGTCTGGTTAAACTTTTGTCAGACGACAAATAAGAAAGAGTGAATGATCAAATAACGTGGTTAAACTCACAGACTTGCATGCATACTTAAACATATTCACTTGTATTGGATTTATCGTATTGTTTATTTTCACATACTTCCTCAGCAAATGATAAGATACTGAATAAGTAGTGGTTTGCTGAAGACTAGACTTATGTCAGCATTTATCCACATGAGAAAACAATGACAACAGAATGCTAAATGGTTAGACATCAAGTTGGCTCCTTTTAGAGTAATTGTGCTGAATTTTTCCAGATCTTACAGTCTTTTTTTTCTTTATGTGCATGTACTTTCTGTGTTTAACATAGAAAAGAAATTTGCAACGTCGAAACAAAGCGAACAAACACATTAAGCTCACATCAAGTCAGGTTTGGCTTTTCTTAAACATGCAAAATGTTGGAAAAAGAGAAGACAAAAGTGAATAATTGGAGAATTTTCGAAGCTACAGGAAATAAAATGGCAAAGGAAGCATCCAGGTTTTAGCATGGTGCCTTAATGTATTCCATTCAGGGAGGAGAGAGGCCATCTACTCGCCCTGTGAACCTTATTCCCACACATTCCCTGAACTGGCTTCTGTAGCACCATATGTTATAGTTTTTTATCCAGTAATGAGATTTCATAGATTAAATATACAATATATGGCTTTTGATATGACTGGTTAGAGTAAAAATGTAGACTATAAAAGACTACAATAACTCATTCACACCAAGAAAGACTATAACGATAACTGTATTAGCATCCACACCAATGGATGATAATGCTTTTTTTATTATAAGCACAGTTATGTAGTGTGCGACTTTAAATGCTTCAGCTCTTTAAAATTTTGTGGATTCTGACTGGCTCACAATGTTTTTATCATTCATCAGCTGGAAAAAAACAAAAAGTGATTCCAAGGATATTGCACCTCTATGCAGTTATCCTATAGCTCAGGTGTGGATTTCCTATTCTTAAAGAATTAGAATGATTATTAAAACTTTATAGTTATCATTATAGTTATCATCCACAGTGTTAACCAGCCTTAACGCAAAATAGTACCCAAATATTTTTTTTTTTATGGAAGTTACATTAGTCTGCTCATTTTTATCCCAAGCATTTATAATCTTAAATAATTAACATTATAAATGAACACAAGAAATCTTGTTGCTCAGGTTCCAGTATGGTCGTAATGTTGCCATAAAGTTTGATGAATCTACTATATATACTATAAATATTACCACAGTATCAGGACTTTCCCCATCAAAGTTTATCCAATTCAGAATGAATATTATTAGGCAGATTTAAAGGGCGTTGATTTGTTTTTGGCGACAGTTTGGTGTACAGGAACTTCTCTCTGAATTATGACAGAAGCAGTGTGAGACAAAGCAGATCATTCACAGGTGAAGCTGAATAAGGAAAAAGAGTTGGCAGCAAGTACAAGAGACTGAAAGAATTGGCCTGACAGCTGGCTGGGGCAGATTCCTTGTGTGCCATCATTCTATCTGCAACAGAGGTTTGGAAAGGGGGCTGATTTATTGATTTAATCATTCCAGAGCTGATAATGTAAAACCATGTCAATTGACAACAATGGAGTGAAACATGTCTCCACTGCAGGTCAGAGGGACAATCTCTGTCTGTCGTTCTCTCTCTCTCTCCATCACCCTGCCCTGAAAAGTGTACTCAAGAGAAATGAAGCTACAGCAGCACTCCACGCCATCTCATTTAAGGATAAATTGATCAATTCAGAGCTGAGGGCAGAAACGTTAATCAATGAGAGTGCTCCTCACTAGTCCTAATCAGTGACTTAGTCAAGCCCTAATCTTTTACTGACAATGTGTTTAATGTGAACTCTACTGAAAGTGCTACAGCTCACTGTAAATAATTATCACTGTGAATTACTGTTGAGTGAATTTTAACCTTGACGCTTGAAGACCCTGAAGCTGACTGGATCCTTCTGGAAACGCCTTCCTGTTTTTAGGTAATAATGTGGAAGTTATCATTTAACCTAAACATATTTATTTTTATTAGTCTTATTCCAGTTAGTTCTGGTTTTCAGTTTTACTCACACGCTCTTTCAAAGAGAGCGGCTCCACAGTTATGTATGTGCATGTTGGACTCAAACGACTTTTGAGCGCCACCTATCGGTGTCGAACGAATTACACGTGTCAACTGGGGTTGCTACACAAATAATAACTCAAGAAACCACACGACAGTGAGGGAATTATTCTAGACACGAACGCGACAGACTGAAATATTAATTAAAAATATATATACACATATAAACAGATGCAAAACGGCTCAAAATGAGAAGGCAACGGACAAGATCTAAGTAAGACAATGTTTTAATTCATAATTTGGCATATATATAGCGTTTTAAAGATCAGTACCCAAATCATGGCAAATGTTCACAATGCAATGCGCTTCATCAGGTTGAGCGTGGACGACATAGTGCATACAGTCTGCGTTATGAATGACAAATAGCCTACCACAGTAAAAACTGATTCCAGTCCTATGCTTTGGCATTTGTATATTGCCGTCCACGAAACAACCCCACCCCACCCCCTGCAAAAAAGTTTAAATCAACAATGTCGTACAGCGAATGTTATGCAGCAACCGGTGTGGTGGGAAAACAGCCTGCTATGGCAGGAAAGTTTTTTGTAGCTATAAGTGTAGTTCAGATTCGTATGTAACCCAATGGGGCAGGGAGGGGGTTGGGGGGTACGAAAGCTGGTAACTTGACATGAAAAGTAGATTGACAGGGTGAAATCATGCCCATTAGCTGCACTTATATGTTTCGCGTAGCTAACACACATTCTTAACAGGACTACACCTACAACAAGCTTTTAGTCCAAATGTGTGAAGAGATGACCTTATCGTTTGTTTTTGTACAAAAGGCACATGTATACCGCAGCTGCCTGGCTCCTATAGAAACACTTTCAGAATGTGTCAGCGTTTATCCAGCAGACGTAAAAATCACGCAAAAGTTACTTCAAAAGTCCAGCTCGCTTTGTTAGGCGCAGTTGCCCATGGCTTTGACAAACGAGCCGTCGGGAAGCTGCCTGAAGATGCCCCGTAACGTGTCCAGTTCTCGCGTGAGGTGTTCTACCCTCTTGCGCAGTCTTTCGTTATCCACCGACAATTCTGTCACTTTATGTTGCGTCTCCACATTACGCATTTTCGCCTTGTCTCGGCTCTTGCGCACGGCTATGTTGTTGCGCTCCCTCCTCAGCCGATACTCGGAGCTGTTCTTGTCGATCCGTTTCTTGTTTTTCCCTCGCTCGCCCATCTTCATGGAGGGCAGGTGGCTGTGTTGGTGATGAGGGCTGGGTACGGGCGTCGGGGGAGGCGTGGGATGACCCGGCTGGAGGTGCATGGTGGTTTGGGCGCAATGCGCGATCTGGTGCTGAAGGTACGACAGATGAGGCGCATGGTGTTGAGAGTGGTGGTATGTGGGTGGCATCGAGTGGCCGAGCTCATCTTCCTCCCGGGGCTCTTGTTTGATGGCCACGGGTCTCCTTCGTGCCTGGTTGTCGTAGATGGGTTCTAGTTTGGAGGAATCCATGTAGCCGTTCAGGCAGCCGTACATCTGCGGGGGCCCCGGTGTGCCATTGGCGCCGTGGGGGTACTCGTAGTCTCCGCTCGCCAGCTTGAGTTTTTCTTGCTTGGAGCTGTTGTGGAATAAGTCGGCTAGGAACTCGTCGTTGAAGGCAGAAGGGTCAATGTAGGCGCTGATGTCGATGGAGTTCTCGTTTTCGCAGATCTCGCTCAGGTCTCCAGCGTTGTCTTTGTAGGTATAAGCGTTTTGCTGACTCTGTACAAGGTTGGTCATAAGTGGCCGTGGGGCGACCTCGTAGAGGTTTGCTTGCTCCATGGAGTATCTAAAACCCGCCAGACATGGTGAAGAGCTCCGGGAATCCAGCTTGTTCGCAGTACCAGAGAAAGCCGCGCTGGCTCAACGTTCTCGGGACAGGCGAGCGCGCAGCTTGTCGTGGCTGTGTACTTGGCCGTAAAATGGATTTGAGTGTAAAGGCTGAAACACCACACGAGATGTCCTTTAGAAATTACACTTACACCCACAGCGTGTGAGCTTCACATCTGTCAAGCACTTTTCTGAGTGCACTTATATACGCTTTGGAGTTTGGAGGGCGGGTGTGCTCTGGGTCCTAATGCTTCGCTGCGTGATCTTTGCGCAAGAGCTCAGCGCACGCACTGATATCAACCTGGTCCTTTACAAATATCATTATTATTGAGTTATAAGTGAAATAGTATGCGATCATTTCATAAAATTAATAAATGTATCATAATATAATATTTTTTTCATAAATAATAGTAATAAAGTTTTTATCATATACATGCATTTTATTTAACACTGCAGGTGAATTGTTCGTTAGGTTATGATATGTATTGTAGCAGCCTTTGGAGGTGGGATCTGAAATGCATGTTTGAAATTCTCAATGAATGCGGGGAAAAGAATCGTAAAGAGAGGTATGTGAGCGCAGACTAAACTGATCGACATAGGACCAATTACAATGGCAAAACGGTTACGGACATTATATGTTACGGATGTTATATGAATGAAATACAAATTGCTGAAGTAGAAAAATCTTTCTATAACTATTATAAAATTTGTTTTGTGGCATAGAAGAGAGAAAGAACGAAAGGGTGAACAAAGAAGAAAACATTATTGCTGTTGCCTTAAAACTCAGTCGCCTGCATTAAAATGCACCATGGAGCCTTATATGCCATATGATGAAATTGTTTTGATAAATGAATAAGATAAGTCAAGTGATTCGGCTCCACATTAAATCTCATAAAACAAGAAAGAAAACGCCCGCCACAAGTGTTTTTTGTGCATCCAATGAAGATTTATTTTATCTTTGTGTATTTTATTTGGTGCGTTTTTTCTTTTCTTTTCCTCTGGTCGCTGCTACAAAATTGTGCCATGCATTATTTTCTAAACGCTTGGGGAAGTCTTTGCGCACAACAACGAATACGACTACTCTGCCAAAACACACAGTGCAGCACACGTCTCACCTAGTACGAGAGAAGCTGGAAAGCACACAGGAGTCTTGAGAATTGCATGCGCTGAAGCTGGAGCGCGCGTAAAGGCGCTAATCTGTGCGTGCGCAGTCTAGGAGCTCCCTCTATTGTCACAGCGAGAGCCTGGCACGTACCACAACTGAAAGAATGAGACGAGAGGCCATAAGAAATGTAGCTTGCAACAGACTAATTATGCATTACGTTTTTCTGTTTTAGTCTACCCTTCTTTACCATATCATAATTAGAAATTACTATATGGAGCCATGTAGTAGCCTAACAGGTTATGTTACATGTATGTCCTGCATACCAAAAGAAAGTAATCCTCTTATTAGGTCCAAAATTTCCAGTAATTTCTAAATAATATAACATGAAAGTTTGTGAGATGAAAAATAAATTAAATAAAATGGCAGTGAAGGATTTTGGAGGGCAGGATAATTTGTTGGTGTTAGACTGACAATCACAATAAATTCCTAGAAGTCTAAAGTGCTAGAATTGTCTCAGACTAGACGTCCTATGGCTAAAAGTGCAAAACGTAATTGTTAACAGAGCATTAGATGTATTAGTGAATAATTTATTTAGCTCGCGCTTCTGTGAATCTTAATAATTTACTGTTTGCATTTATGTAACCACATGTAACACGTTTTAAAACTTGCCATGTCCGTAACATAAAATGAGAGGTATACTGTTACCTTGTTTAGTATTCTTGACTGATCTCATGTTTTATCGCATGAAAACGCCCCTAACCGATAAATGCAGCCTGATTGGTTTAGTGACATGTCAATCAAACAGTGCATTTCGTCATCTCTCCCAACCCTCTGATTTGATTGGTTGCGAGAGCAGATTTCCCTACATGGTCACAAGATTTCGCAATACTCCCAAGCGCCGCTTTACCAAACAATAATACCTAAACCTGTGCTTGTTTTTTTCCGTGAACAAAGAGGATATTCTTTTTATTAACTTATAAGCCTCGAAGGTTTTCAAGGTAAGGTTGTCTGGGTATATTGTAAGATAGCTATTCAAACTCGAATTGTTTTTATCAATTAAACGATGGCTTGCTTAACTGAGAGGATCCGTGCCGCTCACTCGATTGCAAAATACCTTAAACTCCCGGATCTGAGGCCAGCGAGAGCTTCATAACCCACGATTAAACATGATCGCGATCGACTCGTTGTTCTTGATTCACGCAACTTTTATGTAGAAAGCTGCCTGTATGCGCTCTCAGTTCATCGTTAGACGCCTGACGCCATGGTTAGGAATGTGGCAGCTAATTAGCCAACCTGCTAACTTGCAGTGGATCCCACTGGCTACGGACGCACGTAAACCTAAAGAAACACTTCTGTCGGCATTATGAGTGTTTTACATGGTTACGCGATAGATTACAATACTGATTTACCACATCTGCTGCCATTTTGAATGTAGTTGTTGAAAGTCAGCGGTATTCCCCTTCATTCCCACAGTTCCGTGTGTGATGTAACCAGCCTGATATGATTCAAAATAACATGCAAAACACTGTCCGGCTTTATTATGATCACTGATAAACTTTAAATTGCTTTACAGTAGCTTTACTATTCTGATGTTTGTTTAAAATGTTAACTTAGCTCGACAGAGTTCTGAGTGACTACGGAGTTTCCCTTCTCCCGTGTACAAAGGAGCGCGAGCGATGATGCAACTGCGAGCAACACTTGAGGAGAGAGAGAATTTGCCACATTGACATGGCAGCACGCTCGGATTACAACAACATAATGCTAACGGATGAACACAAGCGGTTGACCCGACTTTTAGGTGTTGCAGCATTTTGCTGAAATAATGCGTTTCTGCGCGGTGCATCTGTTCAGGTGGGAATTGTGTGGCATCAAATTATGCAAAATGTGATGGAGTATGATGCTGATGTGTGCAGAGTACTTTGTCTAACTTCTTTCTCTGTCTGGTTTTTAGGCACACGGCTACATGTTGGGGTATTCAGCTTCTCACAATACCACCTAACACCAAGTTCAGCTCTGCGAAGCCCGACAACTTAGGTCGGAGAGGGAGAGAGAAAGACAGTGGAAGTGGATCCAAATGAGCAAGCAGTTGCAACAGAACATATCCAGCACAGATCAGAACGGCGTCAGTGTTATACAGAATCAGCCACATAATAGTGCACTGAACCCGGCAGGAGCTGCAGGACTACAGCAGGTACACACATCAACAAACCTACTTACCCATGTGTTTATGGCTTTTAATATTCATGACTCTGTAAAAGCATCGCACTGCCATTTTGCAGTGCTTAAACAATGGTATGTATTCATAAAGTGCATCCAATCATCCACTTTCTCATAGTCTTAAAGAATTTATAGAAAAGATTTATAGAAGATTTGCAACCTAATTGTCAAAAGTGCAGATTTGTTGTGTATTAGGTATGTCGTTGCTTATCTTTACTATGCATGACATTATTTTAATTCTGACAGGTTCCTCAATTAGTCCCAGTGAGTCCCGGAGGTGGGGGTAAGGCCACACCACCCAGCAAGATGAAGAAGTCCATGATGGATAAAAACAGCGACGAGTACCGCCAACGGAGAGAACGCAACAACCTGGCCGTAAAGAAGAGCCGAATGCGCAGCAAGCAGAAGGCACAGGACACCCAACAGCGTGTCAATGAGCTGAAGGAGGAAAATGAGAGACTGGAGGCCAAAATCAAATTGCTTGGCAAAGAACTGAGTGTGCTCAAAGACCTGTTTCTAGAGCATGCTCACAACCTCGCAGACAATGTGCAGCCCCCTGCTTCTGGTGGAGGCCCCGGAGACCTCTGCAACAACAACAATAACAGCGGCAGTAACAGCAGCCAGTGAGGGCCTGATGTTGGTTTACAGTGTGCTATGCTGTGGGCTGTGTGGGGGCTCTCTTGGCAAATCATTTTGCTTAATCGTATTATGCTTTTTTCCCCCCTCCCGTTCCCAATGTGTACTGTCTGCAGTGTTTAACTTGTGCGTCTTCAGTTTGTACACTCAAATTTGGTTTCTTTTTCACTCATATCTCATGCAGAATGCTATGATCGTCATAGCAACCACAGAAAGTCCAACCCACGCTCTGATTTGATGTGCTGGAGATAACTTTAATAACCGCTTTGCGTGTGTAAAGCAGCATGTTTCAGTGTCTTGAAACTTTGCATTGTCTTAGAGGACTATGAAAACTTCTCAATAGACAATTTTGAAATCTGGCCAAAGCAGGTCACAAAGCTTTAACAGTAAATATAATAATAGTAAATGTGTTCCATCACTCAACTCTAATGTCTAAAGAAAAGTTTCAGAAATTCAATTTTGTATTTCTGCTTTTTTGCCTGTCAGCTTGGTTTGATTCAAAAGCTTATTTGTTGACCGTGTCTTATTATAGCAAATACACTGTTGTATCTATGGTAACAGACTCAAGACAGACTAAATGTATTGCATCAGACTCCAGACAGTGTCTGCATTATCAGTAGTCCTTAAATTCCTACAGTTACAGTTAAACTTTTGACAAGCTTAATTTATAACAGCTACTCCCCTGTATTTGTAAATACTGTTGAGATAAGATTCAGAATGACTGGTACTGGTGCTGAACATTGAAAGTCATCAGTCACCTGACATGCCCTAAATGTATTAAATTATGTACATTTTGAGTTATATTGAAAAATTCCTTATCCAAAGAAGCTCTTTTTGTGACTACATCAAATTTTGGCCATTTTGTTTCTCTGACCAGTCTCAGAGCAGTATGTGTGAATTTACATCTGCAGCAGCAGGTGTTACTTAACGTTATTGGAGCAGCCACATGACCTTTGCCCTCATTGAGTCTCATAGAACTATGTGTTCTTGGAGTCGCTGTAGATAGACTTTTGTACCTCAGGCTATATTTCATAGCCTCACCAGACAGCCTTTAAGATCTATATTCCTGTTTAGGAAGAAATTAAAAATGGGGAGGATAAGACTGTTTATTTTAAACATTTAAAATAAGCATGAAAGGCAATGCATGATTAGCACTATTTAAACAACTAATTAAAAGTTATGCTCTATAGAGGAACAGCGAATTGGCGACTGCATACTTTTTGTATTGTTGTATCAGGCTGGGCTAAAATAAAGCTATTGTGTAAAAGTTCTTAAAAATGAAACTAAAGTCAATATTTCATGAATATTTGATTGGCATATTTTGCTTAAGTATGAGGGTTGCTGGGCAACTTGCTTTTTTACATAATGTATACTGGGTTTTGTGCATTGTAAATTAAAATTTTAATACAAATACACTGCTTGTGTTTGTACTAACTGTGAAGAGGGGCACAACCTAGACATTCATTTACCAAGTCAGCTGAGGTGCCTTCACTAAATCCTGCTGCAGTAAGTAGAACTACACATAATTCTAGGTAAGCTTTGTTCTAACCAAAGCTAACACCTCTCTCAACCTGAACTCAAGTAAAATTTCAGAACTGCCACTATAGGTTTGGGCAAAAATCACATTCTGTCTGAAGTCCTCATTACAAATAAACCATTTTATAACCATAAATGTAGAATCACAAAATCTTGCCATTTAAAATGAAAGCTACTTCTCTGTTTGAGAGTATTTTATATCCCTATTAACTGTGCTTAAATCACTGTATATTTATTGTCATGGCAAAACTCTTATTGCAAAACCAGTCCACAACAGAAATTCACAAATTCCTGACTTAATTCTTAAAGGGATAGTTCACCCAAAAATGAAAATTACCCCATGATTTACTCACCCTCAAGATCATCCTAGGTGTATATGACATTCTTCTTTCAGACAAATACAATGAGAGTTATATTAAATAATGTTCAGGCTAATCCATGCTTTATAATTGGAGTGGATGGTAGCCCAAAATTTGAAGTCCAAAAAATTGCGCCCATCCATTATAAAAGAAGTCCACACAGCTCCAGGGGGTTAATAAAGGCCTTCTGAAGCGACGCGATGTGTTTGTGTAAGAAAAATATCCATATTTACAACTTTATAAACCTTAATCTCTAGCTTCCGCTAACTGTCGTAGGCGTGTTCATGAGAGAGTGGGGTCCAGCAGATGACGTAGCACGTAGGCGTAGCATAAGCTCCGGTGAGAATATGCAAGTCTCACGAGAAACAAGTTTTGTTTACAGCAAAGGAAAACCAGTGTCCTCTTGGCTTATATCGAAATCCTCCAACATATTCCTTTACAAATCCTCGTTTTGTACTACTAATTCGTGAACGGCGTTTTGTTTTGCTCTCTCCTCTGCGCTTCCACATTCGTCACTTCGTCACGTTTGCCTACGTGCTGCGTCTTTCGCTGGACGCCACTCTCTTGTTGAACGTGCGTACGACAGTTAGCGGAAGCTACAGATTAAGATTTATAAAGTTGTAAATGTAGCAAATTACCTCAAAAGGGAAATGTATATAATTAATTATGATTAATTACAATTATTTATATGAGCTGCCAGTAGTAACTGTAGCAGAATTAAATTGCCATCAACTAATCTGTTTGTCCAGCGAACATTTAGTGTAATTTCATATCAACTCTAAGAAAGGATATTTTCGTGGCCCCAGAAAACAACCTTCTTACAGTAGCCTAATAATGCATTAGAGCATGTAGCAAGGATCAAAATCGTAAAGGGACATTAATTTGCAAGGCAGAATCAGAAACTCATGTAATTTGTGCATAAGAGTTTTATTAACTAAACACTAACACAAACTAGTCGTAACAAACAATCACTCATACATGGGAAAGGGCAAATGAGACTTGATGGATGAAACCATCAGGAAAACCAGAGAATGAAGCTATGAAAAGAGTCAGTTAACCACCTGAGTAAAACCATCAGCACCGTTTTAGAACGGGGTCTACAGCTTATACTAAACCTCTGTTTCGTTTAGTTAAATGTACGATACTTGCATTGCCTTGGCCTGGAACGAGCGTACGGATGCAGTCTCGGATGAAAGTCTTGATGATGGTTTGGAGGTTCGGTGGTGTAGGAGTCGCGATCACGTTCTTCCGGGTTTGAAGAGTGATGAACTCCAAAAAGATGTTATTCTGACTCTGTGGTGGTCGGGAGAGTTTTCTACCAGATGAAGATGATGAAGAGCTAAGAGAGCCGTCAGCTGAGATCCAAGGATCGTTGGTGAATGTAAAGACACGGCCGAAGCCTGGTGCAGACTTAAGGATTGCAGAAGAGTTTCTAGCTCACATCCTCATCTTCTCAGAATCTAACAGAACCGCCGACTGCAAGCGGGTCACTAATGTGAGGCCTTTATCTTCTATCGAGGTCACTCCTCTGGGATTTTAGTGAGCCAATGAGGAATGGTAACTTTGGAGGGAAATTTTACGACTCTTTGTCTCAGAGCATGGTATTTTGCATATGTAATTGTGTAATTTTTAATCTTCACGTTCTTACCTGTTTGGCCACATATCAGTTTGCCATCTAATCCAATGCATATGGCCTCTGCTGTACTCAGTTTTTCCATTTTGGGGTAAACCTCCTTATAAATGTAGCCAAGTGGAGAAAATTAACAAAACGTAACCTTGAGCATAAATTGGGCGTGGGTCCTTTAAGATACTGTGTTTGCAACACTTGCTTTACGGCGCTCCAGCATGTAATACATGTGCGTGGATTTCAGTAGGAGCAGAGCAGCAAACGCAAACTAGTGCTCTGGGTTTGGTGCTATTATTCTGAATTTGGCGAGGTAAATGTACATTTTTACAGAAGTTGTGAACGAATTTCATAACGTGTATGTGAGCATAGTATGTTAATAATAAATGTTTCACGGATCGTTTTTAAGGACGTTTATGGATTGTATGTGTGAGGTGGATCGGGTTTGATCACGTTTTGGGACACGTGCAAGGACTGGCCTCTACCGTATTTTATTTAATTTTATTTTATTTTACTCCATTTAATTTCATTCTAGTGCAATTCAGAGAGACTGAATCTTCCGATATCTGAACACTGAATTTGTATGAAGGTTGTGACCCTTCCTGTACTGAATTTATCAGATTTTGAAATCAGTGCTTAATCTCTTGTTTTGTCAAATAAGCACAACAGAGACATAACAGTTACTTTATTTTATTCATTATTTTTTTTTATCTGTATTTACTCCCATCGATCGCTGTCCTTCTGAGAGACAGCCGTCAGAATAAAGCCCCTAAAAGGTATTTTGTGTATCCTGTGCTGCTTCTTTAGAATTCATAGGCCACAGTAAGATTACATGAACGAGTGGTTCTGTCATAAGCATGCATAAAACAGTATACAATACAAAAGACAATATACAAGAACAGTAACAACATACACAGTGACCTGAAGGATATGTGTGTTCATTCAAAGAAAGGTTTTCCTATGAATTAAATAGAGAAGAGCCCATTTTTATGGGCATTATGTTTTTGGTTGAAAGATGGTGAGAGGGAGAACTCTCAACATGCCATTAAGTCGTAAAGGTTTATCTGATCTGGGTCGTTCCCAGACATGCTGGCACCCAGTATGTTTATTGGGTGAGGGGTCTGTGATTATTTGTTAATCTAATGAATAATTGATTTGTTAAATCTAATGAACAAATGTGTCTGATTGGTCCAAATGCTACAAAATATGGATATTTTTCTTACACAAACGCATCGCTTCACTTAAGAAGGCCTTTATTAACCCCCTGGAGCCGTGTGGACTTATTTTATAATGGATGGGTGCAATTTTCTGGACTTCAAATTTTGGGCTACCATCCACTCCCATTATGAAGTATGGATTAGCCTGGACATCATTTATATAACTCCGATTGTATCCGTCTGAAAGAAGAAAGTCATATACACCTAGGATTGCTTGAGGGTGAGTAAATCATGGGGTAATTTTCATTTCTGGGTGAACTATCCCTTTAACTAAAGCCATCACAAAATACTCTGTCAGAAAAAAAGTGCAAAATGGTATCTTTGCCCATGTGACAGGCTGTTGTACCTCTTAAAGGTACAAAATGTGCACATTTTTTTCTGACAGTGTGCCATGGTTATCAAACTAATGCCAATACCACTGCTGTAGGACATTCTGTTTTACTATACCCTTGCTGCCTTACATGTTTGTGATGATAGACCTATTACGCAATGTTGCATAGTTAACTCAGTCAAGCACATGGTAAACTACTATTTAAAGGAAGAGCTGAACTGGATCAGAGTTGCCTCAATCCAAAACTATTTCCCAATGGTTTCTAAGGTGCAAATGGTTGGGGTCTTCTTAAGCTTACAATGCTTTTTGGGAAACGGCAACGCAGTCCTGAAACAAAAAGAGAGAGAAAGAGGCTTCTTCTAAATATCTGAGAATAATCACTGACATTACAGGCACAGCTGACTCAAATGAAAATTCTGTCATCATTTACTCACCTTGATGTATGACTTTCTTCAGCAGAACACAAAATATTTTAAAGAATGCTGGGGCCAAACAACATTGGACCCCATTGACTTTCATTCAACTTTCAAACTTTCATTGACTTTTCATTGACTTTCAAAAAAAAAAAAAAAAAAACATTCAAAATATCTATTTTTGTGTTCCACAGGAGCAAAAAATGTATACAGGTTTGGAATGACACGGGTAAGTAAATTATGAAAGAATTTTCCAGATTTTTACCTTTAAGCAGTCTGTTTGAAGGCAGAGGGAACAGAACTGGACTCTGGACTGTTGTATGTGCGTGCATGCGAGTACGTTCCCTGTTCAGTGAGATAAGATGTATGACGTCTGCTGGAACACAGACACAGTTTCCCAGTAGAGAGGAAGGACGTAGAACACCCCGTACTACAGCTCACACCTCTCTATGTTCTCCTTCCTCTTTTCATTTTTCTATAAACTTTTTTTCGGTAACACTTTATTTCGATAGTCCACTTTAGACATTCTATTAACAGCAAGTATTGACATATCCTCTCTCTCTAGAGTATATTTCTTTTCTGTCTGCAGGAGATGAACAGAGTCATCGGCATTTTACAAGTTATCTTTACAGCCCTTTCAGTAACTCCAGCGAAAGTACATCTTTTCCATTGCACTGCATTTCTAGACCTTAAAGCTCTACATAAAGACAACAGGTTACTCTGAGTCCAGCGCAATAAAGTGGCTTTCAGGATGCTGATGCATTTGGTGACCTGATTTAAGCGGACAAGGCCGCAGACGCTATGTCATTCCAGCTGGCAAATGGCTAGAGACAAGAGATAGTAAAATGCTGATTCAAAAGTGAGGTACATTTACATTGCTGAGGTTACTGTAATAATCTGCCACGGTCCATTCGTTCCGTAGTTAATCTGTAACTGACTGACATCAGCATCATCCGACAGGCAGCAAATGCATCAAGGTAGAAGTGAGTATATTAACAGCTGGACTGACTCCAGTTTGGATATGCTGATAAGGTGGAGAGGCAAGTAAGCTCTCTGGGGCCCTACACAATCTCAAGGCCAAAGAACATAGATGTCAAACTACAGATGCTTGTATTTACATTTCTTAGCTTGAATTATGCTGCTGCTGCTCCCACACCCACAATTTTTTTCAACACCATTAGCTAAAAATAAGTCTATAATGTTACAGGGTGAGATAATGCTTAGTCATGAATGGATATGGCACATAAATACTTAACGTTACCTCCCTTACAGACATCGGCATTGGGCAGCTGCGTCGCTACAGACAATGAAGTTTAAGTTATATCTCAGTAGTGAAGTGGGAACATCGCTAGTTTTTAAACTCTCGTATCTTTTTAGTAGTTTTCCATTTTAAATTATTTAAATAACGGGGTAGGGATGACTGAAGTTATAATGTTAAATTTCCCGGCAAATTTTCAACAAACATTTCGCATATCTGGCATTTTCTTTCGACTGTTTAGAATCTGAACTAGCAGTGTCCGATTCGCAAAGGAATCACTCCTTTGAGTTAGTTCTTTACAACGAATCGGTCACAAGGGTTAGTGAAGCAGAATCAATTCTTTTGAATAATTCACTCTGAATGATTCGAACAGCTCACTCACACACAAACGTTTGGCGCGGTTTCAGTGCGAACTACAAACAGTAACGGAAGCCTAAACAAAACAGGGACAGAAATGTCGCTGAATAAATGTGGTAAAAACAGCAAACCTTTAAACTAGTGCAGTCTCATGTGTAAGTCTATTAGAGATACTTTGTGCTTGATAATATGCTTCATTTTAAACCTTTTTTTTCTCCACATTAATTCATATATATATATATATTATATATATATATATATATACTGTTAATTCATATATGTATATATAGGCCTAGGCCTACTTTTTCCACATAGTTTGTCTATAAGTGGGCACTTTCTCTAAATAATTGTTTATTATTTATATTATACTTTTGAGTAGTTGAGTAGCCCAACACTGCCAGCCAACACATGAAACCTGTTTAGTTCATCCTCTTTCAGTGCAAATCAATCCTTCAATGCAAATCAGACGTTTCTGTGTAACTTAGCTCAACTCAACATTTCCATTCTGCTCATCTGCACTCAGTCCAGCCCAACTGAACTGAACAGAACCATGATGAGTTTGGCTCAACTACACTGCCCTCAACAAAGCTAAGATTAAGTAATGTTTATTCATCCTCATGGACTGTTTGCATCCATCTTGCAGACTGGGATAGATTAACTTTAAGTTAGCTGCCAACCATTGAAGCACATGCCATGTGCTTAAAATCGCTCTATCACACCACAATGGCAGTTCCTAGAAGGGTTAATGAAAAAAGAAGTGGGTGTTTTAAGGTCAGAGTCAGCAGTCAGAAATGTATGGCTCAATATTTCTTTTTAAGGTATTTTTTCCCTCTGAACAGTGTTGATTTCTTGAACTATGAATGAGTGCAGCTTTTAATCCCAGTAAACTGCAGATGATCATGTAAAAGGGAGGCAGAGAACAAACAGGGCTGGAGCTGCACTGTTCTGATTCATGTAGTAGAGGAGTGGAATTCAGTGGGTTTACTCTAGGAATTTCAGCTATGCTGAGACTGTTTACTCTGTTGCTTCTCTCTCCATCTCCTGTTTTAATATGCTCATTAATATTAGCCACCACATCCTCCTCCCAAAAGGCTTGACTTTATCTGACACTCTGGATGACACTTTTATCTCCCTGTTTACTGCTTCACAGCATTCACCTGTCATTATACAACAAATTCATCAATCATTCTCATTACCTCACACTCTTAATCACATACCGTAGCTTAAGGTTTCAGTTGCATGTTACCAAACAGGAGCTTTTCTGTAGTTGAGGATGTTTAGTGAAAGTGCTGATTCAACCATTAATTAAAAAAAAAAAAACTTTTCAACATATCAGGAGATATTGTGTTTGTTATGTGGATTGAATTTGGATTGAACATTTTATTTATCTTTGTATTGAGTTATTTGAATGCATGACCAAAAAAAACAGCTTTAAATATTGTATTATTGTATGTTGTTTTCAACTAGTTGTTCTTTTTGTTTCTATTTATTATTTGAGTTTCAATAATAAATGCATATATAAATATTATATTAATAATAATTTATTCAATTAATAATATCAATATTATATTATATAGTAATATAAATATATACATTTATTTCATGATAATTTTACATTTTTATATTTTATATTTTTTAAAAGCAGTAAAATCCAATTGATTTCTTCTGCTTCACCCATTTGTCAGATAATTGGAAATTGATACACAACCTTGTGTTTGTAGGATGGCTTGTTGGCTATTTATTATCTGAATGCAAAAGTTCATTGGCTGGTTCAGGCTGGTTAGCAAAAGGTCATTGGCTGATGGCCCCTGTCGGACAATGTTATTGGCTGTTAGCCCGCGTGGGAGAAGGTCATTGGCTGGCCATGGTGTTTTGGTTGCCAGGTGTCTCTGGCAGAATCCTCCCCTGATAAACAAGCATATCAGATTCCTCTTCAATATTCTGCACATCACACAACTGCATTCAAACGCAACTTAACACTTTAAAGCACCTTGTTTGACTCAGTGCTCAGGGAACTTCATTCAGCTATTCTATTCCTCAATCCTAATATTAAGACGGGGATTCCTTTGATTTGCTTGCATTGTTTGTACAAAAGCACATGTTTTGCTTTGACAGCCATTAATGACCCCATGCATATGTCACAATAATGGTCTGGTCTTTGGTATTCAGAAATGAATGACAGTGGTATCTGCATGCTAGTTGTAATGGAAAGAAGACGGCACAAGAGTAGTTATGATCATAATACAGATTTTCCTCAGCAGAGCAGGATAAAATATTACTATTAAATATATTTTTCCCACAAACTGCAAATATTGACATTATGTTTCAGTTCGTGTTGCACGTTTCCTAACAGATGGACGGTCGAAAGCATCCAAAACCTCCACATAAAAATGAACGATGAACCTTTTGTAAAAATCTCCCTCCTTTTCCTTGCTGAGCAGGGCCAAGATACGTTTGTTTAAAGTAAACCTCCTCGAAGAACTTGGCGAGAAACGTCCTGCAGCAGCACATCTGGAAACCATGCCCTATAGAGAGAGATTTTATTGTTTGTCTTTTAAGAACCAAAGCTCCCTAATGGTTTTCATAATTTAGCATAAAGTAAAGGATATTAGTTTCAATAATCTCTTATTCATACAGTCTCCCCATAAAACACAGAGCTGCGGAGATGTCAGCTGTGACTGAACACCGCACATGCGCCAAGAACATTCAGCCTCATTACGACAGGTCAGATAAGGCGAAAGAGAGAGAGAGCAGGAAAAACTTTTGCGCTTTTTCTCTTTTCCAGATTTTATGTCATCACACATGATACAGAGTTCAGATACACCATGCAGCCTTCCACATTTCCTGAGGGTGTGTGTGACGGAGGGAGACCTTGTGAATCTCTGTGTGAGGCTAGTATTCTCACTATGCTGCTTTGTTTTCTTCCCATGGTTTTCCTAGTTCATGCGTGACTGCAGAGTGACTGCTCTTCAGAAACACCGGACATTAAAAATGAAGTATAAACAGCCCTTATTTAAGAGAGGTCCTTCATAGCATGCTGCCAACATGCATAGATATACACACAGTCCCTGAGCTCATACATAATCATCTGTCAAGAAAACACTTTCTTTCTCGCACATACATGCGCACACACACATTCATTGATGTGAGGAAGAATATGCACACTAAGACACACACCACTGGGCCTCTCCTCCTACTGTTCTACTGCCAACAATGTAAAATTTGTGCAGGCACAGCAGAAAAGCTGGGGAAGGATGGATAAATCTGATGCAAGCTACTTTCTCTTTCCTTTGCTTTTTCTCTGATGCCTTTCTTCCTTTTTGTGTCTCTTTTTGTCCAGATTTTGACAACACAGAAGAAAAAAGCAGTCTAGTGTCAACAATGAACACATGAGAAAAGACAGAGAGAGAGTGAGAAACCGAAAAGGGGAAGACATCTGAAATGAAAAGAAGCATAGGATCGACATTTCACATCTGCTCATCACCCCCATGCAGGCGAGACTGGCTTTTCTCCCAAATGTCGTTTTTGTGTGTGTTTGTATGAAAAGGCTGCTTGCAAGTACTAGATTCTGTGTTTGAGATCACCACACAGACTTTTTGTCTAGTGGTTAAGGATCTGAGCTGCTAATTAAGAGAATTAAATTAAAAGAAGCCATTCTAAATTTAAAAGGTGGATAAAGGAGTTCTTGATGTTACGTTATAGGATCTTGCAGTCAGGATTTTAGTTCTTGGGTGCTGTAAGAGCACAATTATATAAGTGATTTATGGTACAAAAAATGCAGCTGTACTTGTCAGAAATTCATCATAAAAATACAGTGCCATGTTTCATGTATTATGGGATGAAATATTGGTGTTTGAATATTTTACAACTTATAACTGTTTATTTCATTAAGTGATAATGTTAATATACCAGTCTACTTGAACTTTCAAAAGCTGCTTTTTACCTTAACCCTGTAAAGCCTCTAATATATATATATATATATATATATATGTAGCGTCTGGACCAATCAAACACACAATATATATTTTGTTAGCTATATTTAACAAATACTCCGCTACACCCCTCAGTTAACAAGCCATATGAGGACCTATGGACCCTTCCCCCGAAATGCGTAACACCATATATATATATATATATATATATTTATTTATTTATTTTTTATTTTTTTATGGAACAGTTTATTGAACCTTTTGACAAAACATAAAACAAAATTATATACAAAAAATAAAAATATAAAGAAAAAAAGTTCGTACAACAATAATATAGAGCTCACAGTTTAATTCAGAGGACCGAACTGAGCACAAATATGCAATTTGGTGCAGATTTTATTTATATGGCCAAAAAATTAGATGCAGAAGGCATGTAGTAGATTTTGATCATGTTGATCAAAATGAATCATGTTTAATCATGTCCTTTTACCATATTTCAATGTAAATTTTATGGCTGTTCAAAGTTTTTACTTTTACCAAAAACCATAAATTTTATATTATTTTACAATAAAATAGCATATAATGAAATGTTGAACCATTTGCAGTTTTTCACAGTATATGGTAAGGTATTTTACAGTTAAGCAATTGGCATGTTTTTACTGTAGGATTTGTTTGTCTTTTTCCGTAAAAATTACATTTTTATATTTACAAAATTTTTTTTTTTTTTTTTTTTTTTTACCTTGCAAAACTAAAGAATCAAAGCTCTTTGTTGAGCTTTTTCCTTGAGCATCAGACTGTAAAAACATCTTCTGGTTGCTCTGTTGTTGTACTGTGTTGTACTGTTAAGAGCTCCAGGATAAATGTTGGTTGTTTTTGATGGACTGTACATTTCTTTGAAAAATCGCAACAATATCATCTCGTTTATTATGAAAGCAAAAACGTAGCGTAAACAAGTGTGGGAGTAGTAGCCCACTATTAAACGAGTGATCCAGCTTTCTCATGGCAGTTGTCCTGACTGAGTAATCTCTCACAAAATTAGGAGACAGAGTTAAGTTGAGAAGCTGCAAGCAAATTATTTAGAACATCCAATACCTGCCAGGGAGAAATGAAAGAGAATCCTATCTGTTGAGTTCTTTGTAGATGTTTGTTTGTTTGTTTGTTTGTTTGTTTGTGTGTGTGTGTGTGTGTGGGGGGTAGGTTTAGGTGTAGGGATGGTGTAGGGCAATAGAATATACAGTTTGTACAGTATAAAAACCATTACGCCTATGGAATGTGCCCATTTAGATAGCTAAGTAAACGTGTGTGTGTGTGTGTGATGCTGATACTTTAGTGCCGCAAACACATTCTATCCATTAGCATGAAGTACAAGAAAAATGGGTGTAATCTAGAATATCAGTAAGACAGTCGACTGTGTGTTTGTGCACTGAAATGAAAGACTTTTCATTTACAAGAACAATATATTCTCCTGTGAGTATATTGCCTTAATCCATAAGTGTCATAAATGCGCTTTATAGTAAACTACAAGTGAGAATCTTTTAAAACAAAAGTTTGTTCTCAAGGTTTGTCCCACCAACAGGAGAAATGAGTGCCAGTATTGACATCATATGTGAAGTCTCCTTTGTGGTCCATCAGAGAAAAGAGAGATTTTGGATAAGTAAAAACATTTTAAAGGAGTCATGAAGAACAATTCACAAAACCTAACGGGAACTGTGTATTTTATTGATGTATGTATTATATGATCAAGAAAAACAGACAAAAGGGAGAAAAAAATGGCAGCATTTAGTGGCAGCAGTTAATATTAAGGTCATGCATCCATGCCAGTAGGTGTCAGTATAAAATCCAAGACCACTGGGAAAAATAAGATCTAGTGTCATGACAAATCCCCCCCCCCCCCCACAAAATTTT
>NW_015666728.1:91051-99212 GCF_001515625.1 Sinocyclocheilus rhinocerous
TCAAAAATGTACATTTATATTTCTTTATGATTTCGATTAGCTTCCGTAAGCAGCCTATCCAATTAGCCTGATAGTTTTGTATGCCGTTAATAAATAGCCTGATAACAAATGGCAGATAAATCACTGCAGGGCTCACAACATTTCAAAATCCCTGGTAGCCCTTCAGGCAGGCATTCTTCACATTTTGGTAGCCCAAAATGAATTTAACTAGCCTTAATAAAAATACAACTGCAGAACTTCTCTGCAGATAATCAAAAACATCTGTGATTGTATTTTTTTATTTTTTTCAAATAAAAACAGATCACAAAACTCACGGTTCGGATCATAGCCTATTAAGGATTTTGAGTCACAGATTGGATCATTTTTTTTGGATTATCCAAAAAATAAGGTTCTTTATTATTCAAAGAACACTTATTATTTAAAGAAAACTTTAAGTACTTCTTTGATACCACAGCAAAAACTATAGCATAACCACAGGCCGATTCTGCCAGTGGGTGTACAACCTCCATAACACCCAACCCACGTTAATAAAGTTAACATTAGCCAGCCTTATATCATGTTGTTTATTATTTATCAGAGCTTTTGAAACCAGAGATTCACATCAGAGTCCATTCAGCATGCTTCTGTTTTTTAAATAAAACCAAATAATCCACACATAAGATGAAGCCCAAGTATATTGGATAAAGCCCATGTACTGTAGGCTACATTAACTGTAGATGTTTACTGTACATAGAGATTTTCACGGAGGAAATAAACAAATATCCTGCTCATTATATTCCAACTGCCATATAAAACTCCATGTAATCGCCTAAATATGAGCTACTGATAATGAAAACTGCCCAAACACAAGTTTTATCCAGGCCCATTTTAGTTGTATACACAAAGAGCTCTCCCTTTATAATCACTAAAAAGCTGCCACTCATCTTAGTTCATCGTGATCTCAAAGTTTTGTTATAATGAGAAGATTTGCGAGCATTTAACTCAGCACTAAACAAAAACACAAACACGCACGGGATAGTTTGCACCCACGGATCGGCGCCTATGAACATAACTAATAAAGTTAAAACATTTTTATAGACACGTGAACCATCCATCAGTAATAATAATAAGAAATAAACAAATTACAAGCATAGATAAAATAGTTAGCTACAAATAAAATAAGATCTAACATTAGTTTGCAGGTACATAAATGTAATAATTAAGTTTAAAATAACACTGCATAATGTTCACTGTATAAATTAAATTAAAGTTATGTTTTGTTGTTTGATTACCATTAAGGACACTGACAGCAGCAGGTATTTATAGACTGCAGACCTGGTGCACGGACCCAATATAATGATACACATGCGATTTCTTTCTTCACGGTTTATGTTCACTTAAGACATAACCGACTGTTTACGAGAATACTGTGTATGTGTCCGTCCCATTGCAAGGATACGCGAAAGAGGACTCGATTCAGTGTTCACACGCTGTCTGAAACGCCGCTCTCTGTGTGCGCGCTCTTTAGCCTCCAGCCGCTTGAATGGATTAAAATGCTTGAATGTTTAAATTGGCAAGACTTACAAACACGTGCAAATGATCAACCATGATCCGGTTCAACCCTACAAGCGAGTGAACAATGCAAATCAAGGAAGGAATTTTAAATCACTATTCAAGATAGCCCGCAAGGCAGGGTGGTGATATAGCCTATTTTGGTAGCCCGACTGGAAGGCACAATAGCCCCGGGATGTCGGGCTAGCGATTTTGTGAGCCCTGCGCTGACTTCAGAATGGCATGATAGTACTCTATTTCTGGCACAAATGGCCATATGCCATATATTAGGTATAACTTCGGTCCTGGAGGGCCACTGTCCTGCAGAGTTTAACTCCAACCCTAATCAAATACATCTGCCTGTAGTGATCTTAAAAACCCTGATTAGCTTGTTCAGGTGTGTTTGATTAGGGTTGGAGCTAAACTCTGCATGAAAGTGGCTCTCCAGGACCGAAGTTGCCCAGCCCTGTATTAGCACATACCTGCTTATTACTGTGGCAAGAAGCTATTTGTTTAATGTGTGAACTGCGCATGCGCATACACAATTACTCTGATTATTTCTGGAATTTATGGCAAAGATGGTAAGAGTAGTATATGGCAATATATGTTACTACTGTATGTAGTATATGACCATAAATAACAGAACAATTGAGAGGAGAATGCCAGTATATGACATGCTAAATGAAATGCTAAAATTTGGTATTTGGCAATATGTGACAGAAATCTTACTGAAAGCACCTTTAACATATTACATAATACCTCTGTTTGTGAATGTATACAGTATTAGTGAGACAGATAGTGAAAGTCTATTCTCACTTCTTCATAACAGTGTTAAAGGTTTCATGTGTGTGTCTACAATGTTAGTATTATATACCTTGGGGTAATGGACTAATGGATAATCCTTAACCCCCATTTCAGGGCTCAGTCGAAGTTTGTGATGGCTCCACTCTGTATGCACACACCCCAATGGATGCACACACATTTTAACACACATTAGCATTGATAATCTTACCATCATGACTCCTTGTGCAGATTTTCCAGAAAATAACCACTCCCAGAACTGAAAAAAACCCAGTGGCAGAAGGCAATCAAATATCCAGCTACACTAGTCTTACACACACACATAAGTGAACACATTAAAAATAAAATATATTCATGCACATCTAGCTCACAGCCTCACACACAACATGCATGATGTTCTCCCACACCCTGTGGTTGTGCACATGCGAGTATAATTAAAGATGCCCTCTGGAGATTTGAACATTCCAGAGATAGCAAGATTTACTGTTTGAATTGTATTTGGCCAAATCGGGGCTCTTAACCCCCTTAAGAAGGGATCTAGTGATGTAGGGGAAGGGGGACTTTGGCCACATCTGCCAAAATCGCATCAATACTCAATGTTCTCCTCTGTTTTGTGTGTGCATGTCCACAGGACGGGCCGATCTGGAGTCTAGCTAACCCCGGCGACCGTCCAAGTGTCTGTAAGCAATCACAGCTGACTTGATTGACATGCCAGAGCAAAACAATTCATGCTGATTGTCAGAGTGAATTGCAATACAAAGTTGGGGTGGGTAGGGGGGTGAGAAAGAACATGAGAGAGGGAGAGGCATATACTTTCAGTCGGAGTTTTAATGATATATATTAGCTCATAATGAGCTCTGATCTGGTGCTGTGTGTTATCTCTCAACTCCGTATGTGTACATCTCTTTCCCGTGATTTACACTGCACATATACTCTAAAACATGCATGGACACGTTCACTTACACTCTGGCACTCTTCCATTAGCCAGCTGTTGATATGGTCCTTTTCGCCTGCTTTGTGCTGAGGTTGTTTAAGGTTTTGTGCTTGCTGTGTCAGTTTAACTGTAAATAAACTTCATTCTCAGAGCTCAATGTTTAAGAGCTACACCACAGTAATACACACACTCAGTCTGTTTTCACAGAGTTTCCTTCTAAACTTTAATATGTTCTCATGTGCGTCATACATTAACTTGAGTAGATTACTTCAGGGTCAAAGGTCATTTGTTAAGCATTTTGCTTTTTAATCCTCTGTGTCTTGACTGTAGTGTTGTTTTTGGCGGCCTGTTTTAATTTTAGTTTTAGTCTAGTCTTTGTGTGAAACTGTCATTTTAGTTTTTATTAGTTTTAGTCACGTTCTTGTTGCAGCCCCTGAAACGAGACACAGGAAACAGAAATACTGCAAAATAATAATAATAACGCGACTAAATGAGACGAAATAACGTTATAACATTTCGTTTCGTCTCGTTTTGGTCAACGAAAATGAAGAGACATTTTAGAATAGTTTTTATTTGGTAAACCACATTTAGTCTCGTTTTTATTCGTCAACGATATTGCATTATACATTTAATTATAGTCATCGTCACATGACCAGCATTTTCGTCTCGTCTCGTTTTCGTCACGTGATAAAGGTTCGTTGACGACGATATTTAGTCATAATTTTCGTTGACGAAAGCAACACTACTTGACTGGTGGTGACCGTATCATGTTTATCTTATCAGTTTATTCCAATGCTTTATTTTTTGTGATAAGGATCAGCTCTTGTGTTGGTTTACGTCCCTCTTTTGTGATGCAGATTGTTCACTCTGCTGCACTTGGCATGGCATCTTGATAGGTTTCTCTCTGGCAGGTTAGCCACCCCAGATTTCACCCCAAATGTGAAGATCTCCTCAGAATCTCTAAACACTTTCACATCATGGCTTGTCCTGTCTTTGTCAATGTAAATTCTTACACATAACGATATCTCTCAACGTCCATTTTTTGCAAGCTCACTTCACCAGTTTCATTATGGTAGACAAGGAAGACGGGATGAGGTGAGTTTATAACACTGTCAGTAGAAATTATGTACAGGGATGAAATCTATCATACATGAACACCACCCTCCTGAGATTTATAGGACAAAAACCAGGCAGTTTTGAGATAGACAATCAGCATTTCACATGTAGATTATAATTTGATTTGCAATAATGTTAATGAATATTAAATTACAGAGCTGATATAATTTGAATCAGTAGGTTCTCTGTTTAATTTGATATAAAACATTTACTCAAAATGCTCAACTAATTGTTAAAAATACAGAAATATAATGTCTAAGCCAATAAGGAGAGTTGTAACACTACTTTTAGCATTTAATTCACAAAATGTGATGGTGTAAAAGCTGAAATTTACACCCATAGACACAAGTTGTTGTTGTTGTTTTGTTTTTAAATATTTTTCCAACTTGATCCAATTAGTGGTAGTGGGGCAGGTTGTAAACAAAATATATCAAATATAAGTTTGTGATAAATAGTACAAAACATTTACTGAGTTACACACCTTAAATATAAAATCCATTTCACCCATCCCTGGTCTCCCCTAATTTTCAAGAGTTTTACTCTTGAATATTTTTATTTTAGCCATAGTTTTTTTTTTCTTCTTCTTCTTCTTTTTTATTTGTGCTTTCAATGATTTTGAAGTTTTGTATGATACGTTTTGCACAGCCTTCTCTGTGGCTATTCTCTTTGGCTTTCTCTTTTGTGTTCTCACCATATGCGCTATGTGTAAACACCACAGTTTGGTCATGCGGCCCTTTATTTATATGTATAGTGGTCATTGTAGCTAAAAGAAAATAAACTTGTCTCCAGCAGAGGATATTCCCCCTGTATCCTGTAAAAGGCCATTTGTGTTGAAGGCAGTTTCAGTTGTCACGGATAATGTTTATAGTTCATCCCCCTGAGTTTGATTCCACATAGAGGTGATGTGATCAGCAGCATAATGACACCCAGCTGACACACACAAACATGAACACAAGCTGCAGCTGGAAGAGATCTCACACAGCCTGTGAGGAAATAGGGGAGTGGGTTTTGCCAGACTGAACTGATCAAATGAGGGCAAGAGAAAGAGGCTGAGAATAATGTGTGACCTACTGAAATCTGTGCAGACGTGCAGCCAAACATACAGACGTAAAAAGTGAAAATGGGAGTGAGAGGTTGAGGATTCAAGGGTCTGTAATTGATAGAGATAGCAGCTGTGAGACAAAGCAGCCATGTCTGGAAGATGGGACATTGTCTGTCTGTGCCTTATAAAAAAAAGAAGTTGCTTTGATGGCTATTGAAGGAATCTCAGTATGTGTGAAGATCATCGTTGGGTCATTGAACTGCTGGATAAACAGTTTCTTGAACTGTAAATGCAATGTTTTTTTGGGGGTTTTTTTGCATTTTAAAAGTTTATTTACCATATTATTTTCCAGTAAAAGAGGAATGCTTTGAAAATGAAAAACATGCCTTTATGGAAGTTGTCTCTCTCGGTTAGTTATCACACACTTCCCCAGGCAGAATGCACTGAGAACAAGGCATATCAACAGCATTACGTCACTTCACATCTAGTCACAAATCAAATAATTTTATTTATATTTGAATTCCAGCAGGCCACAATCAGCCGCCAAATGTCAGAAAAATTATCACCAAGTGACAGACCTCAGTGTGATGATTTTCTTACTGTGGTGTGTGGCTTGAAGC
This sequence comes from Sinocyclocheilus rhinocerous, assembly GCF_001515625.1. Lineage (NCBI taxonomy): Eukaryota > Metazoa > Chordata > Actinopteri > Cypriniformes > Cyprinidae > Sinocyclocheilus > Sinocyclocheilus rhinocerous. The sequence continues at coordinate 97,095 of NW_015666728.1, forward strand.
AGCAGCTAAGCGTGTGGCCCAGAGGATCCTGCTTCTTATTTGGCCTTCCAGCGTTGTTGGAAATATCATTATTTTAGGTTTCATGCACATACTGTATTTCAATTAGGTCTTGTATTCAACAGAACTTTTAATCAATAGTTAAAAGCTAATGACTTAACCTTTGTGGTTTGCTTAATGTGAAATTAATCATTTGTTTTCATAGAGGTTGTGTAAAAGTAATGCAGGTGTATTCAGTTATGCTTGTTTATTCACTAGTGCCAATAAGCCTCTTTTCATGCATCTTATACCGATTATGCTTAATAACTCTACATTTCATTGTGAATGTAGACTGTGCATGTTTACAACTTGTCTTTTGTGTAGATTCAAAAATGTCTTGGTTTACATTTTCATATCAAGACCTGAGGGGAAAAAAAACAGATGATTTCAACTCTGTTTTCTTGAATTATTATTTTTTTAATGACCAGACATTTTTCAGCATTTTCAGCAGAAAAGAGCATTTGTCAGGTTATCGATTGTGTGTTTGTTTTTGTTTTAGCTAAATCCGTACTTTGTTTCCTTTTTGAATGAATGACATGTCATAATAATGAATGAGTGCTTACCAGATGCACACAAATTCAGTATTAGTCTCAGCCTTATTTATTTATTTATTCATTTGTTTATTTATTTATTAATGGTCATGTTTTTCTTAATAACATAACAAACATTTTCTCTTCTCTGGTTAATACATCATTTTGATCTCTGGTTAATACATCATTTGATACCAAGAATGTATATTGTTTGTTATAAATATACTTGTATATGCATTGATAGAACCCTGGAGTAACCTGAATTGAATTGCCTTGTTCAGCCCTGTAATTCCAGTTTAGTCTCTTCTCAAACCTGAAATGTTTAATTGTAATTAGCCTAAAGCCTCAGCCACTACAAACAAGAAAACTTATTCAAGAAACAAACTATTATATGACATTTAAATGGCCACCATGAAAAGTGTTTTCTATGGATTTTCTACATTCTCAACGTTTTATTTTGTGGAAAGTTTAGTGTGGTAGTAACATGAATTCAGGAATTTTTATTTGTCTGTATTAGATTATCGTCTCTATCACGGTTATGCTTTTTTTTCTGTGGTTCTTTGGTGAATCAGGCTCATTTAATAATCATGTGCTGTTGATCGTCATTGTTTAACATGTTATTGTTAAAACCTACCATTCATGTCATTAAAATGCAGAATGACGCTTTGAGATGTTGATGAGTTGACTTGTAGTAGTTTTGTTTTTAGTGTTGTTGTTTATGTGAATTGTATGAGATATGTAGGCTACCACCTTAGGTCAGTTCATGTAAATGTTTTCAATGCACTGATCAATAATAGAGAACCGGATAGCTCATGACGTCATAAAAGTGAAGCCGCCTCGCCGCCATATTGATATTCCTTAGTATTCCTATACATTCTATAGGAAATCGTACGATTTTAATGAGAAAACATCACTCAATGAGTCAGCGTTTTTATATCTTAAGTATCCCTGTACATTCTTACAACGCAAACCTCCTGAGCATGTAAATTATTATTTGTTTAATGTCGGAATTTCCCCTGCGTATTAAAGGGGTCATATGATGCTTTTTTAAAGATCATTATTTTGTGTATTTGGTCTAACAGAATATGCGCTCTCTCTCTCTCACTCTCTCTCACTCGCTCGCTCTCTCTCGCTCTCTCTTTCTCTCTCGTGCTCTCTCTCTTTCTTTCTCTCTCTCTCTCTCTCTCTCTCTCTCTCTCACACACACACACACACACACGCGCGCGCGCACACACACACACGATGCGCAAAACTCTGCATTTGAACAGTCAATAGCAAATACTTAAACTAATAACAAAACAGTAGCTAGCTCTTATCTATGCACAATCAGCTTGTAACACTACAAAGAGAAAGAAAGGAAAAAAATCGCATCATATGACCCCTTTAAAAAGTTATGTGTCCTATACATTACCATAGCTAATATCAGATGAACATGATAAACATCAGATGGACAAATCCACAACATATGCAAATTACAAAGTGCAAAGTGAATAAAGATTTATTCACTTTGCCGCTAATCTCGCTTACATTGCTAATACTGTATTCACACACA
>NW_015666729.1:0-1579 GCF_001515625.1 Sinocyclocheilus rhinocerous
GCTGAACCATTTAAGCAGTAAACGTAAGACAAACCTCTGCTTTGTAATTTTCTCAGGTCGCAGGTAAGAGAACTGTAGCGAATATCTTGCTAAAACTTTGGGCTTTCCTCAGAACTCCGTTAACATCATTTTCATTCTTCAGATCAGAACTGTATGTATGTGTGTGTGTGTATGTGTGTTTTAGCTTAGTTTAGTGTAATCTAGAATAGCCAATAAATTCGTGTTTCATTTATAAAGAATCATTGTCTGGTGTCGTATAATTTTAAAGTCAAACCTTGCCAAGATCACGTTACCTCGCTAGGAGCTTACAAATTATCATAATTGTATTGACCTGTGGCCAAGGAAAATACACATAGTCAGTTTGTTAAGATACACGGACATTAACGTCTCGCTGGACGAATGTTGATAAGGTGTAAACTATTAAAATTTGAAATCAGTTCTAATAGGGTTGACTTCGAATTTTCAGATTCAAGTCCTCTTAAAACCTGAATGAATTAATAATAATTAATTCCCTAAAATTAAGTAATCAGACATTACACAGTGTTTTAAGCTCATAACCTTTGTTTTATCATGCCTCGCGTTCTCCACCATTTCTGTAGCGAATCAGCTCAAAGGGGAAATATGAATAATTAATTATAACTAGTTATAATTAATTATAAATATTTAGATCAACTGTAAGTATTAACTTGACCTCTCAGTGTCAACCGTCTGTCAATTCTAAGAACGTTAATTTCCTGGTTAAGGAAAATTACTTTCTTACTGTACAATACTACTCAGAGCATGTAGCAAAAATCTGCATGATTAGGGACTCCAACGATGAACAACGTCAAGTGTGATACAAGTAAGACTTTATTAACTACATAAACACTTAAGCTAGTCTAACATACACATACACACACACACACGCATACAGTTGGTATAGGAACAGGATTAAAGCTAAGGCAGTAAAGAGAAGAGAAATAAAAACATGAAGCTAAGGTACCATTTGATATTCAGCAGATCTACAGCCTAAAGGAAACATCAGTTTTTTAGTTCAAACACATCTTTGTAAAAGGTGCAAATTACACTTAATGAATCAATTAATAAGACTAAGTTTGATACTTGCACGTCTCGTCTGTCTGAAAGAGAGTCCTGATGCACTCTGAAGGTTCAAGAGGTTGGCTGAAGTTAGGTGATGAGAAAGAATCATTTTGAGTCAGAGGATCTTGAAGAGTCCTGATGCTCTTTGGGGCTCCAGTAGGTTGGCTGAAGTTAGGTGATGAGAAAGAACCATTTTGAGTCAGAGGATCTTGATGAATGGAAAGACTAGGCACGAGGCCTTGCACGAACTTAGGGTGTCCTTAGAAGCGTTCTAGCTCACATCCTCATCTTCTCAGAATCTAACAGAACCGCAGACTGAACTGGCTATGTGTTGGAGCCCACCGGGCCCACACCGGCTCAGGCTCCAACACGCTTCTTAGCAGAAGAAGAACAACAAGTAAGAAAGGGCGGAACTGTGCGTGAGCCTTTTAAGGTCTGAGAAGATTGACGCCTCTCAGGATGGGCATGTCCAATGAGAAAGGCTGAAATTCCAAGCGGG
>NW_015666729.1:1653-2323 GCF_001515625.1 Sinocyclocheilus rhinocerous
TCTTTGTCTCCAAGCATGGTATTTCGCATATGTAATTCGATTGGGTGTTGATGCACAAACTAGTAAAGATTCTTAGAACATTAATATGTTGCATAGGTATCAGCATGTAATATGCACTCTTAATTAGATCATCCGAAGATGAATTCATAGAGACCAAACATGATATAGGTGAGGTTATATTAACTAGTGTTCTATCATAACATGCATAAAAAACTGTATACAATTCAAAAGACAATATACAGAAACAGTATTGGTATACACAATGTCCTGAGGAGATGTGTGTTCATTCACAGAAAGGTTTTCCAATGAATGAATTAGAGAACAGTCCATTTCTCTGGGCATTATGTGTCTTTCCTATGAGGAAAATGAGTGAGTTGCTCTGCCCGCATTCCTTTAGGCAATAAAACCAGTGATATCAGCATTGGTTGCCATGGAACCAGAGGCCTGCTCTGCCTTTCTGAAGTGTTAGATGCATTTTGGGGTAAGGGTCCATAGTCCCTCGTAGTTGGTTTGTTGACTGATGGGTGTTACATGCATTTTGGGGGAAGGGTCTATAGTCCCTCGTAGTTGGTTTGTTGACTGAGGGGAGTTACAGAGTATTTGTTAAATATAACTAAAACAATTCTGTGTCTGGTTGGTCCAGACGCTACATAGTATTTCTATTTACTTT
>NW_015666730.1:0-788 GCF_001515625.1 Sinocyclocheilus rhinocerous
AATAATCTATCTAACTACAAGTAACAGCACAAATAAATACAATAGTGTAAAGATTTTTTAGGTAAGTCTAACATTAGTTTTCAGGTACAGAAATTGAATAAAGTAATGAAATGTAAAACAGCATTGCATATTTGACTGTATAAATTAAAGATTAAACTTTATTAAAGTTACAAAAGCTATTCAATCAAGAGCAGTGAGTGATTTCTTTGTTGATGCTGTTTGATATTAAGAAAGTGCTGTCACTTTAAGAAAATTTACTGATCCAGTGCACTGATACAGTACGTTCAGCCGGCTATGTCTGATATAGGATATTTACCAAGATGGGCATTTTGACAATTTTTGTGTGAATCTGTCCATTTAAACACAATACTTCAGAGAAAGTTTAATATTTGCGTGCGTTTGTCCATTTAAACACAACACTTCAGAGAAAGCTTAATATTTGCACGCTTTCTGAGGCGCGGGTTTGTGCGCTTCGGATGATGAGCGCACGCACAAATCTTCTCACTGCATGCGCAAACTCGCATCCTCTGGCTCTAAAATGTTTAAACTGGCAAAGCTTAAAAGAGTTTAGCTTAAACACAGATATCAACGTGTGCTGTTCAGGTCTCACCTGTGCGCGCGCGCTATCAGCACCGGGGTGATGACGGAATAAATGACTGCTCATATTCCAGCATACGCCATTCGCATTGAACAAGAGTGAATGGGTTGTCCAAGCCAAACCCGTGTTTGTTTTACGTGTTATTTATAGCAAACCATATTACAGATGCGTTGTCAGATTTAAGTTGAAC
>NW_015666730.1:897-1057 GCF_001515625.1 Sinocyclocheilus rhinocerous
GTGTGCCGAACCGTGTGTGTGTGGAGAAACGGTTCGATTTTTTTTCCGCGAACCGTTCCACCCCTAATATATACATACTGGAAAAGTAGAGCAAGATAAATTGTTATTAACTGTACAGTTATGACCACATTCAAAGGTCATACGTGTTGAATATATATAT
>NW_015666731.1:0-299 GCF_001515625.1 Sinocyclocheilus rhinocerous
AAAAAAACGCATTATTTTTCACATAATTTACCTTTATTCCACACGCTCTGTTCTCTGAGAAAAGCGCTGATCATTTCCTTTTTTTATGAAGCCCCTCCCTCAGAAATAGGCTAAGTTTCATTTTAAATTTTAATATTTAGATCTTGTGTCTCCCATACATTGATTTATTTGTGGCGACCCGCCACAATATCAAAACTGACCGCCACAAATAGATTTTCTAAAAGGCTTTGACTTCGTTGAATAAACATGGGAACTGCACGTTTCAAAATCGAAACCCGGTGCGGGTGTTTTTATATCAC
>NW_015666731.1:311-569 GCF_001515625.1 Sinocyclocheilus rhinocerous
CTTCAGAAAATTATGGATGTCATTTTCTCATTTCATCTTGCCTGTAATGCCTGATAAAGCAGCGTTTGTGAGCGCAGCGCTGCTTTGTGTACAGCCGTTACCGGGGAAACCTCTATTTCTCCCGCTCTACAAGCGCCTCCTGCTGGCAGAGAATGAATTTGCATATGCCGCCACAAATAGAGTGCAAGTCTGTGGGAAACATATACAGAGTGCAAGTCTGTGGGAAAAGTTATATTCATAACTTCTGTTATGAATATT
>NW_015666732.1:0-231 GCF_001515625.1 Sinocyclocheilus rhinocerous
ATACACTTATTTTCACATAGCTATGAGAAGTGTTATACATGGACATGCGTGCAGTTGCCTTACTTTATTAAAGCTTTAATCAGGATAAAACCTTATATTAAAAGCTAACATAAGCAGTAGCATTTACAAATAACAGCATATCTAAAAGTATGAGACAACAACAAACAAAAAACATAGGTCTACCATTAAAAGCCGTGCTTGCACAGGTTCTGCACGATCCTCTTCAATAAT
>NW_015666732.1:394-541 GCF_001515625.1 Sinocyclocheilus rhinocerous
AATAATAATAATGCGTACAGATGCATTGAATTGGATGAATAACCTTTGTTCGCAAGTAATTGTGTAGGATAGAACTATTTTCCTGCTCACCTGAACACACACAAATGTTGCAAGACAGAACCAATCCATCAAAGAGAGCGTTCACTC
>NW_015666733.1:0-1529 GCF_001515625.1 Sinocyclocheilus rhinocerous
TGTGAGGCAATTCGCGGAGTTTAGGTTCATCATTGTGAAGCACTCTTGTTCAAGCCCGAGATGGTAGCATTTGTTTTCTTTATTTTATAAAAGCACAACGTTTTGTTGATATTGTGAGTGCACACAAATAAAACTAGCCCCTTTACAGTTTGGAATGATGTATTATTCTTACCTTTATGAGCAAAAATGACTGCGTATTAAGTTGTTTCCACTGTTAGAAAAAAATCCAAGTGATCGCACTGGCGCCTCCATGTCCTGCAAAGCGTGCTTTAGCTTTGTGCTGCCGAGCGCGCTTTAGCTTCAACTCTCCGCACAAATGATTGGATATGCGTCTTAATAGCGCACATTTATCTAGGTTAAACATTTAAACTAACATTGTGATATGCTTGAACTGTTTTATATATAGATTTTATTTTAGGCAAGTCGTGATGATTTGAGAAGGCTAAATTGACCAAACATATAGGCTATGATCAATTCACTGTCTGCCACTGGCCGTTACTTAAAAAAACGTACATATTAACGAACAAAAAGTGCTCCAAACGTTTTTTTAAAATTTACTTTATAAAAAAACTAAACGAAATATAATCACGTTTCCATTACATACATAACTGAACTATTTTAATAGCTGAAACAGTAGTATAAGCTTTTTTTGGGAAAAGGGGAAAAAGACGGGCTAGGGCCTATTTGACACCCGTGCAGGGCTCTTTATCCACTTCATCCAACGCTGTTTTGTTCTCATCTGTGAGCATGCTCTTGATATATATATTTTACCATTTTGTTGAGTTTAAAACCTATAATTTTAGGTTATATAAATAATATAGGACTCCTAATATAGGAGTTTAAATTCCTATATTTTGCCTGGGGCCCCCAATTCACTAAATCTGCCCCTGTGTGGATTTCGTGTCAGGATCCTGCCCTGACAGTCTTGTCTGTCCTGCCTTTGTTTAATGTGTCTTTGTTTATTTTGTGCCTGAGCACATGGCTGTGTCTTTGTTTGTGTTGGCCACATGCTCCTCTTGTCCTGCCTTCTCGTTTTCAATCACTACGCCCCCTTGTTTAGTCCTTGTTTGCCCAATTGTGTTCACCTGATCCTCGTGTGCTGCTCCCTTTATATTGTGCTCATTTCCCTCTGGTATTTGCTGGTTCGTTTTGTGTGTGCATTCTCTTTGCTAGTGTCTTTAGTCTTGTTAGAGCTTGCTATTCAGTATATTGCAGCCAGTCTAGTTTCCCTCTTGTTAATTAATTTGTTCCCGTGTTTAGTCAATAGTCTAGTTACAGTCTTTGTGGTTTGGTTCTTTATTTAAATTTTACTATACTAAACCATAAAAGAACCTTTTGATTTTGTTCTTTTTTTCTTTCTAGTTTTCAGCAAGGTTGCGGTCTTGTCTTTATTTTGTTTGTAGGTTAGTCATTTATTCTTAGCTTTTTTCCCTTTTGTTCTTGTTTTCATAAGTCTCAGTTAATTAATTCTAGAATTTATTATTTTTTTCCCTTTCAGTTTTATTTTCTTGTTTATCCTCCCTAGTCAT
>NW_015666734.1:0-152 GCF_001515625.1 Sinocyclocheilus rhinocerous
GTTTGGATGAATTAATCAAAAGTAGGTCAGTACACTTATAGAGTCACAATATGGACTAGTATCTGTGAATATTCAGCCGCAAAAATACTGTTTAAATATGAATCCAGCATGTTCTGCGTGTCTCTGTGTATGTAAATGGCACAGACGCGCGG
>NW_015666734.1:891-1371 GCF_001515625.1 Sinocyclocheilus rhinocerous
CTTTTGAGTCTTGAGAACTCTCATTTTCTGTGCGCCCACAGATCGCGATAAGGAGAGTGACAGATTTTAATAATTATTCGAGGAGTTTGCAAATGTGATATTGATTTAATACAACAGTTCAATAAACAAGTAGGCTACTGCCTGATTTTGCTCTGTTTCATCATCGAAAATAGTTCCAAATAAAGTAACAGCTCAGCCGCTGCGCATCTCTAAAAGCAAACACAGCGGTGTTTCATTCATGAATGAAAGTGCGTTTTTGAACGAATCTAGTGAGTCAGTGATTCATGATTACCCATTCATAAAGACAGTCACTTGCCTCATTCCTGAATGATTCAGCCGTTCAAACAAATCAATTGAATGAATGATTCAGTGATGAAATCAGTGACTTGCTGCCACCTGCTGGTGGTTTTTCAGTTTCATTTTTAGGTATAATTTCAGTTATTTAAATAATTTAAAGGGGTCATATGATGCGATTTCAAG
>NW_015666735.1:0-3670 GCF_001515625.1 Sinocyclocheilus rhinocerous
CTCAGGGAACCATGGTTACATAAGTAACCTGAGACGTTTTTTATTGATCTTAAAAACAAATGATAAAGGCCCTGCAATCTCATTATGCATCATTTATCTTGTACTGTATAAAGAACAACTTAAAAGCCATCTCAACCCACTCTCCCATATACAACTAACACCTAAAAACAGTTTTGTGTGTGTTTGACAAACTGATCATATATTTACAGGTCTTTCTGTAACAGAAGAGCCAAAAGTAGACATCACAGGTAACATCTTGGTTGTTATTTCAGTGGAAATCCAGCACTATTCTAACTATCATCTAACACTCTCTGGTTGTATGTATAAATAATGCTTGTCTGTCTGTAGTTGGTGTGACCCTGAAAGAGAGGGCATTGATGTTCGGTGGTGTTGGTCTGGCTGTGTTGGTGTTTTTTCTGGCTACAGTCATTGCAGGAGGAATCATTCACTATCATGGTTGGCAGAAAGGATGGACCGCAGCCAAACGTTCATCTGATTCATCAAAATAAGCTAAATAACACATTTGTGTGCTTTTTTTTTTTACAATCTGAGCTTTGCACTGCCAGTTAAACGAGCATTACTGTAGTTTACTTCAAATTAAACAGAAAACTGTGGCTCAGATGTTTTTCCTTTTGACCAGATCTGCTTTCACTTTAGAGAAACTGAGATGTTGTGGCAAATGTCGTCTTTTTCAGCACTAGTGAAAATTAAAAAGTCTTTAATGGTTGTAGTTATTCTTTAGGTTTGTGAGGTTCACTTGTGCTTCTCATTAACATTTATAAAAGTGCAGTTACTGCACCTGTTTTTATGTGATTAAATAAATAAAAATTCCATATTAATACAAAACATTCAAGCAGGAGTAGCATGTTTTAAGCCAGTGCTTCTCAAACCCGTCCTGAGAACCTCCAACCACTGCGCATTTTTTATGTCTTCCACCCTGTTCAAGTCTTGCAGACTCTACTAATGAGCTGGTGAGTTGAATCAGTTGTGTTAAATGAGGGAGAGACACAAACTATGCAGTGGTTGCGGGTCTCCAGGACAGGTTTGAGAAGCACTGTTTTGAGTAACTTACATTTTTGCTTTAATATAGAGATTGAGCCAATGTCCTAATTCAAAAAACAAAAACAAACAAATGTATTCCATCATAGCCAATATGAGCAAACATATGCTTCAATATCATTAGACGAGCAAGACACATGTTAAATAGGTTTGGCTGTATCTTTAGACATCATATATTTAGACTAGCATTAAGATGCACTGTTTTCAAGAGAAATATAAATCTCTTCTGTGGCAAATAAATCTTGATTAAAAATGTCAACAGATATAATAGTAAATGTGTTGTTAAAAATTTGATCAAATAAACTTCCGTAAGAAAAAACTAAGAAATCACATGTGTTTGTGCATTTTCTGGCAGAAAACCTGATCATTATATACGTGCAATGATGTCAGATCTGTTCTCACGGTTTCAGTAGAACAAAAAAATGGTTTCACATCAGTGTCACACAATGAACAGTCATGATTTCCTGACTGACTGCATTAAGATCACAACTAAAACCACAAAAATATGAGGTGAAAATAAAGCGACTGTCACTGACACTAGAGTTACTCATGCTAAAAAATCACTATATTTAGACAGTCTGATAGAATGAAGACATAAGAGTTAAAATCATTGAATATATGGGAAGATGAAGGAAGATGCTCACCTTAAGAACAGTGTGTATAACTGTAACATATTTAGATATGCTTAGTAGCCTATGTTCATTTAGTATGTTATTAAGATAAATAAATTAAGCATTTGCTGATTAACTGAAAATTTAACATCATGAAACATTCTGGCACCTGCGCTATCAGTTTAAAATGTGTATAAAATGATAGCATGTTGGTGACTTTTTGCGATTGTTTTCTTGGTTTCTCAGCTTTAATTCACTTCGTCATCTATGGGGCAGTGCCTCTGACTTATTAATGATGTGTCAAACAATACTGAAACTTTGAAAGTTAAATAAGAAAGAAGCTATACATGAATGTAATTTCGGTAACACTTTATTTTAGGGTCTCTTAACCAGTTGCTTATTAACATGCATATTACTAGAATATTAGCCATTTATTAGTATTAATTAAGCACATATCCATGCCTTATACTACGTGACCTTATTCTACATCCCTAATCCTACCCAATACTTAAACTTAACAGCTACCTTACTCTACTCTTATTAAATGTACCATTATTCTTCTATAGTATTATATGGAACTGACCGACAACTTCAGTGATTATAAAAGGACCACTCTTGCTTTATGTGTGATTCAGTCGCAAACAGAGGAGTTTGTGTTTTTCAAGAAACTTTGTGACTTTTTGTACTCCATACACAAAAAAGAGCAAAACTTTTACAAACTTTGATTTCTTGATGATTGAATGTCTAGTAAGTCTACAGTCTAATCTTGTCACATATTCACCAGCCACACCAGCCACCGCTACCTTACTAACTATTAATAAGAAGCAAATTAGGAATTTATTGAGAGAAAAGTCGTAGTTAATAGTGAATAAGTGTTCCCTATTCTAAAGTGTTACCGTAATTTCTGCTGTGTTGTGGTTTCAAATCAGTTATGTGACTCATGCAGAGAATTAAAGAATTCACCCAGAAATGAAAATTAAGATATGTTAATACGCCAGCAGCACCACATGCATGCGTCGTGATAATCTTGTGAATAGCAGCGGAGACTGACAAGGAAGAAAATAAATTGTTGAATAAAGTCATCATTTTTGTTTTCTTTGCTCCAGGGCTCCAGACTATCATTTGAGGGCAGTGGCACCAGCGCCACTAAGTTCTTCAGAAGTTCCCCTTATATATATATATATATATATAAGTTTTATATAGAAAATTAACATATTCTACTCTTATTAGCTCACCTCAGTATCTCATTGACTGGTCTCAAGGTTGCATACCTCTCCACACCACTCTGGATCTCCGTGAATCTGTGTCTCCCGTCGTCTTGCTGGACCTTCCTAAAGAGGATTAAGATAAGGACTGTTACTCTTCAGTTTCAAGAACTAAAGTTATGTTTCCATTTTTAATACTTATCATTTGAAGCTCTCCTTCAGTTTGTGTAAATGAAGCTCTGAATCGTTCTTCCTGTGTTCGCTATGGAGGCGAATTGGTTCAAGCACAACGCGATTCCCTTCAGCCTCCTCCCGTCAGGCCATCGGCCTCTGCATGTCCCATGGCCAAACCCGCGACCTACTCCGGTGAGGCGGACGGAACGGGCTCGCCGAATCACCCAAGGGCTCTGTCTGTACTGTGGGTCCAAGGAGCACCTTCTGCCCTCCTGCCCTATTCGCCCCACACGCTCAGTGGTGAGTACGGTCCATATTCATCCTGATGTTTCAAGTCTGCCTCACATTGATGCCCTTCTAATGTACATGAACCACTCTTTTCGAGTCAAGGTCTTGGTGAATTCGGGAGCTTCAGGAAATTTCATCTCCTCCATCAGTCTCACTCAAATCAAGCTCCCTCGACACCGTAATTCCACCATCTACCAAATCTCCAATATACAAAGAAAACCGCTGAGCAAGTGGTTGGTGCGCCATCGCACCCCGGAAGTCACTCTTCGCATCGGAAACTTCCATGCTAAATGGATTTCGTTCCTGGTGCTGGAGGAGGCTACAGTAGATATC
>NW_015666735.1:3797-5717 GCF_001515625.1 Sinocyclocheilus rhinocerous
CACTCTGCTCTACCACTATAGAGAGCCCAGCTTCACAAAGCTCAGTCCACATTCCAGCCGCCTACAGGGCATTCCAGGACGTGTTCAGCAAGGTCGCGGCAACCCATCTTCCACCTCATCGGCCATGGGACTGTGCGATCGACCTGCTGTCTGAGGCCAAATTACCTAAGGGAAATGTCTATCCCCTATCGATCCCGGAGCGCGCTGCTATGGAGGAGTACATCAAGGAGGCATTACATCAGGGGTTCATCCGTCCTTCCACTTCTCCTGCAGCATCCAGTTTCTTCTTCATAGGATGGGGGCCTATGCCCTTGTATCAACTATTGAGCACTCAACTCCCAAACCATTACATTTTCCTATCCACTCCCTCTGGTGCCAGCCTCGTTGGAGGAACTCCGTGGTGTCCGGATCTTCACGAAACTCGATCTACGCAGTGGCTACAATCTAATCCGCATTCGAAGAGGAGGCGAATGGAAAACTGCATTCATAACACCATCTGGGCACTACGAATACCTGGTTATGCCGTATGGCCTTTCAAACTCACCATCCATCTTCCAAAACTTCACACTTCTCCCGCAGCATCCAGTTTCTTCTTTGTGGCGAAGAAGCATGGGGGCCTTGTATCGACTATCGAGCACTCAACTCCCAAACCATCAAATTTTCCTATCCACTCCCTCTGGTGCCAGCCTCGTTGGAGGAACTCCGTGGTACCCGGATTTTCACGAAACTCGATCTACGCAGTGTCTACAATCTAATCCGCATTCAAAGAGGAGACGAATGGAAAACTGCAGTCATAACACCATCCGGGCACTACGAATACCTGGTTATGCCGCATGGCCTTTCAAACTCACCATCCATCTTCCAAAACTTCACGAATGAAATCTTCCATGATATGCTCAATCAATTTGTGATCATCTATTCGTGATCATCGACGATTAGAGTGATTAAATTAAAGTGATTATTAAATTTTGAATATGGATATTTTCTTACAAAAACGCATCGATTCACTACAGGAGGCTTTGTTCACCCTCCGGAGCCGTGTGAGACACTTTTTTTAATGGATGGGACTTTTTATTTCACTTCTTTTGGACTGATGCACTGCAACTCCCACTGACTGCCATTAAACAGCTTGAAAGATCAAAGACAATTTTTTATATAAGTCCGACTGGATTCGTCTGAAAGAAGAAAGTCATATATATCTAGAATGCCTTGAGGGTGAGTAATTTATGGGCTAATTTTAATTTTTGGGTGAACTAACCCTTTAATGTCACGCTGCTGCTGCTACTGTGAAGGAGCGAGGAGCAAAGGAGTGAGGAGACGTAGGGGAATCCGTGAAGAAAGTCTTTATTTACAAAAAGGAACGCACACGTAGCACAGGGGATTGACGAACAATACCGGACAAAGGTAATCAGGAACAGACACCACTATATATACACAAGACTAAACGAGGGTAATTAATAGGACACAGGTGAAGCAAATAAACATAATAAATATAAAAAAAACATACCGGCAGCCGTATCACCCTGTAGCCCAAGACTGGTTACCCACTGAAGCTAAGCAGGGCTGCGCCTGGTCAGTACCTGGATGGGAGATTGGAAAACTAGGAAGAGGTGTTAGTGAGGCCAGCAGGGGGTGCTCACCCTGTGGTCTGTGTGGGTCCTAACGCATTCTAATATTCCTCAAACTGGTGGTGGATGAGGAGATACCCCTGACAATGTAAAGCGCTTTGAGTGCCTACAAAAGCGCTATATAAATGTAATGAATTATTATTATTATTATTATTATTATTATAATGGGAACCGGAACAGGACAGACCAAATAAAGGCATAATCAAAGATGGGGGTAAACTAGGAAATGGAGCACGTGGGGGAGGAAAACAAATACAAAAATCTCCATGGGCGTGAAATTACGGCCCCCCCC
>NW_015666735.1:5758-47523 GCF_001515625.1 Sinocyclocheilus rhinocerous
CTGGAGCGGACTCAGGGGCTGGAGCCCACAGTCTCTTCCTCCGCATTCTCCTTTTTAGAGCAGAGGTGAGAGAGACAGCTTTTAGCTGAGGACTTGGGAGGGAATCGGCCGGTGGGCCTGACTGAGGAACGGCAGGTGGGCTTGACTGAGGAGCGGTGGGCGGGCTTGTCTGCTGAGCGGCTGGCGGGCTTGAGAGTGCAGCGGCTGGTGGACTTGACGTAGGAGCGGCCGGCGTGCGTGACTTCGGAGCGGGCGGCGGGCTTGGCTTCGGAGCGGCCGTCGGGCTTGATGTAGGAGCGGCCGTTGTGCGTGACTTTAAAGCGGCCGGCGGGCTTGACTGAGGAGCGGCCAGCGGCTCTGAGCTGAGGACCAGGGAGGAGCTTCTGAGAACTCTGGGGTACCTTGGGTTGGGTAGGCGGTTGGAGCCGTTGGCAAGGTATTTGGGGGTTCCTGGCGTGGAGTGAGCATGGGGAAAACTAGGACATGGAGCACGTGGGGGAGGAAAACAAACACAAAACTGTCCATGGGTGTGCTTCATTGTTGACTTTTTTTTTTTTTTTTAGAAATATCAGTAGCATTTGTATTAAATCTATATTCATTGAATTTAATTAAAAAACATCAAGAATAGATTCAAGAATAGAATCAAATCATTAGCTTGCAAATGAGAATCGAATATATAATCGTGGCCAAACTATTGCGCAAAGCACGAGAGTGTCCAATAGAAACAGGTCTTTCATTCTGGTATAGTTACCGCCCACCGAGATGCAGCTTGACTCACAAGCAACGATTTTAAAACCACAAAAAATGACAGCAGAACAGAGAGCAAAATGTATGAGTGCGTAATGAAAAGTCTAGGAACTGCATAAAGGAAAGAGAGAGAGTTTGTCATCAATAACATAATTTTTTACTTTTTATTTGCAACCTTTTAATTTTAAAAGATGTAATCGGATGCGACATGCACTTTTACAAGTTGTTTGAACTGAAATGTGTGTTGGCAGTGTGTGTACACAACCACCCAAATCCAGCCAATGTTTTGCTTTTGTTTTTTTTAAAATCTACTAAAATCATTACCCCTTTCTCAAATCAAGCTGTTCTCAGCTTCTTGTCTGGTTTAACTCTGTGAAGATCGCCGGACCCAGGCCCCTCCACAATATTTTGATTGACAGTAGCATTTCAGCACAGACTGGACTGGTGTCTTACCTTAGACCCGCCCTGAGTGAGCTTTTGATATTATTGCTGCTGAAGCTGCTGTAAAACAAAATTTTGTATAAAGTGCTTTAGAAATAAAGTTGACTTGGTTTGTGCACATATTCAGTATATAAATGTGTGTGTACTGTACATACACACACACACACACACACACAATCATATACACACACACACACACACATATACACTGTAGACAGAAATGCAGGGAGGGTAAAAATTATTTTCATCCCACTGCCCTTTTACCAATAAAATAGTGTGTTTATGATGTCATCCTAAAATAAATAAATAAAAATTGCCCTTGAGCTGTTTCCATATATCAATATCGAAGTATCAATATAGAATTTATGAGCTACATTTAAATGGAAAAAGATTGTGTCTACACTTGAGAATTTTTTCTTTTATTGATAAATGCCATTTCCATTAGCATTTTTTTTCCGCAAAAAAATCCATTGGATGGAAACCTGGCTACTAAGAATTCAGATTGTGCATTAAATATTTAATATTTGTAAATATATGTTTTAATATTCTAAAAAAAACTTACCCCTTTTAGACTTGAACTCTATTCATTTACTAACAGCTTGTTTTCTTAAAAAAATAAAAAATAAATAAATAACACTAGCTTCTCTAATCTTTTTGTATTCTATCTATTCGTTTTCTTTTTATTTATTATACGATTAACAAAAGCAAAAAAGGCCTCTAACACTAGCTTGCTCTATTCTTTTTCTATTCCATCTGTTTTATTTTTATTTATTATATAATAAATAAAAAAAAAACTTGTTACATGTACTGCGTTAAGCTAACTGAGACTTGTTACAGCACTTGTGTATCATTGCTCTTTTGTTGATTTTGATTGCTTCTGTTGTCCTCATTTGTAAGTCGCTTTGGATAAAAGCATCTGCTAAATGACTGAATGTAAGTGTAATGTAAATGTACACTACCTTTCAAAAGTTTGGGATCAGTAAGACTTGTAATGTTTTTAAAGAAGTCTCTTCTGCGCATCAAGGCTGCATTTATTTGATCAAAAATACATAAAAAACTGTAATCTTTCTAAATGTTATTACAATATAAAATAATGGTTTCTATGTTAATATCCTTTATCCTTGCTGAATAAAAGTTTGAATTTCTTTTAAAAAAACAAAAAACAAAGAAAGAATAAAAATTTACAGACCCCAAACTTTTAAACTGTAGAGTTTATTGTTAGAAAATATTTCTATTTTCAATAAATGCTCTTCTTTTTAACTTTTTATTCATCAAAGAATCCTGAAAAAAAGTATCACAGGTTCCAAAAAACATACATGAAGCAGCAACAGTTTCAGCACTGATAATAAATCAGCATATTATTATGATTTCTGAAGATCATGTGACACTGAAGACTGGAGTAATGATGCTGAAAATTCAGCGCTGCATCACAGAAATAAATTATATTTTAATGTACATTAAAATAGAAAAAACATTATTTTACATCATAATAATATTTCACAATATAAAAGTTTTTACTGTATTTTTGATCAAATAAATGCAGCCATGATGAGCAGAAGAAACCCAAACTTTTGACTGGTAGTGTAAATGTAAACACAAAGAGTGCAATAAACGCTGTCATGTTATCTTGCATTCAGATGCCTAGTGTTTGTGAATGCGACTCTTCCATCCACCATTTTTTTATGCGCTATCCCAAAATGCACATAAAAATAGGTGGATGCAAACATAAACCAGCTCTTCTGTTTTCTCAACAGGTTCAGATGGTTGAATCTGCTGCTGCTGTTTTGCTTTATCAATTATAGAGGTCAGTATAATATTTGTTTATAAATTGTAACAATGTTTATTCTTCAGTTCCAGGTAGTATTCTAGTCCAGGAGTTATTCTAGTCGATTGTTTCTCTGTTGTGTCACACAGCCTTTGAGACTTTGGTTGACAGTCAATGACTGATGGTAGAAATTCCTCAGCATATTACATTATGATATACCACACTGATTTCATTCAGTTCATTCGTTTGTTAGCTTTCAAAGGCCAATAAGCAACACTGTCTTAATAACTGAACAAGCTAACTCTGAAGAAAGCGAGATGATTGTTTAATTATAAGTTTTTATATGGCAAAGGCAATCTTGAATCAACAACCATAATTTTTCCTGGCATTTCTGATGTTAAATACTGGAGAAACGCCACCATCTTCAGTTCACAATTACTGAATCCACTTGGATGTGTGAGCAAGTGACTAAAACAACTCTAAAATATTTCATGATGACCTTCATTACTGAGAATAGACAAAAATGTGTATTGTTCAGTTTGTATTAAATGAATAGTGTCCGTTTTTGCAGAAACCACCATAGGAAATATCCTTATACACGTGACAGGAGAAAAAGGAGAAGATGCCACCCTGCCATGTGATATTCAGGCCAGAGAGATTTTTCATTTTATTTTAACCAGTCTGTCACAAAGAGTCCTTGCTTGTCAGAATGAAGAGTGTAAGAGTGAAAATGGCCGAATATTTAAAAAAGGAGCCTGTGACATCATCATCAAGGATCTGAGACTGAGTGATGCTGGGAAATACATTTTGAGAGTCCATTACAATAATACTGCAGAGCTACAAATCAGAGAGTACCATCTTCAAATTCAAGGTAAAGTCAAAACTGATCAAACCATCAGCTTTCCGTTTGTGTTGGTATTCCATGACTTCCTGTAACCATCAGAGACACTGAACGACACATACCGCCTATTCAGATTAGTCATCGCCAATATGTTTTTTTCCAAGGCCTCGTATTGGAATATTAAAATATAATACCATTGAGATTGCTTTTGGTCCCCTTAACCCTATATATGTGTTTATGGCCTTGTCTGATTGACACCATCATAACAATGATTAAAGATAAATGTCCTTCTGTTTCTCTTCAGATGAAATTTCAGTGAAAACAGGCGAGCAGCTGAAGTTGGATGTTTTGTTGTCCCGTGCTGATAAAGTAGAGACAAACTCCAGTGGAGAGTGGACAGAGGTGTGGAAGAGAGGTCATGGGGTCTGGAGTGAACGACTGTCTGACACTGATGGGAACTTGACCATTAAAAATTTTACATCCAATGATACAGGAACATATAGAGTTCTGGACTCTGAAGGAGAACTCTTGATCACAGTGACTGTCACAGGTGAGAGAAGATCAGTGGATGCTAGGAATATTATTTATAAAGTGCACAGCTGAGGTTTATTCATCATGATTTGAACAGCAATGCTAAATGGTATGACTAACCTTTCAATACCCTCTACAGAGGCTAGTACAGAATCTGACTCAAAGAGGACAGATGATGACAAACCTAATGCCCCTGAACAACATAGTAAGTAGAACAGGAGTCATTGAGAACTTTACAAAATATTTAAGCAGTGAGTTAAAAAAAATTTAAAAAAGTGTTCTCTTTTCACCTTCCAGCTGTAAAGATTTTGACTGGTGTACTGACTGTGTTTGGGGTTCTGGCTCTTATAATTGTTGCCATCAAGAAAAGCCAACCTGTGAATGGAGGTTTCTTGCCAGTCCGCTGGATAAGAGGGGCACCTGAGGACTCATAATGTTCTCTCCTGAGGTACAGTACATCTAGTGATGACACTGGTTACTTGAAATTCACCTTCAGAGCCAACAGATCTGCACAGGATTCAGTCAAGATACCGAATGTCTGCAATGTGTGCAATAGTTGATGTCAATGTGAAACTGACATTATCAACATTATTTAAATGCCACTTCAGATGCAGCTTCTGTGCCAAAGATGGATTTTGGTGATTTCTTTTGATGTGTAACAGCCTGATTGTGTCCTATTCTAACGGAATTTATGGATTAAATGAAGGAATTTGTCATAAAAGATAATGCGTTTATCTAATAAGGTTGGACAAAATGCCCATATAAAGATAAAAATGCCCCTGGAAATTAATCTAAGGGAGAAAATGTCACCTTTAATGCAGAGAAGAATATGAAAAGCTTTTTTGTGAGTGAGACAGGTCTAAACCAGTCAAGACAAACCAACACAAATACTCTGCAAAATATCATCTAATTATTAACAACCAAAATTCCAGAAAAATTTCTTAGATATCATATGTGTATTGTGAACAACTTGAAAATATTTAGCATTTATGCTTTGTAAAAATGTGTTTACATGCGTCAAGATGAAGAAGAGTTCATCAAAATTTTTTATAATGTTTTGACTAATATTTTGTTGATTTTTAATTATTTATTTTTATATGGAATATAATTTTACAGATTTTTTTGTTGTTGTTGTTGTTTTTTGTATTGTTTAACTTGGTGTAAATATTCATACTCAAGAACAAACTAATTTTTAGGGATAAAAATAAACTTTAGCCACCTTAAACATTATGCAGAGCTATATGTTGTGCTCAAAAGCCAAGAGAAGCACATTTCTTGATGGACTTTACACTTCTATTGTGTAGTTGTTGTTTTTTTCATTTCCTCACTGTGATTATGAAGTATTTGATCTAATATGTCCAAATGTGAGCAGCCATGTCTTGGGAGTTCAGCAATTGTAGTTTTTGAAATATTCTGCTTTGAAATAATATTGCAAATCAAGCAGTATGGCATCTGTGAAATGTTTATTATTTTAAGGCTGAGTGAATATGGTGAAACAGCTCTCCATCCCTTTAAAAATATATGTGAATTATATGAATGTGAATGAAACATGCCTTCATCATTTCAGTATGCTAAAGCCTACAGTATCTGATGGTATCAAACACATTTCATCATGCTTGAGTATTGGGATAGTTTTAGGTTTATGGTCTTTTTGTTTTCATTCAGTTATTTTCCACTCATGCTTATTATAATATTGCTTTGCTCATGGTATAAGAGGGAAAATGAATGGTTGATATGGTCATTTAGTAGAGTATATTGTTCCATTCTACTGTCTGTGTGTTTAAATGTGAAACTTAATAAATAACTTTGCCTGCTTTAAAGGTTTTGAGCACCTTTCCTTTTATCACTGATGTTATACAATTTTTCAGAATTGTTTACGTTACCTTAGAAAAAAAAAAACGACTTCCTCCTTCAGTTTTCTGAAAGCCCATCCACAGTAATGCAGTTATGAAATGAAAACCAGAGAAATAATTTGTATATTTTTGTTAAAAAAAGTAGCGTATTATGTAATATGGTCAAAATTATTAATCAAAAGCATCTCCCATAAAAAGAGCTTAACTTGTATAAAACCTGTAATATATATGATCATGCACACACAAAGCAAAGTTTTGCTCAAAAAGTGTCTTTGCAAGCTATAGGCACATTCAGTACAAACTGCATTGAGAAATCATGAGAATTTAAAGGGGTCATGAACTGCATTTTTTTTATTATTTAATAAGGTTCTCTGAGGTTCACTTATAATGCTATAGTGTGATTTTACATTTTAAAAAAATCATAATTTAGAAGTAATAGGCTATTTTCTATGCTGTCTTTGAGCCTCTCTGCAGAATGGTCTGTTTTTATAGACGGGGTGCATTCAAGACTCACAAGTGAACGCCCACTGCTATGGTTGGCTAAGAGTTTTGCATATTTAAATAACAGATGGACGCTGCTGTGACGTACTCTGAAAACTATGACAGTGTTTTAGTGCCACGCAAAAAAAAAAAAACTAAAATTACAAGATTAAAGTCGAAATATTTAGAGAATAAAGTCAAAATTACGAGAATAAAGTTAAAACATTTTGAGAATAAAGTCTACATTATGAGAATTAAGTTAAAATATTTAAAGAAAAAAGTCAAAATTATGAGAATAAAGTCGAAATGTTTCAAGAATAAGCCTCTGGGAGGCAAGACTGCAACCTTTAGCCAAGAAACTGGAGGAGAGGCTTCACTATACTGAATAAATGACTTTTTTGACGAGCTTATAATTTAATGAATCGACAGCCTATCGGCTAATCTTCAACGTGCTTTAAACTAAACAATAGTTTTGGATTGAACTATTTTCAGAGTTTACACGGAAAAAATGCTGTTTTATAAGAGAAGTCACAGACTTTTTGCGAAAGGTGAGATTCAGTTTATGGCACTTCTCATTCATTCCTATGGGATCCGTAAACAGTGATTGAGTGTCGCACAACTCTGACTGAAATTCAATTACGTTAAAGGGTAGGGATGCACCGATACCACTTTTTCCAGTACTCGCCCGATACCGATACTTTTATTTTTGGTACTTGCCGATACCGATGCCGATACCTATATTTTTATTACATTTGTAAATTTTTTAAATATTGGGTACAGAAACCAAAAGGGTATGTATAATGTTAGTTGGTTAACTTCATTTATCAAATAGATACAGTCAAACCAAAATATATTCAGACACCTTCAACATATCGGGCCCGATACCGATACCAGTATCGGTATCGGTGCATCCCTATTAAAGGGATAGTTCATCCAAAAATTAAAATGATTTTCTCACCCTCAAGGCATCCTAGGCTTTCTTCTTTCAGACGAATACAGTTGAAGTTATATAAACAATTGTCCTGACTCTTCCAAACTTTATAATGGCGGGTGTTTTTGTTCAACAGTCCAAAAGAAGTCCAATAAAGCGCATCCATCCATAATAAAAAGTGCCTCAGATGGCTTTGGGGGGTAAATAAAGGCCTCCTGTAGCGAATCGATGCGTTTTTGTAAAAAAAAAAAAATCCATATTTAAAATGTTATATACACTTTTCTCTAACTTCCGTTAACTGATGTGCTCGCAAGCCATTCCGGGTGGATGACGTAGGACGTATGCGTAGTGCACTTTTTCCTTTTTTGGAATTTTCAGTGTGAACACACTACTCTCACTATTTATACTACAAAATGGCATAGAATAATGCATAAGTATGCCAATTGGGACACACTTAGTGCACACTCAATGCGCACAACTGCCCACACCTTGATGACATAATTTTTGCGGCGCGCACCTTTGCATTTGTATGGACGTGGTGAGTATAAACCTGCTGTCTGATATTTTGGGAAGTTTGCTCACCCCAACCACACTTTTTCAACCAGCTGTGCCACATCCTCTCTGTAGTGTTTCATCTTTAGTGCTGATGAGGCTTACCACAACAGGGTCAATTGTGTGCAAATTTAATGATGTGGTTGGAGTTGAACATGGCAGAACCTATGCTCAGTGCAGGGCTGGACTGAGGCTAAAATTTGGGCACAACTTCACCCGTGAATGTTTTGCTGGGGTTATAGCCTTAAAATGGAGTAAATAAATTCATAAACTATTAATGATGGATATTATTGAATGTACTGCAAAAACAGTCAGCGTCTGAACAGGAACAAGGAACACAATTCCTACTAAAGGAATTGTTCATTGTTCCTGTTCAGACGCTGACATGATGACAGCAAACGCAATCAGAGCCAGAGCCCCCAGAACCTCAATCACAATCCAAACACAAACAGCCAGAAGGGGGAAGGTGGGGAGACAACACAAATGCAATAAACTGTACAGGGGCCCAGATCACCTAACGACAGCAATGGTTACTTGTAACTTGTTTTCAGATCCAACAGATCTGCAGAGGATCCTGTCAACATAAAATTCCTATGAATCAGTGGATTAAAGCAGTCAGTTGAATGAATGACTTAATGAGGCAGCAAAAAGTGGTTTATGTCCATCTACTGGTCCTTTTAGTTTCATATTTAATTTAGCATTTGAATTTTTAAAAAATCATTTCAGATTTTTGTATTCAAAATGTCTTTTCAAATATATCACATAACCTATGAGAACGCATAGAACCACTTTATATTAAATTTGCACTGACCCTACCCTGCCTTGAATTTGTTCTCGTCAATATGTATGCTTCATATTAAATTGTTTAAATGTGTGTCAACACGAGAAGGAGCACGTTCAAAGCCGAGTCTGTGTTCCTGGCAAAATGTTTTTCTCATTTTAACATTTTTAGAGATTTTATTTCTTGCTGCTGTTGCCTTTTGTATTAGAAAAATAATAATAATAATGTACAAAATGTATTTGAAAAAAATGGGTTGCTTTTTCACTTTCATATCTGCTTTTGATACAGTAGTATTTTTAAATTATTTTTATAATATATTTTGATATGGAATTTGATGATGTTATTCCTTATATTTTTTTTAAATGTTATTTACCTTACACTCTAGAAGCAGCAAATGTTTGGTGGACTTTATTGTTCACTAAAAACTGTACCAAACGGTGTTTCGGATAAAATATATCTAAATTCCTTCTTATTACCTCACTGTGACTGTGAAGGTTTTGATTAACATCTATGTTTGTGGCTGCAGTGAATGAATATTGCAAATCAAGCTCTATGACATCTGTGAGATGTTGATTATTGTAGTACTGAGTGAATATGAGTGAAACTCTATACAACAGTAAAAAGTGCATGTGAATTAAATACGAGACAGTCTGCAAGAGTTTTCACTATTGGGAAAATGTAAGGTTTACTGTTTTTTTCTTTTGTTTGAGTTGTATTCCACTCATGTTTAACATTGATTTGCTCACGGAATGTGAGGGAAAATTTACATTATCTATACAGTATGTTGTTCCATTCTACACTCTAAAAAATGCTGGGTTAAATATAACCCAGCGGTCAAAACAACCCAATAGCTGGGTTTGTCCCTTTTTAAACCACCACTGGGTTATATTTAAGCCAACATTTTTTAGAGTGTACTGTCTGTATATTTATACATACCTTAATAAATGACTTTGTTTATTTTAAAGTTGTGAACCATTCCTTTCCTCACTGAAAGTGTTGAAAGACAAAGCAACTGTGACTTGTTCTAAATTGCAGCGTAAGCTTCCTGTCTCAAATTACCTAAAAAAACATGACTTCCTCCTTCAAAAAAAACAACAGAAAACCTATGCACCATTCTGCAAGTTTAACCATGACACTTTAACGTTACATGTATTAACATGAGACTGATATGATAGAACTGCAGTCCATGTAAAGTTATATACACTCTCATAAACATGATATATTTTTGTTATAATTTAGACATAATTAACAATTTTTGCAAAATGCTTTTTTCCAATATGGTCAAAATTATTAATATTTATCTATGCACTTGCAAATCTACACACATTTAGTCAAGTGTCTATGCAAGCTAACAGTACATTCAGTGAAATCATGAAGATTACAGCACACAAAACAAAAAGCTTGACACAACAAAAATCTTATCTGATACCGAGACAATTTTGTCTGAAAAGGAAATGGAACGTTTTGTGGTTTAGAGTCTCTGCATTGTGTTGGAACCTTTAGTTTGATTAACACCTTTATGAACAACAGACACAATGGAGAAAATAATTTTCTTCTTCTGTGTATTTTCTTGTTGGATTATGCCAAGCTCATCGAGTGGTAAATATATTCTATTTCAAACAATTTTAAATTAACAAATCAACCTCAAATATACTAGCTATTAACATACTTTGGTTACACTTTATTTCGATAGTCCACTTAAGACATTCTATTAACTATAAGTAACTTTGTAACTACATGTCAACTACATGTCAACTAATTCTCATTAATTTGCAACTACATGTCTACTAACTCTCAGAGTAGACTGTTAGGGTAGGTTTAGGGTTAGTAGAATAAGTTGACAAAGAAAGTGTTAGAAGATATTAAGCAGACAGTCTACTAATACTCTAATGACTGCTAGTTGTCATGTAGTTGCAAAGTTACTTACAGTTAATAGAATGTCTAAAGTGGACTATCGAAATAAAGTGTTACCCATAGTTTAAAATGATCTGTTTTCATCTTTATAAATGTCTCTCCAGATGCGTCAGTGCGAGGATCTTCTGATTTGTTAAGGGTTCAGATGGGAGAAAACATCAGTCTGAACTGCAGCATGAGAAACCGATATGAAGTCGCCTGGTATCACCTCAGATCTGGAGAACTGGATCTACTGATTTCTGCAGATAAAGACAGAACAGGAAGAACTCTCCTGATCAACTACAATTCAAACAGCCCTCGACTGAAAATGACTGCAGATAGTTGGGTCACCAGAGCCACGCTGGTTATTTCTGGAGTAACAGATTCAGATGTGGGTCTTTATTTCTGTGGAACAAAGTCTGACCCTCCAGAGATGTTCTTCAACAAACCCATCAGACTAGAGATCGAGGGTAACAGATTTCAGTTTTTATATCAAATCTTCACAATTTTGTCCTTGTGGGGGGGGCAGTCAAGACCTTACAGAGCGATCTTTTCTGATTTAATCTATAAAAGTAGTTTTGTTGGCATAAATGAATATATTTAGGTTGATTCAATGATGCCGGATAATATGTTTTTTATTCGAATAAAACCAGTTTTCTGCCTCATATTTACAGTATACTGAAAGAATATTTCATATTCCTTTCATATTGGATATCAGATTAAATTTTCAGGCCACGAACAAACACCTACCAACCTACATTTCTTGATCTGAAAAGAAAAAAATTTCTAAAGGCCCTGAAACGCCAGAAGCTCATCTTAACCCAATCTTATACAACAACTAAAAACAGTTCTGTGTGTAAATTTATCATATATTTACAGGTCTTATTGTAGTACAAGAGACAAAAGAAGAAGCTGACAACACAGGTAACATGTTGATTGTAATGTTGTATATTCCATTGTTAATGTTTTAACTTCTGCGTTCTGTATTGTACTGTATTTTGCAGTTAACACTTTCTGGAGGTACAAACATGAATAAATCTTGTCTCTGTGTAGACGGGGTGACACTGACGGAGCGTGTGCTGATGTTCGGTGGTGTTGGTCTGGCTGTGTTGGTGTTTTTTCTGGCTACAGTCATCGCAGGAGGAATTATTCACTATCACGGCTGGCAGAAAGGATGGACCGCAGCCAAACGCTCATCTCTCATGAATCACAAATCAGCTAAATAACTTCTATTTCTGCTTTATTTTACAGTCTAACTCAATATATCCCTGCGATCTGCATTGTTTTGCTGTACCACAAAATTGTGGCTGAGATGCTTTTCCTGTTGACTTGATTTACTTTCACTTCAGAGATGTTCTGGCAAATGTTGCATTGTTTCAGCACCAGTGAAACTTACACAATCATTAATTGTTGTGGTTATTATTCAGATTTGTGGTTCATTTGTGCTTGTCAGTAACATAAAACTAAACATATATTTAACAGTTAAATATAAAAACACTGTTACTGCTACTCTTTTTAATGCAACATGTTTCAATATTCAATATACACAATATTCAAGCCAGACTAACATGTTTAAAGCAACTTATGTTTTTACCTACTTTAATGTAGAGATTGAGCCGATGAGTGATCTGTCAAAACCAATATGAACAAATATATGCTTTAATGTCATTAGATCAGCAGGACTTGTGATAAAAAGATGTTATTAATACGTACATACAAGCTATTTTCGGGAGAAAATATAAATGTAAGTCTCTTCTGTGGCACATAAAGCTTTATTAAATAATCAGATGTCTTAATGTTAAATGTATTATTTACAGTTCAAATTGTAAAACTGAGAAACTATATGTTTGTGCATTTTCTGACGGAAAACCTGATCATTACCAATGCTAAACCTCTTCAAACACTACAGCTGAATTTTCATGATTTCTTTGGGTTCCTGCAGGAGTGGATGGTAATGAGGTGGTAGATAAAAAACACATTTATACGAAATAATAGAGATCACTATCACTGTGAATTAATGTGTAAGCGTATGAAGCAGTGCGTAACACCTTTGACTTCAGTATCAAGAAGGAAAGAATCAATACCAAAGACTCTATAGGAGGCACAGAGTTGAATGGCAATTTACATAAAATTAACAGGTATCCTGGAAACATCCAAATGTTTTAAAACATTTTTAAAACATCAATGTTCATGTACTGATGTTAGCCAACCAAAACACTGACAAGCAAAACACTTTATTAACATTATAAGGGAATTTAAACGAACCTATTAAAAAAAGAAAGAAAAAATCCATGTCATGGCCCATTACATTGAGCTGGATGTTTGTTTAGTCTTTGGTGAGCACTACTTGGTAGATGAGTACAAATCTGGGCAGCACTCCGCTCCTTCCATAAAATGAAAAACAGAAACACAGGACAAAATGGGTGAATTGCAAGAGCATTGCTGGAAATTATGCAGAGGAAAGGAAGAAGTTAATGAAGGAGATGAAAGGGCAAGAAAAGCAAATACTAGAATTAAGGATTTGGCTGCTTTAAATCCAGAAATAAGTGCCAGGTCAGTTTTGACACATTATCTAAAAAGCAATGGATAAATTAGTCGGATATGTGGAGTTATGAATATGCAAGCAATTACAGCAAATGTGAAGTAAATATCATGTAGGGAATAATCTGGACTCTGAGGCTCCAGTTCCAGCTGAATACGGAAGGTGCAATTAACAGTACATTATATAAAATTGGAAAAAACCCTGAATGTGAATACTGCAGCCAACAAGAAACAGTTGATCATGTACTGCTTCATTGTATGAAATACAACAGTAAGAGATGTCACCTTATTCAGTCATTGAAGAAGGTAAAACATCATGATTTTACTTTATCGGGTTTATTAGGGAAAACACCTAATAAGATATATGATTGTAGGATCTCTGTCCGAGAACAGACCCAAATAAACTATGGATTCACCATGTGAATTATTGAACAGACATATTCCAGAAGAATCTAAAGATATCCCCCCTTCAAGCCATCATGAGGTCTAAACTAATCACCCCATCACATGACGCCAATATTCTGGGTCGACTTCCTGTCAACCCTTGGCGTTATCACCTCAGAAGAATCGGAAGAGTGATGAAAAACTAATCCAATCAGGAGACAACAGAGATCTTTTGTATCGAGGACTAAAGAGTTCTTTCACAACATATAGATACCTTGTGATGTCTTGTGATCGCCAATTTATGGAACCAGTGTAGGCACAGGAAGGATAATTCGCTGATACCCTCAGGCCTGCAAAACAACGGATCTAAAGAACAGTGATAACGTGATTCAATCAAACTCAGCAAACCACCGCGTGACTTTTATGGACCTCAGGAAATTCCTCCCCTCTTCCTTTCTCTATCAACAAAAGAAACAGAACCTTGCATGGCGATTTTAAAAGACAATCACTTAAAATCATTTAAAGTATTGGAGCAATATACTCCCAAATAATATGCTTTCTGTTTGATGTGTTATTGGAACCTATGATATTTTAATCTTTGCCTTATAACTGTTCCTGTTAGCAGATAAAGCATTTAATATGTGTGTAAGATATGTGAAGTTTAGTATCGGGTGAAAGCTTGAACATTGGTGTGAGTGAAAAAAAAATTATATTCGGCATCATTCTCTGGTGATAATACTTTTATAAGAAGTTATTAAAACTTGCAGAAATACTCCCCACGGGGAGCATGTGACTCATGCATGATAAGGGAACAGTATGGGGTGTGGCTAAGCCCCGCAGCCAATATCTGATTGGAACAATCGCCATGGGATGGACCAAAATCAGCCTGCTTAAAACCGGACACAAAGCCTTCGTGGCTTGCTTGCTTGCTTTCTCTCTCTCAATCTTTGGCTTTTCGCCTTGGTGATCGCGCTACAAAGCGCTCACATGCTGTAACATCACGCGAGCGAGACTCCAGAACTCAAACACTTCAGTTGAAACTCCGCGTCTGCCGAAATCTTCAGTCTAAAGCCAAGCAAAGGAACTCCTGGAAGAACGCCACGCATCACTCTCCGTACCTAAGGCAACCGACTTTCGAAGCTCCTAAGTCACAAGGCAACCTCCATCCACCAGAGGGTTCTCCCAAAACGACGTCATCCAAATGACAGATCAGCAACCAATCCGCAGCCCCGGGATTCCCTCAAGCAGCCAACAAGGGAAACCCCTCTCAGCTGTCACCAAAACGCAAGTAAACAAACAAAGCTTAATCTCTTGCTGAACTGGTGCTGAATTAATCTTAAGCAGTAAAGATAAGACAAATCTCTGCTTTATGATTCTCTCAGGTTGCAAGTTAAAGAACTGTAGCGAATATCTTACCTTTTTGGGACTTAATGCAAACTCCGTTAATCGTCATCCTGTGTGTGTGTGTGTGTGTGTGTGTTTTCATTAGTTTAGTTTAATGTAATCTAGAATAGCCAATAAAATCCTGTTTCATTATAAGAATCATTGTCTTGGGTCGTGAATTTAAAGTTAAACTTTGCCCAGATCCAGTTACCTAGCTCGTAGCTTATAAATTATCACAAGCATGTATTAGCCTTTGGACAGGGAATAATACAAATATCCAAATTGTTCAGATACACTAAATTCTACTAGACGCTGGACGAATAGTGGATAAATTCAAATTTGGAATCAGTTCTAATCAGGTTGATTTTGAATCTTCAGATTCGATTCCCCCTCTGAAAACCTGAATTAAAAGCTAAATCCTTAAAGTACTACATGATTATATTATTACATTTGTAAAAGAAACTAAATTATATAAAATAATATAATCGTTTTGATTGTTTTTTTTTTCTAGTTTTATTTGTTTTGCTTGGTTTTTATGTTTTATTTTATCCTACAAGCAAAATCCTGCTCCATACTTCATTCCAGTCGGTCGTGGTAATGCACCAATCAGTTAGGTTCCCCACCGCCAATAAACACCAAAGAAGAAGAAGAAGATAAATACGGAAAACAGAAATTACATCTCTAGCGGTCACGGGATGAAACACTACAACATTTTAGCCTTTATTTTTCTCTGCCGACAGTAAATGTATCCCGAAATCGGAGGCAAATATACTTGTTAACATGAGTGACGATCGTTGTGTGTACAAAGCTGCGGTTTTACAGAAAAGAACAGATGAGCGAGATATACAAGTGTGGCAAGTGTAATGTTGTTACACTAGATTATTGAAATTATTATTATTAACTAATGGCACTAATGCAAGAGGCTTTTATTTTGAAATTTGTATTAGGAAAAATTACACCGTGATGAATGGTCATGTGATCACAAGCACAATACTATTGTGTTATTTTTATTTCTTCATACATATATAATTTGTATTTCTTTGTTATTGGTTTTGTTTTTCACTTCTTATGAAATTGTTAATCTATATAAAATGTTCAGGAAGAACTGTTTACGTAGGTTACGTCGTGTGTAACCGCGAGGGTAGAGCTGATGTAATTTCCCGGCGCTCTCTCTCTTTCGCGGGATGTCATTGCGATGAGAGAACCTGAGAAGCCGAAAGTAAACCACATGACAACCGCATCATGGTGTGAGGTCTCTTTTATTATCAACACACACAACGCAGGAGGAAACCCACTACAAAATGGTGCCGTGACCCGTCGTTTGGTTTGCTGGTAGTTGACCGCCTGGGATGCTGCAAGTGTGACCGTCTTTCCTGGGACTGTGGTGACATCATCGTTGATCTGCGTGACTGGAGCGGTTCATCAGTGACTGATTTGGACTCTGACTTCTTTATCTTTCGAAGGGACAATTCTTTCTGCAAAAGAATTATGGACATTTGACTTTAAGGACTTTTGATTTCAGATCAAAATAATTTTTGTGTTTACTAAGAAAATTGAGGGGATTCGTTATGGCAGATGGCAAGGAGGAAAGGTTGGCATTTGAACACAGCATAATGATGGCTGGTAGAGGAAGGGGTGCGCTACTAACCACACCTGACAGAGGTTTTCAGTTTAGGGGTCCTGAATACGCAAGCACTGGGAGGGGTGGAACGCTGAGATCGTCAGTTGATACTAGACCTGACATAAGCTGTAGTCCAATAACAAAACCTGTTAGCCCAGAGTGTACCAAACATGAATCAGGACTCTCAAGTGACATGAGTAACCTCATCAGACAAATTGGATCTGAAATTGGCGAAGCTATCAGGGACAGTTTGTTGCAGACTAGACATTCAAGTCTGCCATCTAGTGGTTGTTTTGGAGAAGACGCTAGCATTTCTGACACTAAGATGCAGAATGCAACCATTATCGATGCTTCCAAGTTAAATTTGGTACTGAAGTCTGAGATAACTGCACCACCTTATTATCGCGGAGATGGTACAGATAAGTGTTCCATGATGGAGTGGGAAGAACTGATGCGAGTGTACTTAAACAAAAAAGTGGCAGACTCCGAAAGGGTTGAAGAAGTAATGAATAGACTAATGGGGAGGGCCAGGGACATCATAAAGGTCTGGCTGAGCAACAGAATGGTTACTCCGACTGTAGATGCTGTGTTCACAGTACTGAGACACCATTTTAGTGATTCCAGTAGCTCAGGAATGCCTTTAGCCGATTTCTACTCCGTGAAACCTTACTCCAATGAGAGCCCTCTGGATTATTAGATAAGGTTGAACAAAGCAGCTGAGGTGGCTGAGCAGAGCCTTAGAGAGGAGGGCAGAACCTTAGAAAATTGAAGCAGAGAACTGGCTGTAATGTTTATTCGAGATTGCCCTGATAAGGAACTGTCTTTTGTGTTCAAAAGCAAACCTGCACAGTCGTGGACAGCTTCTGAGGTCCAAGAGAGATTGGATGAGATGCTTAGGGAACAGAAAGTGACAAAGCGAGTTGCGTGTCAACAAACAGTCAAAGTTCATGAGCCCATTGACGATTCAACTTCTCTGTCTCCTCATAGGTCAGAAACAGCCACACCAACAACCAATAATAGCACTCTAGACAAAGTCCTGACCATGTTGGAAAAGGCTCTTGTGTGCAATGCACAATCTGTGCGAGGTGGTTGGCCCAAGAATTCTAACAAACAGAGCCGTGAATGTAGAGTTTGTACCAGCAAAGATCACAGTACTACTGCTCACTGCAAGATGTATAATCTCTGCTTTAAGTATTTTTCTTCTGGGCATATGAGCTTCAATTGTGAGAAAACTGTGCCCAGGGAAAGCACTGGCAGACAAGGAGATGACGTGCCTCAGGGAAACTAGAGAGCCTCCATTGGGGGAGGGCAATGTGGGGCAAAATGAAAGTTCCTCCTTGGACACTGATGTTGAGTCAGTTTATTCCTTTTATTGTGAGAATGTAAACAAAGATAAAACTGTGATTTTTCAAAATACTATTCAGTCAATGCAGAATGACAGTCTGTGTTATACCAGTGTTTTGGTACAGGACAAAGTTTGTCTTAGGGGGATGCTGGACAGTGGCTCCATGGCGACTACTTTGAGTGCCAATGTGGTACCTCAACTGAGAGAAGCAGGAGTCCTGGATCAGGAGTTGTTTCCCCCCCGGCAGACTTTGTCCTGGTTGGGTGCGGTGGGAAGCAGACTAGTCCTGAAGGTATGTGTGATCTGAAACTTGAGGTGTATGGATTCAGTTTTAGTGTCCCAGTCCTTATTGTGAGTGGACACGTGGACCAGCTTATCATTGGTACCAATGTGCTGAAACCTCTGATCAGAGAGATGAAATCAAATGAGGGATTCTGGAGAGTTCTAGATAAACCAGACCAATCAAATCAGACTGAAGATTGTCAATTTCTGCGTATGCTTTCAAGCATCGAGAGGTGGAGGGGTGGTACTATCCCTGACAAGGTTGGTACTTTAAAGTCTAAGTCTGCTGTGGTTTTGCAGCCAATGAGTGAGCACCTTGTCTGGGGTCGGCTGCCACCAGGGCTGAAACTCTCAGTGGACAGCACAGTTGTGATTGAACCTAGTACTTCTCGCTGCGTCCATCGTAATGTGCTTATCGGTAGAGTGATTTCGCCTTTATGGGGCGACGGTTGGCTCCCGGTGAAAATGATAAACCCGACGAACTCTGAAATTGTGCTCCGCAAGAATGCGAAATTGGCTGATGTCTACCCATGCATTGCTTTGGAAGATTTCGATCATCTGCAAGAACAAAGAGTTTTCCAGAATGTAGCCATGAGTAGCGGCAGTTCTTGTGGTAGTTTATCAGCGAAGAGCTCAGTGTCTCGTGCTAAGCACTTCAGTGACATTCGCTTGGATGAGCTGGGCCTCAAAGACTTAAACTTAAATGACTGTGAGGTGTCACCTTTCTGGAAAAGCAAGCTCATTGATCTGATAAAGAAATATGAGTGTGTTTTCTCTAGGCACTCGTTGGATTGCGGTGAAGCAAAGGGGTTCTGTCACCGCATTCGGTTGACCGATGACTGACCCTTCCGGTTACCGTATCACAGAGTTTCCCCGGCTCTCTATCAAAAGTTGAGGGAGACGCTCGATGAGATGGAGCAGATGGAAATAATCAGGAAATAGTCCAGTGAGTTTGTGTCACCGTTAGTGTTAGTTTGGAAGAAGAACGGTGATTTAAGGTTGTGCACTGACTTCCGGTGGCTTAACGCCCGTACGGTGAAGGACACACATCCCCTCCCTCACCAAGCAGACGTTCTAGCGGCGTTGGGGGGGAATGCTTTGTTTTGTACCATGGATTTAACATCTTGGTACTACAACATTCCTTTACATGAGGAGGATAAGAAATTTACAGCTTTCAGTTCCCCTCTGGGTTTGCATGAGTACAACCGTTTACCGCAAGGGCTCTGCAACAGTCCTGCTCCGTTCATGAGAATGATGCTGACCATTTTCGGTGATCAAAATTTTATGAGTTTGCTCTGTTACCTGGATGATCTGTTAGTTTTTGGTAAGACTGAAGAAGAAAGTTTACAGAGACTGGAGATCTTTGGAGGTGTTTCAACGTCTCAGAGATCACAACTTGAAACTCTCACCCTCCAAGTGTAGGTTTTTGCGTAGATCAGTCAAATTTTTGGGTCACATTATTTCACAGAAAGGAGTGGCTAGTGATCCTATGAAGGTAGAGACTATTGTAAATGTGTCCGAGAAAGACTTAATGGAAGTTGATGGTTTTACCCCATCTGTGGGAAAAATAAGGTATTTTCTGGGCATGGTTATATACTATCAACATTTCATTGAAAATTATTCTATGATTGCAAAGCCTCTCTTTCAGCTGATGACCGGTTAGAAGAGACCTAAGAAAGGGAGGGGTGTTGGAAAAAGGTCAGGAGCTGTCCGGAAACTCACTCCTGATGACTGGACAGATGAATGCAGAGGTGCATTCGAGAATCTTAAGACTGTGCTGGTAAATCAGGTCTTACTTGCTCATCCTGACTTTTCAAGACCATTCATACTGTCAGTGGATGCTTCGACGAGTGGACTTGGGGCCATACTCTCCCAAGTTCAGGAGGGTCATGCGGTTGCAAGGCCAATCGCCTTTGCATCAAAGTCACTTAATCATGCTCAGTCTAAGTATCCGGCTCATAGGCTCGAATTTTTGGCTGTGAAATGGGCCATTTGCGATAAATTCAGTCATTGGCTTCGTGGGCTCAGGTTTACGGTTTGGACGGATAACAACCCGCTCAAGTATATCTTGACCAAACCGAAGCTTGATGCCTGCGAGCAGAGATGGGTCGCGAAGCTAGCCCCTTTTGAATTCGACATACAATACATACCCGGATCATAAAACATTGTAGCCGATGCATTGAGTCGAGAGCCTTTTGCTGCTTGCAGGATCCTGCACAGGCTGACCAGAACACCATATGACATCTTGAGGCATGAAGCGGAGATGCTTGGGGTTGAGCAGGTGCAGGGTATGTTTCATTTGTCCTGTGAACGTACAAAAGAGGAGGTTGTTGAGGAAATGTCTGGGTCACAGAAGTGTCATGAAGTGACTAACCTGGTTCAGAGTTTTGCTGGAGGGAAAGGGTCCTGTGAGGAGATGTCAGCTGCGTTCTGTTCTCATCGTCACTGGGAGGAAGGTGCAGCAGCTAGAGCAGTCGCATATGTTCAGCATTTGAGAGGTTTGGAGGATGAGGTACAGTGCCCACTCAATAAGTTTACCCATGATGAGCTGCTCAACAGGCAATGTCATAATCCAGTGATTAGTAGGGTGAGGTTCTTTGTGGAGCAAGGTAGACGTCCTTCTAGGAGAGAAAAGGTTAACGAGTCAAAATAAACTGTACGAACACTCAAACAGTGGGGCAAATTTGCAATAATGTTAGGTATACTTTACCGTGTGTCTAAGAGTCCTGCGACCAAAAAAAAATCTTACCAGTATGCTGTGCCGGCAGCTTTAAGAGATTTGGTCCTGAAAGGGGTGCATGATGACGCTGGTCATCAGGGCCAGCACCGCACTCTTTGGCTAGCGAGGCAGAGATTTTACTGGAATTCTATGGAGAAAGACACAAAACTGTACGTGTCGCAATGCAAGAGATGTGTGTTGAGTAAAACTCCTGAGCCGGAGTCTAGAGCACCACGTGTGTCTATAACTACAACAGCACCACTAGAGTTGGTTTGTATCGATTTTTGGATGGCTGAGGATGTCAATAACAAGTCAGTTGATGTGTTGGTAATAACTGACCACTTCACAAAACTTGCATGTGTGTACGTTTGTCCGAATCAAACAGCAAAGTCTGTTGCCCGTGTTCTGTGGAACAATTTATTTTGTATATATGGGTTCTTGCAACTGTTGCTCTTTCTCCTTTCTTTGCTGCCTCTTTTCTTTGTTGGAGCTTTTCTTGGGTCTCTGCCCTCTCTCCCTCTTTTTCTTCCTCTCTCTATTCCCCCCTCTCTCTATCTCTTTCTCTCAGGTAATATTTTACATGTTGGGTACAATTAACTATGCTTTACCATCCTTCATCTATTTTGTAACTAATTCAAGTGTAACCATAGCGAAATACTGTTATTAAAAGAGCTTTTCAGATCATCTTTTGTTCTCACCTTGACATCTTTTTAAGTAGCTTTTTGCCAGAGACAAATTCAATCTGACCACATCAAACCTCTGACCAATGACAAATGCCATGTATACTTTTGCGGTTTGTTGTGCCATATGCTCTTTTGAAATCACAGGATCCCAGCTGCATAAGTTCACATCCTGTGTCCTGCCTCAGAAAGAGGAACAAGCAGATTCTACCATGTTCAGTGCCTGTTCTTGTGGAGGTGTGAAGTATTCAGTGGGTGTTTTGCATATCTATGAAGGGCGCAACACCATTTGATGAAGATCTCTCACTCACGGCTGAAAGGAGAACAAAGACTGACCAGCTGCAACTGCAACAAGTCTGGACCAGAAGACTGAAGATGACATCTGCACACAACAGAAAGCATGTTTCTATGGACTGTGTCACCTTTTGCCTCTTTAGGTGTGGCCAACGGTGCCAAGGGGGGACTTTGTAAGGTCAAAATTTATCAAAGACTTCTGCTTTCCTGTCCCAAACCTATCTTCAGTAACTAAAGGGCCATTTGGCATTCCTGAAGGCACAGAAGTGCTGATATCGATCAAGGCCTGTAGGCCAACATGTGTATACATCGCAAGATGGATGACTGAGCTGTCGACTTTTATCTGCTCCATTAATGAGTCCCGAATTAATTCATAAATGATGCTTTTACACTCCAATTATTGGTTGTAATTATCTGTTCATTATACCCGGCACTGATATTCTCAAGGTGGATAACGTATTTTTGTTGTAGTCGCTTGTTTAAAGATCAAATGGAAGTACACTGCTATGAGATGGACATTGCCGATGTCTCAAACAAAAGAGAACGAGGTGAATCCCCACCCCGAGGGACCCACCCACCCCGATAAAATCTCAAAGTGGGAAAAAATCTAAAAAGTCATCTGGAATCGACCCATCCGCCAAAGTATCTAATACTGCTATCCTTGAAGCGATCAAAGCACTTGGGGTCATTAGTGCGCAACTAAAACCGCACAGCACCATGATCACCAGCGTAGCAAAGGCTGTGCAGATTCATGCCGAAGAGTTGAAAGAATGTAGAGAAAAAGTGAACATGATGGAAAAGCAAGTGAGTATGCTCACTAAAGAAAATGATGATTTGAGAAGCCGTGTCTTGGACCAGGAGAGATATAAGAGAAGATGGTTCCTTCGCATCAAAGTTAAATATGAAACTACAACCGCCAGTAGGTGGCAGCAAGTGAATTGCTGAGTCATAATGAGTGAGTTGAATCAAATGATTCGTTTAAAAAGCTGATTCATTTAACTTTGCAAACCACTGTACTTATAGCCTGATTGAATCATTTGCTGGTCCGTGTAACCCTGAGGAACAAAACACAGAGAGGCAGCGGTTCTGCTGTTTGTTCTATTTTCTTTCTGATGGAGTAAAATGGAATTTTGTGTCTGAAAGTTACTCTGTAAGTTGTTGTTTATTGTATTTGCAATCGTGCAGATATTCGACAAAAAAACAGGTGTCTTGTTTGTGTAATAGGCTAAGTCCTATATCATGTTATAAAAACAGAAACTCATTAAATTGCTATTTTTATTTAAAATCATTTTGATGACATTTCTTCCCCACTATGTGTAATGGCAGTAAGAGGCGAGAGAGAGCGCTCAAAACTCATCAGATGATTGCATAATTTAGTGGAACATTAATATAATAATATAGAATCATCCTCTGTAAAGAACTGAGGTGTGAACATTTGAGAATTTATCATTATCTTTCTAAATGTGTGCTCTTTGGGGCTAAATGCTTAATGGAGCTGTTTAAAGTAGCCATGTGATAAACCAATCGGTGCAGACACGATTCAATACGTGTGTCCTTCTTCTATGTGAAATCATCATAAATACCAGTTTATGCTGTTTGATTGTGGTCTCGAAGGTCGTAGATGTAAGCTCTAGCCCCGTTTAGATCTTGCATGAGCAGTGGAAATGCAGCGAATAATTTCTGAATCCTGACTGGCATATAACGAACAAATCAAACAAACATAAACGGGCAAAGGCGGGGCCCATGGGCTGCAGCCCACTCAAGCCCAATGGTAAGGCACCAAAGGTTTCGAACTCCTCCTCGACCATTGGTCTGATTTTTACCAAAATCGAATCAGATCATCTTCAGACCATGCTTGCAAAAGTTATGGATTTTGTGTTGATACAAAAAAAAAAAGTTTTTGTATTGCGCCGCTACAAATTTGAGGCATGATGCCAAAATGACTCTGAGGCTGTATCTCCGCAAAGCTTTGACATATTGACACCAAACTTTGTGTGTGCCATTGTCACCTCACACAGAACACACCACATCAATTTGGTAACAGCGCCACCTGTTGGTCAAACGTGATAAGACATTAAATCATATTAAAAATGTAAAATCGTTCACCCTTATCTTCCCCCTTCCTTCTGTAGATCACTGGTTTTCGACTGAGGCTTTAGGACTGTCTGTGCTGGTTCTGATTCAGATTTTGATCATCACCAAAGTAAAACAGATGCAATCTCTGGACCTCAGGACAGTGGTTCCTTATAATTTGCCTTCAGAGCCAACAGATCTGCATGTGATTCTGTCAACATATTGCTACATTTTAATTGACTGTATTTTTAGATTGCATCCCATGCCATTTTTTACTTTTTAGATTTACTACAAAAAATATGGTCATTACTGGCCTAGTTTAACATCTGGACGGATAACTGAAAGCTACTCAATCCTAACGTATGAACTAGGATTTTTTTCTCTCTAATTGTTCTTAACAATTAGGAAAGTATTTGCAGTATAAACAGTAAGCATCCACATCTGTACCAAACTGTGAATGACAAAGTGTGTGCACATATGTATATTTGGTACAGTTTTTAATGTATGTATACATATGTTAAAATAATATTTAAATTTAATAAGTGTCTTCTTATTAAGTGTCTTCACTCATTCTTTTCTTTCCTCTTCCTTTGTCTGTTTAATACATGATTTATAGTTTAATATTCTTTGTAAATCTGCTTTTGCACAAATGTATTGTAAAAAACTAAACAAATTAAACTTTTATAAGAAACGTTTTTGTTGGTATTGTGTTTTATATATATTTTTTGTTGTTGTTGTTGTTGTTGTTGTTGTTGTTGTTTTTTTTACAATTATTGTACTATATTCAGAAAAATTGTTTTTCCAAATAACATATTCAATGAAATTTGAAGGCAATGTTTCAAAAGATTACATTTACTTTCAAATGACAGATTCAGACACAATCAGAGCTGAAATCTGCTGCTCAAACTGCTGAGATCAGGCTGAAATGATCAGATCTTGTTCAAAATAAACTTCAGCCGCTCTAAGCATTGCGCACATGAAGTTTGATGGACTTTCCCATCTTCTTATTAGTCCTCCTGATTACCTGACTGTGAATGTGAAGTTTCTGATTGTTAATGTGGCTGTATGTTAATGTATCCTGGTTTATGAGATCAGCTATTCTTTTTGCAGCTCAGTTTCAGCAAATACATTTTGTATGAGAGATTTCTGAAAGTGATCTGTGTAAAGGCATCTAGTCTCTTAACTCATGTTATAACGTAAAACAGGAAAAGACATGATTTGTGTTTGTACATTGCTATACATTTTATTTTCCATTGCTATATGTACATACATTGCTGTACATTGCTATATTTTTTTATGTAATATGGTGAAAATGATTAATTTTTCAAAAGTCATTGAGCTTGAACCTGGAATATTTATGATCATGGACTCACAAATCAAACACACACTGTTTTGTTGACCAAGTGTCTAAGCTAATAGACCACATCCAGTATTAAAAACTACACTGGCAAATCATGAGGATAGTTAATGCATTTTTGCACACAGTGTTTGAATACAATAAATCAAATTGTAAATACACCACTTGATCTTATACATAGAGACTATTATTCAGTGCTTTATTTTGCTAAGTGGAAACACTTTGTCGTTTACTGTCTGCATTGTTGCCTAATAATTAAATTAAAGCAACACTGTTTTTCACATCTAACAGTATAAAGCTGCTTCTGTCCAAGCCTTCCAGTCCGTTAGCTGCTGTAGGGAAATAACGAGAAGAATAACAACGTGCAGTAAACGATAAAACTGTTTGCATTATAAACCAGTGTGTTCGTAATTAAGACAACACATTCAAATAATATGGTAAGACACACCCATTTTCAATATCAAGCAGCAAAACGAGCGGTTATGTACAGCTAAAAATAGAATTACATAGACCCATAGAATTTACAAAGCGCCCATTTTTACGGGAAGAAAAAGGTGGATATTGACTTCATTTTTAGAAAGGTCTATATACGTGATGAAAGTGGAGCAGTCAGTCAGAGAATCTGCGTGCCACAAGAAAATAGTTACTGTACTCAAAAAGCATTGTGGAAAATAATACAGCAATCCCAAACATTCTATTCTATCCGGATGGATTTGATCCCCTCCCTCATGAACAGCACTGCGGCTGCTGTGGAGTCATTCAGATTCCGGGACCACCATCCCTCAGGACCTGTAATGGGACACTCACATTAACTCCATTATGAAAAAAGCCCCGCAGAGTCTGTATTTCCTGTGAGGTGTGAGGGGGAGAAGTGGCTTCATCCACTGTCTGCCGATTCCTTGCAAATCCGTTAATCAATACTGTGTGACCACAACTCTCACCTTCCAGTGACTAACACAGGTCAGCGCTACAGCACTGAGCACCAGAACAGTGTTGTGTATTGCACATGCTTTTAAACATATGTATAAACATGTGCAATACACAGCACTACTTAATCTTGTGTTTATTTGGCATGCACATAACTCTTATTCACATTCCTTTGCAGTTGTATATAACATATTGTACATATATTATACATGCATATATTGTCTATTTTTTGTATATTGTGTGTTTTTACATATAGTTTCACTTTTTAAAAAAAATACTTATTTTATTCTTGACGCTGTCATTCTGTGCACTGGAAGCTTCTGTCACCAAGACAAATTTCTAGCAAGCATACTTGGCTATAAAGCGCATTCATTCTGATCTACTTTAAAATAACAACCAGTAGAGGGCAATAATTACCAATCATATACTGCTCCAGTGGGAAACACCAAATATTCCCAGTCTCCGAGCTCACTCACCTGTGATGCTTTCAGTTTCGTTTGAAGTCTCGCTAAGCGTGCGATGTGCGCGCAGTTTAGACGCCAGAGCAAACGAGCCATACAGAACCTTCACAATGTAAGTATTCTTGTTTTAAAATGCATGGCTTTGTGTTATTATATCAGTTGTTGTGTTTATGTTCGTGGGAAACTAAATCCGCTAGTGATGCTAAAATTAGTGGACATGTTAATGAAAGTGTCCATTATGATTACGATGATAACAGTGGTTATGATTTTCACTCGTGCGGTTATTGTAATTATTAGATTGTTGACGATAAGATTGTTTTGTGGCACGTTACTGAATTTCCAAAACTTGTTGTTTGTGTCTTGGGTTTGACTGATCGTATCATTTCTTAAACCAAAGATTGAGATTAGTTTGATGTCTCTTATCGGACATTTAAGATCCACATGTGTTAAATCTTACAGTTAAAACGGAAGGCTTCGACTGTATTGTGCTCAGTTGTATAGCATTTTATCATTCAGCCAGGCGTTTTATTCGTGTATAAATGTCTTTGTTATATGTTTGTTATGTAACAGCTGTCTGTATTCTCATCAGG
This sequence comes from Sinocyclocheilus rhinocerous, assembly GCF_001515625.1. Taxonomy (NCBI): domain Eukaryota; kingdom Metazoa; phylum Chordata; class Actinopteri; order Cypriniformes; family Cyprinidae; genus Sinocyclocheilus; species Sinocyclocheilus rhinocerous. Next base: position 33,231 of record NW_015666735.1, read on the forward strand.
TCGAATCTTCTGCTTCTGCTGCTGTTTTGCATCATCTATCATAGCGGTCAGTGTACACTCTAAAAAATGCTGGGTTAAATACAACTCAGTGCTGGGTTAATTAGGGACAAACCCAGCAGTTTGGTTAAATGTTTAACCCAACCTTCTGGGTAGTAACCCAACCGCTGGGTCAAAACAACCCAATTGCTGGGTTTGTCCCTATTTTACCCAGCACTGGGTTGTATTTAACCCAGCATTTTTTAGAGTGTAATTTTTGTTTATAAAATGTCAATTGTTTTGATTTTTCAGTTCCAGCTAGAGTTATTCTAGTCCATTGATTTTTTCTGTTGCACCCCTACGTGAAGTTCTTTTGTTGACGTTTGTGAATTGATGGTGGAAATTCCCCAGCATATTACGTCATCATTGCACATCATGACGTCACTGACTTATCCATGCAGTTCATTCCAGTTCATTAATTATTAAACATTGTTTGGTCAGGGTCTACTGTCATGAATGAGGTTTGTTTGTGATCTCTGAAAGACCAGTACAACACAAAACTGTCTCATGAGATGAACAGTTCTGAACGCTAAAGAAATTGAAAATAATTAGCTAGGATTTAAACACATTCTCATACTTTAATGTTTTTGCGTTTTGTTTCAATTTCATGGGCAATAGCTTGAACCTACAACCTAAATCTTTACATTCTTTTTTTTTTTTTAAGATTTATTTTTGACATTTTTGCCTTTTTTTATTTGATAGGATAGTAGTTAGACAGGAAACGAAGTTGGAGAGAGAGGGGGGACGGGACAGGGAAAGGTCCTGGGACTCGAACACGGGACGCCCGAAGCACAACGGCGCTACATGTAGACGCGCTGCCCACGAGGCTTTTGGCGCAGACTACGTTCATTCCTGATGCTAAATTTTGGAGAAACTCCACCATTGAATCACAACACTGAATCAACTTGAATGTGTGGTGGAACCTCTTGAGCAAAAGAAAAGCACTAAAATAACTCTACTAGAATATTTTATGGTGACACTGATTACAGAGAATAAACAGAAACACATTTATTTTTCAGTATTGATACTTTGTATTGAATGTATCTGTATTTACAGGAACCTCCACTATACCTGTGAAAGGAAGAAAGGGAGGCGACGCCATACTGACATGTGAATACAAGGCCAGAGAGATTTCAGATATTCGTTTCATTCGTCACAGAAAACGCATCCACTTTGCTGTCATCCCTGTTTGTCCGAATGAAGAACATAAACGTGCGCGTGCCCGAGTATGTAATAAAGAAGCATGTGACGTCGTCATCAAGGATCTGATCTTCAGTGACGCTGGGAAATACATTTTTAGATTCGATTACAAAAATGCTCCGACAGAGCTGGAGTACCAACTTTATATTTATGGTAAAGTCAAAACTGATCAAACCATCAGCATTAGCTTTCTGGATTTCCTTTAGTAATTATGTGGCATGCATGCTTGCGTCATGATTGCATCTGGTTCCATAAATATAAATATGTGCTTATGGCCTTGATCGATTGAGACAATAATAATAATGTCTTTCTGTCTCTCTTCAGATGAGTTTTCTGTGAAAATCAGTGAGAAGCTGAAGTTAGATGTTCTGTTGTCTAATGCTGATAAAGTGCAGCATCACAGCAGAAGAAGCACAGAGTGGAAGGATGTCTGGAAGAGAGGCCATGGTGTTCAAAATGACCAGCTGAATGACAGAGATGGAAACCTGATCATCAATAACTTTACAGCCAGTGATGCAGGAATTTACAGAGTTTTGGACTCTGAAGGAGAACTCTTGATCACAGTGACTGTTGAAGGTGAGAGAAACTCGGGATATATGGAAATATTATATTTAAAGCGTTATTCTTATTCACTTTGAACTACCTAACCTTTTATTATCTTGTACAGAATCTCCGGAATCTCCAGAAACTCCAGGATCAACGAACAGACCCAAGAGTGACGCTACACAAAACAGTAAGTAAAACAGGAGGCACTGAGAGCTTTACTAAATCTTTAAACGGTGAGCTTGAAACAATAAAATGTGTCTCCCTTCCCTCTGTAGATCACTGGATTGGACCAGCCAGGCAGCCTGTGTGTTTTTGGGTGGTTCTTTGGTGGCTCTGCCTCTTTTAAAAGAACAAGGATACACCAATGTCTAGATGGAGGTCTGAGTAGGTACTACGTTTGATGAAGAACTATCGTCATGACTGTTAAACAGTATGTTCTATATGGCATGAATTTAATCTAGATGTGCTACAGCTGCCATATTGTCATGTGAGCTATGATCCCGAAAGTAGTAGGTCATCCAGGTACTTTTTGTCTGCTGTTTTATGAGTACTACGCCCTATCTGGACAGTAATTATTTCTCATGGGGACGTAATCCAAAAATGTTCAGTTTACAGGGGTTAGACAGTGATTTTATTGCCGTCCGAATCTAGAATGTCAGTGTTTTTCTCCCACCACTTGTATAACGATTCCCTGACCAAATAACCTGCTGTTTTTTTTTAACAAACATAAAGGTCATGTGGTAATTTCACTGCCGTCCAAATCCACATCTCTGAGTTTACAAGAAGGGATCAATTCAAAAATCACTGTATAAATTATTTTTGACCACTGCTGAACACCGTACGGGAACTGTTGCGCTTCGCTGTGATTTGCATGCATTTTAAAGATGTACATTTTTATTACTGAAATGCTGGAAAGTATTTACAAACAATATTCAGTGCTCAGTGAGTTCACTTTGCTCAGGTGCACCAGTGCTCCTCCACAGCGAGTGGGAGCTGTTTACAAATAAACATTTCTGGCATATTTATTTATTTATTTATTTAAATGGATTAATAGTGTGCTTTTTCTGTGGATTAATAGTGTGTTTAGATTTAACCTTTGTATTATGTTAAACAATAAAAATAAAAAATCTGTGCAATCTTTACTGTGCAGGTCAAACTGACCCCAGTGGATTCAGTGTACTTCCTTAAAATCATCACAGCATCGGACACAATGTTCTTCTCAAACAGCACTTCATTTCAGACTGAAATCATCAGAGATCTTGTTCAAAATAAACATCAGCCGCTCTAAACACCATGCAGTCATATGTGGAACCAGACAGCCAGAAGAAGCACAATGTTTGATGGACTTCTCTTTTATTAGTAGTCCTCCTGATTAGTGTGAAAGTTAAGTTTCTGATGATTAAAAATATGCAAGTGTGGGTAAAGCCATATGACAATGTGACAGTGGAAGGTTGCAAAGTACTTATACTAAAGTTGGTCGTCTCATTTTTTTCTACAAGACTGATCATGATACTTTTTAAGTCAATACACCTTGGCTAACTGTTAGTTGGTCAGAACACCATCTTAACATAGTGGCTGTGTTTATGCAACTAGACATTGGTTTGTGAGGGCAGCAACTGTTTTTTGCAGCTTAGTTTCAACAAATGCTCGGATAGATTTGCCGTTTGCATTCGCGACTCAGGAGGCGTTGAAAACCCAGCTGTCTTTGTTTCTACATGACAAATATTGCATCTAATTAGTGATGGGAATTTCAGATCATTTTACAGACTCGGACCTTTGAGTCTCGTTCAGCAAAATGAACAAATCTTTTTTCAAAACATTTCGTTCATTTTAGCAAAATATAATTAAAATGTTATGTGTTACCTCCCTAACACATCTACTTTTTACGCAAACGTTGATCACACTACAAACAAGACAAAAATATAATGCTATAAGAAACAGAAAAGATTAATCCATTGTTTACCTGGGTCTTCAGTCTATGATTAGCTCACCTCACCTCATCATGTGACAGCCCCATAAGCTTAACCTATGCAGTCTGAGCCGGAAAGAGAATTGATTGGTTTCGAGTCCTCGGGTTTTTCGAGTCGAACGACTGAGACTGCATAGGTTAAGCTTATGGGGCTGTCACATGAAGAGCAAACGACTCTAAAAACCCGAAGACTCGAAACAGGTGAACTAATTCCAGCACAGAACCTATCGAATGTTGCGCATGCGTGACTGAACGAATCACTCCCCGAGATGACTCGTTCTTCCCGAATCACATTAAAGATTTGTTCAAAATGAACGAATCGTTCAAGAATGACCTATCACTATATCTAATCCACTTCACCTGTGATAAAATAAGAAAATACAGCGCAAGCATCAAAGGAAGCAGAGAGTTTTCGACTCGACAGCTTCTCCCACCACTATAATGCTTAGTTCACACTAGAGGATTTTAAGCCTGATTTGCATGTTAATCAAATCAGGTCGGGCTGTGATCGGGGGAAAATCAGCGGATGATCGGCGCTCGATCTTTATGTGTGAACTAATCAACGACGCATCAAAGAGGCTCGCTGATGCGTCGCCAACACCTCGCTGACGCCAAACAAATCTAGCGTGCCAAATATCTGGACCGGTCGGCCGACTCGACATGTGGTGTCAGGTTCTATATTCTTTGTCAGGAATCGCGACGAGCTACAGCCAATGAGAGAGCAAGGCATGGGTTAAGGTCAGCGGAAGAAAAACGGCAGCAGCAACATGGCTTTAAGAAAAGTTTAGACACAATAAATGGATTGAAATTTTTCAGGACAGATCATCGCGCAGTGCTAATTTCTTCCCGACGTCCATTTTCAAATAAACAACTCCTGTTTCACGTGTTTCGTGTCATTCCCGTTCCACTTCTCATGTGTGTTTTCATGACAATAGCGTGTTTTGGGGACAGAGATGTTGTCTGCTGTGTAGTGTGAACTTGGCTTAAGTGACAAATGTCAGCGATCGACTGAAATCCAGCTGCATGCGGCCGTACAGACCTAGGCCTACGAATGATGTTACACATGACACTGAAGCACAGCACGTATTGTTTTCAGAGAAACACGTGATCAACGAGAAACAACTGTGACAGCTCCTGGATCACGTGATGGTGTTGGTAGGTGTTAGGGATGGAGAAATGAAGCCTCTTAAATCTTTGAAGCTTTTCTCTGATTGTTTCGGGAAAGACAATGGCATCTTGTGGTAGGTCAAATTTATAACAGCCTTAAACCTGAGTGAGCAGCTCCGTTGTTTAATCCATTAAAAGCAGAAATATTTGTTCAGTTTGCCAGTAATACAATTCACATATTAAAGTGTGGCAATAAATTCAAGGTAATAACATCAACGACAACAATAATATTGTTGCTCTAAGAATTCACGTGATTGGAAAGAAAAGGTGTGTGTGTGTGTGTTCGACTTGAAGCAGCGCTGCGCAGCCTGATAGGTGTACTGTATGACATCAAAGTACCACGAGAGCAATAAAGAGCTGCATGCTTTTAAAACGCTCTCGCGGTAATTTGATGTCATGCACTCATCAGCCAGCACAGTGCCGCTTCAAATTGAACAGCCACCGTACCTTTTACACTTAGTAATTTGCGATGTTTTGTCGCCAGAACATGTAGAACCTTTACAATGTAAGTGTTCATGCTTTTAAACATAAGGCTTGTGTATATTTCGTGTGCTATTACCAATGGCTGTGTTTCTGTTTGTGGGAAAACTAAACCCTAAATGAAATGAGTGAAGTAAAGTGATAAGACACCAAGAAGATTATGATCTTTTGTGGATTTGTATTAATAATTAATAGGCCTACATTGTTCTACATACTCCGACGACAGGATCGGTTTAGGAAAATTAATTACAAAAGCTTTTTGTCCATTGGGCCTTTGGGTCATTTTGATTTTTGTGATTACACAGAAATCATGTATCAAACCAAAGACTAAGTTTACAGTGTGATATTTCTTATTGGAATTTATTTTTATTTTTTTTATCATTAGAAGTCCACGCATTCAATCTTTAATAAAAACTAACGTTGAAAGTATTAAGCCGGGTGTATTGTGGTTATATAGTAGCCTATTTTACCACTCAGGAAGTGTTTTATCACTGTATAAATTCAAAATAACATAACAGCTCTTCTGTATTCTCACCAGGTTCAGACGCTTGAATCTGCTGCTGCTGTTTTGTCTTGTCAAATCATAGTGGTCAGTAGCATTTTTGTTTATAAATTGTGACCATTACTTGGTTTTCAGTGTCAGGTAGAGTTATTCTAATTGATTGTTTCTCTTTTGCACAAAGTGACTTTGGTTGACAAAGGATCAAAATGTCATGCCTTACAGGACCAGGGTCCTACATATAGGCTATACTATATAATACATACATAATCATATAAACATAGCTAACCTATTGAAAGAAGTAGCCTAATCTAATTATACATAGGATATACATTAAACATACTTTGGATTTACACATGTAGCAACATGCAGTGCAGTGGTACAGAAAGACAAAAACGTTCTTTGTCCACTATCTACTTTTCAAGCGAATCGTAGAGATTATGCTCCTTTATGTCCTCGTAATAATGTTAAAACTACACTGTAAAAAAAATTCCGTAAAATTTACGGTAAAAAAACAGCAGTTGGGCCGCTTCTGGAGCTTGGATTTTTACTTCAATAATGAGGTCCAATTTTAAGAATAGCCTACGCAAGAAGTTTTTATTTTATTTTTTTTTTTTGTAATGCATTTTCCCCCCTCTCTATTTAACTTACAATGAAAGACGTCTACCCTCAGGTAGATTAAATGTTTTCCTGCCGTGCTGGATGTTGGGCTCATGATCAATAAGTTGTTTGCATTCGCCCGAACTGGTTTTGTAAAATAAAAAAGCGGACGGTGAAGGGTGCAGTTAGCGCGAGTCCCGCTCGCTGTGAAGCGGAAGCAGCCGGCAGAGAATTCCGCTTGGTCTTAAAGCCGCCCTCAAAGCCTATGTTCACAAATAAAACAACGATTTGCGCAAAAATAATGATTAGTTATCACAATCTATTTTAGTTATCAATTGAGAATTTGTTACTGATATGATCTGGTGAAAATAATAATATGACCTGCGAGAAAATAAATATAAAAAGAGTGGGGCTGCTATGAGTGCAAGCAGCGGAACAGCAAAGTTCAACCCAGTGGCATGACAACACCGGCCCTCGCAGCCAAAAAACAGACATTAGCCAATCCGGGCCTGAATCCGTGCATTCGCACCTCAAGCCTCTGCTGTCAGCACTATTCTTCGTAACGACAGAGTAATAGTCCTCTCAGGAAGCAGTGGTGAGACGTAGTGGTTTTCAGATAGGCTACAACCGAAGTCCCTTTCAAGGAAAGTCTGTTCACTCGGCGGCCATATTTGCAACGCCTCCGGGCAGCTCAAACAAGACCATGTCCTATCTAAATGAATGGGGGAATCCTGAAATCTCAAAAACTGCCCTATGAACTTACAATTACATATTTCAAATCAGCAACAAAATCTGAAATGAACTGCCTCATTAATGTTGTTTCTTATGCTCATGTAGTGTTAAAAAAGCTTATTTTGCAGGCTAGACCAGTCATTGCGCATGCGCAGTTCCAAGGTTTCTATGGGAACCGGAGCTTCTAATGGCCGCTGCAGTGACGCAATGACTTTACCAGTCAGCGATTGGCTCTTTCATTTAGAAGGCGGGACTATTCCGCCATATTGCGCGTTGCAGCTTCTCCCATTCATAAGTATAGGAGTGAACAGTCTTTGTATTTCAATAGTCTTTGCTGCAACACTCAAAACTACAGAACAGATTAATCAAAGGATCATGTAAAACCCAGTAAATTATTACTGGGCTTATTATTTGTGACATTAGAACAAAATGTATGGATATAATTATCATGTTCTCGTTATGTGGGTACCATTCATAAAACATGAGGCGAGCACTGTGACTGTTAATCGTCTTTTAATGCTGCCACCAGAACAGAAATCGCACTATTTATACTACAAAATGGCATTGAATAGTGCATAAGTATGCAAATTGGGACACACTTAGTGCACACTCAATGCGCACGACTGCCCACACAGCGATGACATAATTTTTGCCGCGTGCACCTATGCGCTTGTATGGACTTGTTGAGTATATACCTGCTGTCTGATATTTGGGGAGATCATCGCCCACCCCAGCCACACTATTCAACCCGCTGTGTTACTTCCTTTCTGTAGTGTTTCATCATTAGTGCTGATGAGGCCTACCACAACTGTGTCAATCGTGTGCAAATTTAATGATGTGGTTGGAGTTGAACCAAACACAATAGAAATACAAAGACGGTTCACTCCTATACTTATGAATGGGAGAAACTGCAACGCGCAATATGGCGGAATAGTCCCGCCTTCTAAATGAAAGAGCCAATCGCTGACTGGTAAAGTCATTGCGTCACTGCAGCGGCCATTAGAAGCTCCGGTTCCCATAGAAACCTTGGAACTGCGCATGCGCAATGACTGGTCTAGCCTGCAAAATAAGCTTTTTTAACGCTATTTGAGCATAAGAAACAACATTCATGAGGCAGTTCACTTCAGATTTTGTTGCTGATTTGAAATATGTAATTTATTTGTGAGTTCATCGGGCAGTTTTTGAGATTTCAGGATTCCCCCATTCATTTAGATAGGACTTGGTCTTGTTTGAGCTGCCCGGAGGCGTTGCAAATATGCCTGCCAAGTGAACGGACTTTCCTTGAACTTCAACTTTGGTTGAACTTGGCAGTACCTGTGCTTAGTGCAGGGCTGGACTGTGGGGCTAAAATTTGGCCCTGGACAAATCCAGCCCATGATTTCACCCATGAATGTTTTTGCTGGGGTTAGGGCCTTAAAATGAGTAAATAAATTAATAAATAAAAAAAAATGGCAGAAACAAATAATGATGATATTATTGAGTGCACTGCAAAAACAGTTAGACTTAAAATTGCATTTTTGTCACATAGAAATGCACTTGAAAGTAAAGCACTGATTTTGAGCTAGGATGCTTTACTGCTAATAAATTCTCTCTTCTGTGAAATAAATTTTGAAGAGTGTTGGTTACCAAACCATTTTGGTTACCACTGACTTCTCTTTTAACAAAAAAACAAACAAACAAAAAACATACAGTTCTCAAATGATCTTTTATGTTCCACAGAAAGAAAGTCATTCAGGTTTGAAATGATAGTAACGCTGGCAAAGAGTTAACACCTAATTTATGTAAGACACTGACAGGCCTATTTATACAGCATTTCATCAAGCTCTAATTGAATTAACATTTTAATTTAATCGTTATTAGAATAATTAAAAAGTTATAATAACTTATAAAGTAATAATAAACTATTGAATTTATAACAAAAATAGTGTAAACACATGCAGAAATGATTTATATTCCCCAGTATTTAATATAAGTAATAACAGCAACATTTTATGTAGAACACAAAACTGTTTAACAATGTTCTAAAAATCTGAACAAGTGACTTGCTTTCGCGCACGGCTGGCGGATGCACGGTTTCATCGGGTATACACCGTTTTGCCAAACATTTGGTGTATTTGCTTTTTGCACTTACCGGTGTGCTGCATTTTTAAAAACATTAAAAAAACAACAACAATGAGCTGTTGTGGGATTATTGTGTTGAATGCTGAGCTGAAATTGAAGAACAGCATTGTTAAGAGTTTTTGTGCTCCAAGTGGATAAGAGCCAAGATATCTCATTGTACGTACAGTGGTTTGGATGGTATATACAAACTGGAACGAGTCAAATGTTTTAAAGAGACTGGACTTTATGATTGAAGTCCTTCATCATGATTGGGGTCAGTGCTAAGGGACAGTAGTCATTCAAGGAATGAGGCCTGTTTATTGGCTCTGAAAGGCCAATAAGACACAATACTATCCTTAAAGCTGAACAGCTCTTAACTATGAAGAACGTGAGAAACTTTCATTTAGCAGACTTTTTTATCCAAAGCAACTGCACAAATGCAAAACAGATCATGGCTTGAACCAGCAATCTTTACAGGTGTTACTGATGATAAATATTGGGGAAACTTCACCATCAGTTCATGACAGCCAAAGCCACGTGGATATAAGTGAAATGTGCTGAGCATAAAACAAATCTTAAATCTTGAATAACTAATAGTTTATGGTGACCTTGATAGTGGAGAATGAACATAAACACGTCACCGATACTTTGAATTGAATTAATATTTTTCTGTCTATTTGCACGACAAAATATACAAAATGATCCACCTTATATCTCTGACAGAAAAAAGCAGGCAGCATCACACTGTCATGTAAAGTTGAGAACAATGAGATTATTAATTCAATCAGACTGTCACAAAGCACCCTTGTCTGTCAGAATGAAGAATGTGAGAATAAGACTGGAAATGTACAAGGAATACGTAAAGAAGGAGCCCGTGACATCATCATCATCAAGTATCTGAGCTTCAGTGACGCCGGGAAATACTGTACATCCTGAGGTTCAATCACAAAAATGATTCAACAGAGAAGCTGCAACAAAAAGACGTACCAACTTCATATTCAGGGTAAAGTCAAAACTGAACAAACCTGCAACATGTGCTTTCTGGCTTTCCTTTAGTACCTGTGTTAGTATTGCATACACACTAACTCGCCTAGTATTCAGATTAGTGGTCACTAGTATAGGCTTTCCAATGGCTGGATCCTCAATCTTAAATATGTGCTTATGGCCTTGATTAAAAGACACCATTATAATAATGATAAACTGTCTGTCTGTTTCTCCTCAGATGAGGTTTCTGTGAAAACAGGTGAGGAGCTGAAGTTGGATGTTCTGTTGTCTAATGCTGATAAAGTGCAGCATCAGAGCAGAAGAAGCACAGAGTGGATGAAAGTCTGGAGAAGAACTGATGGAGTTCAGAGAGAACGACTGACTGACACTCTGATGGAAACCTGAGCATCAATAATTTCACAGCCAGAGACACAGGATCATAGAGTTCTGCACTCTGAAGGAGAAATCTTGATCACAGTGTTTAGAAGTTAAAAAATTTAATTTTTAAGACTTTTGGACAACTGAAGTTTATTCATCATGATTTGAACATCAAATTGATGCTAAATTGTGTGACTGGCCTCTCAATATTCTGTGCAGAATCTACAGAATCAAAGGGAAAAACTGGACAACATAGAAGGCACTGTACAATTTCTTAAGTAAAACAGGAGGCATTGAGAGCTTTACAAAATCTTTAATCAATGAGTTTAAAAAAACATTTAGTTAAAATTGTGTTCTCTTCCCACCTCCCCCTTCCAGCTGTTTGGGTTTCGATTTTCATTGGGGTGATTGCATTTACAGTCAACAAGATATGTCAACGTCTGAACAAGAACGAGGAACACAATTCCTACCAAGAGGTCAAATTGCAATGAACTGTACAGGGGCCAGATCACCTAACGACAGCAATGGTTATTTGTAATTTGCTTTTAGAGCCAACAGATCTGCAGAGGATCCGGTCAACATACCAATCAGCTGATGAATGCAATCTGTTGAATGAATGACTTAATGAGGCAGCAAAAAAAAGTGACGAATGTCAATCTACTGGTCTTTTTAGTTTCATATTTAATGTAGCATTCCATTTTTTCAAATCATTCCAAAATTGATTTATTTAAAATTTTAATCATTCATCTCCAATCAATCATTAATGTCCTTTGCCAGTCACAAGCATGTTTAATTGATACATACACTACTTTTCTTGTGCTACAAAACTTTAAACTTCTGTAGCACCAGTGATTTGTGCATTTAAATTCAACGTCGGAACACATAGAACCACACTGTACTGATTTGCACTGACCTCTGAACTGATTTTGGTCCTGTCAATATGTATTGCTTTGTATGAATGTGTTTAAATGTGTCAACACGAGAAAGAGCACATCCAAAGCTGAGTCTGTGTTTCTGCCAAAATGTTATTCCCATATCAAACATCTTTGAGATTTTTTTTCCTTGCCACTGCTGCCTCTTAAGGAGTTTTACGGTATTATCCTTTGTAAAGCTGTATTAAAATATGTATTGAAAAAACTGTACAAAATGTTTATTTATTAATTTAGCTTTTGCTACAGTAAATATTTTTAAATTGCTTTTACAGTGTATTTTGATATTGCATTTTATAATGTTGTCGTTTTGTTACTTTTTTAATGTTAGCACCACAATGTTGGGTGGACTTTATGCACTTATTGTTCATTAAAAATGCATTAATAGGTATTTCGGATAAAATATATCTAAAGTCCTTCTTATTACCTCACTGTAACCATGAAGGTTTTGATCATCAGATATGTTAGTAATCGTAGTGAATGAATATTACAAATCAAGCTCCATGACATCTGTGAAATGTTGATTATTGTATAGGACTGAGTAAATACGGGTGAAACTCAATACAGTCGTCCAGTACAACAGTAATCCCTTTAAAAGTACGAGACAATGTTCTTCATCATTATAGTATCTGGTGCCAGAGATTCATCAATATGCTTAATATTGCTATAATTTCAGGCTTTTTTGTGTTCCCTTTCATGGGAACTTCGAACTGCGTCCTCTAGGGGTCGCTATGGGGAACGCCTCGTCGTGACCCGTGTCTGAAGCATACATTGAAAAAACACCAACTCGTTGGCCGGCAGCAGCCATGACGTCACTACCGGTGCGACTATAGTATAAATAGGCGCCGGGAGCACACATCATTCACTTCTTCGTCTTCATTGACTGTTCTGTTTGAAGCGTGCATTTCCAAAGAAAAAGTAAGAGCTATCTCTTTCATTATGGCGAGCACTGGTAGAGCATTTAGAAGGTGTGTGCATCCGTGTCATCGCTATTTGACACCAGATGACACACACAATCTATGTGTTGTTTGTTTGGGCGAAGAGCACGCACGCGATGTCCTCGAGGGGGCAATCTGAGTGCATTGCGAGCTTTTTCCAATGAAAAAGCTCCGTTCTCGTTTGTTGAGTATGTAGCCTAGGCCTTTGGACGTAGGGAATAACGTCACTGACAGCCGTCTAACGTCCCAGGGGCGAACGAGTTGGTGTTTTTTCAATTTTTGCTTCAGACACGGGTCACGACGAGGCGTTCCCCATAGCGACCCCTAGAGGACGCAGTTTGAAGTTCCCATGAAAGGGAACGTCTCAGGTTACTTATGTAACCATGGTTCCCTGAGTAGGGAATGAGACACTGCGTCCTCTAGGTTTCTTGCCATGCTGCGGACGCAAGCTTCAGACGAAGAAGTGAATGATGTGTGCTCCCGGCGCCTATTTATACTATAGTCGCACCAGTAGTGACGTCATGGCTGTCGCCGGCCAACGAGTTGGTGTTTTTTCAATGTATGCTTCAGACACGGGTCACGACGAGGCGTTCCCCATAGCAACCCCTAGAGGACGCAGTGTCTCGTTCCCTACTCAGGGAACCATGGTTACATAAGTAACCTGAGACGTTCTTTCAGTCTCTTGTTTAACATTGCTTTTCTCAGGGTATAAGAGGGAACATTAAAGTTTTCTATGCACTATGTTGGGTTACACTGAGATTATTTACAGATGTCCTTGTTACAGTGTAATTATACATTTTAATACTGAGTAATATTAAGTACATGTATTTACTATATGGTTAGGGTTAAGATTAGGGTTTGGTTTAGGGTTACTTGCATGTAATTATGCATAATTTATTTTTATTATAATAGTAAGTGCATGTAACATGTGTAACAAGGACACCTTAAAATAAAGTGTTGCCCTATGTTGTTCCATTCTACTGTCTGTTTATTTAAACACATCTTAATAAATGACGTTGTCTGCTTTAAAAGTTTTGTGACTCTTTCCTTTGACCACTGAGGGTTTTGAAACCTAAAGCGTCAAAACTGCGTAAGCTTCCTGTCTCACATTACCTTCGAAAAAATGACTTCCTCCTTCAATAAACTACAGAAAACCTATGCACCATTCTCCAAGTTTAACCATGACACTTTAACATACATGTGTTAACATGAGACTGATATAATCGAACTGCAGCCCATGTAAAGTTATATACACTCTTATAAACATGACATTTTGTTATAAATTAGACCTAATTTGTCAATTTTTGCAAAAAAAGCTTTTTTGCAATATGGTCAAAATTATTAACATTTATCCATGCACTTACAAATCCACACATATTTAGTTGCTTTGCAAGCTAAGAAAGCACATTCAGTAAAAACATGAAGATTTTCATTACAGCACATTAGGGCTTTTTTAAATGTGAATTTAAAATAAAAATTCACATTCGAATGCAAAAACGTTACATTCACATTTTAGGTGTGCCTCAGGCAGCCTTATCAGTGGCGCACGAGATGTAATGACGATGTAAGTGTCGTTGCATTATAATGTTTTTGTTATCCTGTCCAGTTGAAGCCACTAGATGCGGCGCTGCTGTGTTGTTCATTAACAATATAGTGGAAAAAGAGAACATCGATGCGGAGATGATGTTGTTTACGTCAAAAAAGAAACCAAGCCGTTCACACAGAACGCATATTT
>NW_015666735.1:49841-53668 GCF_001515625.1 Sinocyclocheilus rhinocerous
CAACTGCAACTCGTGTTTTTAAATGAAAAATGTATTCTGTGTGATTGGCTTTCGGCCCTTTGTATTAAACTATGCATACATACATGATGCTGTTTTGTTTATAGTTGTTTAAGCAACTTAATTATAATTGGTTTATAAACATTATTTTAAACATTATGCCATTTTTTTCAAAGATAGTCATGTTATCTTATGCTTTGAATAAACGTGCATTAGTAATATTTTGCTCGATGCGCCCTCTTGTGGCCTCAGAAGAGAAGCCAAAAGCTTTTCTTCACCCTGACTGAAATTAGGCATTTTAAATTCGAATATAATTCGAATTTTGATCATATTTAAGTACAAAATTCGAATTTAGTTTTTCAGCCATTTTGACAGCCCTACAGCACATAGAAGTCTGACACAACAAATAGTGGATCTGATACAGAGACTATTTTTGTCTGGAAAGGAAATGAAAAGTTGTGTTGTTTAGTTCCACTGCATTGTGCTGGAACCTTTAGTTTGATTAACACCTTAATGAACAGCAGACACAATGAACCAAGTCATTTTCTTCTTCTGTGTATTTCCTTGGATTATGCAAACCACGTCCAGTGGTAAATATATCAAACACTATAAAATTAACAAATCAACCTCAAATTAACTATTAACAGTTTAAAATTAATTGCTTTTTTATCTTTATCAATGTCTCTCCAGATGCGTCAGTGCGAGGATCTTCTGATCTGTTAAGGGTTCAGATGGGAGAAAGCATCAGTCTGAACTGCAGCATGAGAAGCCGATATGAAGTCGCCTGGTATCACCTCAGATCTGGAGAACTGCATCTACTGACTGCTGCAGAGAAAGATGAATCAGGAAGAAAACTCCTGATCAACTACAATCCAAACAGCCCTCGACTGAATCTTACAGCAGACACTTGGGTCACCAGAGCCACGCTGGTTATTTCTGGAGTAACAGAGTCAGATGTGGGTCTTTATTTCTGTGGAACAAAGTCTGACGCTCCAGAGATGTTCTTCGACAAACCCATCAGACTAGAGATCCAGGGTAACAGATTTCAGCTTTATATCATATGTGAACAAATTTTGTCATTTTGTGTGTGGTGGTGGGGGAATGGATAAGATGAGTCAGCCAAGACCTTAAAGAACAATCTTCTCTGATTTAATCCATAAAAGTAGTTTTGTTGGCATAAATAAATGTATTTAGGTTGATTCAGTGATGCTGGATAATATGTTTTTAATTTGAATAAAACCAGTTTTCTCCCTCATATTTATACTGAATGGATATTTCATATTCCTTTCATATTGGATATATCAGAGTAAATTTTCAGACCACAATCAAACACCTACCAACCTACATTTCTTGATCTGAAAAAACTAATCCTAAAGGCCCTGAAACGCCATTATCATTTTTATTGCATAAAGGATAAGTTAAAAACTACAGAAGCTCATCTTAACCCAATCTTATACAACTAACAACTAAAGACAGTTCTGTGTGTAAATTTATCATATATTTACAGGTCTTATTGTAGTACAAGAGACAAAAGAAGAAGCTGACAACACAGGTAACATGTTGATTGTAATGTTGTATATTCCATTGTTAATGTTTTAACTTCTGCGTTCTGTATTGTACTGTATTTTGCAGTTAACACTTTCTGTTGTACAAACATGAATAAATCTCTGTCTGTCTGCAGACGAGGTGACGGTGACACTGACGGAGCGTGTGCTGATGTTCGGTGGTGTTGGTCTGGCTGTGTTGGTGTTTTTTCTGGCTACAGTCATCGCAGGAGGAATCATTCACTATCACGGCTGGCAGAAAGGATGGACCGCAGCCAAACGTTCATCTCTGATTCACCACAAATCAGCTAAATAACTTCTATTTCTGCTTTAACTCAATATATCCCTGCGATCTGCATTGCTTTGCTGTACCACGAATTAAAACAGGAATTGTGGCTGAGATGCTTTTCCTGTTGACTTGATCTACTTTCGCTTCAGAGATGTTCTGGCAAACGTTGCATTGTTTCAGCACCAGTAAAACTTACACGATCATTAATGGCTGTGGTTATTATTCAGGTTTGTGGTTCATTTGTGCTTGTCAGTAACATTAAGTTAAATATAAAAACACTGTTACTGCTACTCTTTTTAATGCAACATGATTCAATATTCAATATACACAATATTCAAGCCAGACTAGCATGTTTAAAGCAACTTTTGTTTTTACCTACTTTAATGTAGAGATTGAGCCGATGAGTGATCTGTCAAAACCAATATGAACAAATATATGCTTTAATGTCATTAGATCAGCAGGACTTGTGATAAAAAGATGTTATTAATACGTACATACAAGCTATTTTCGGGAGAAAATATAAATGTAAGTCTCTTCTGTGGCACATAAAGCTTTATTAAATAATCAGATGTCTTAATGTTAAATGTATTATTTACAGTTCAAATTGTAAAACTGAGAAACTATATGTTTGTGCATTTTCTGACGGAAAACCTGATCATTACCAATGCTAAACCTCTTCAAACACTACAGCTGAATTTTCATGATTTCTTTGGGTTCCTGCAGGAGTGGATGGTAATGAGGTGGTAGATAAAAAACACATTTATACGAAATAATAGAGATCACTATCACTGTGAATTAATGTGTAAGCATATGAAGCAGTACGTAACACCTTGCAAAAGAGAGAGGAGAAGGGGAGGCATCTGTTCGAGATTCAGAAAAATATGGAAACAGGAGACTTCAGTATCAAGAAGGAAAAAATCAATACCAAAGACTCTATAGGAGGCACAGAGTTGAATGGCAATTTACATAAAATTAACAAGCATGCTGAAAACAAGTGCAATGAACTAGAAATAGCTGAACTGATGTTTTCAAAACATCAATACTCATGTACTGATATTAGCCAATTAAAACACTGACAAGCAAAACACTTTATTAATATTACAAGGGAATTTAAATGAACCTATTTAAAGGGATACTCCACCCCAAAATGAAAATGTTGTCATTAATCACTTACCCTCATGTTGTTCCAAACCCGTAAAAGCTTTGTTCGTCTTCGGAACACAATTTAAGATATTTTGGATGAAAACCGAGAGGCTTGTGATTGTCCCATTGACTGCCAAGTAACTTACACTGTCAAGGTTCTATCTGCATGACTTAAAGACCACTGATGCCGGAAGATACGTTTCAAAAGTGTTTGCCAATGATAAACTACTTGACCGCTTCACTCACGACATCCATGTTAAAGGTAAGCTCAAAACTGATTTAAATATTGATTTGTAGGGGTGTGCGATATCGACAAAAAATTATTTTATTTATTTTATTTTTATTTAGTCATTTATCAGACGCTTTTATCCAAAGCGACTTACAAATGAGGACAACAGAAGCAATCAATTGTAGTATTAAAACAACTAAAAACAGATCCAAAACTAAAAGCTAAAACTTTATAAATACATACTATACACATTTTAAAAATAAAGAGATTAAATAAAAATGACAAATGCATTCAACAAAATTTCTCCAATAAGTTTAAACTGATTTTTACATTTTATGGGCATTTTTACCTTTATAAAGCCATTTTTTTTTTTCTAAAAGTGTCCATTATCTTTTGAGTCAAATTCTTACATTTAATCAGTGAATTAGACTTTTGTATGGAAGCCCGTTTCCGCCACTGAATAAAATTTTAAAAAAGGTTATTGCGACTTTTTTTCTCGCAATTCTGACTTTTTTCTCAGAATTGCGTGATATAAACTCGCAATTGTGTGTTATAAAGTCAGAATTGCGAGTTTATATCATGCAGTTCTGAGAAAAAAAAAGTCAGAATTGCGAGTTTGTATCAC
>NW_015666735.1:54591-60706 GCF_001515625.1 Sinocyclocheilus rhinocerous
TTTTTTGGAAGCCCGGAATTTACAAAAAGGTTATTGCGACTTTTTATCTAACAATTCTGACTTTTTATCACAGAATTGCGTGATATAAACTTACAATTGCGAGTTATAAAGTCAGAATTGCGTTGCGACTTTCTCGCAATTCTGACTTTTTGCTCAGAATTGCGTGATATAAACTCGCAATTGTGTGTTATAAAGTCAGAATTGCGAGTTTATATCATGCAGTTCTGAGAAAAAAAAAGTCAGAATTGCGAGTTTGTATCACGCAATTATGAGAAAAAAAAAGTCAGTTGTGAGATAAAAAAATCGCAATTACCTTTTTAATTTTTTATTCAGTGGCAGAAACTGGCTTCCATACTTTTGGGCTGTTACCAAGCAAATGAAATCAGTATCAACAAAATTAATCTTTGCAATGCAGAGGAAACACAGAAGCTGCATCTGAAGTGGCATTTAGATGCATTTACACACTGTTTAATGCAGGACATGAATGCATTTAAACTGCCGTTACAAATGCATTAATACTGTTTTGATATATTAAACATAAAACGTTAAATATCGATATTTGAAATTATTTAAATAATAAAAGATACTTTGAATGTGAAATTAAACCCGCCAGTAGGTGGCAGCAAACCACTGTTAATAAGTGAGTCTTTGCGATTGAACCGAATCATTTAAACGGTTGATTCATTCAGGAACGAAACACCATGTTGCTCAGAGACGCAAAACAGCGCTGTGGCTGTGTTTGGAGTGATTTTTGTTGTCGAAATAGCACAAAAACAGGAAATATGGTGTCTAAAACGTAAGTATCTTAATTAACTGTTGTAAAAAATTACTATCACATTTGTAATCATGCTGACTTTTGGAGTGTTATTTTTCGTTACTCTCCATGTGAAATTGATAAACTGGGCTATATGAAGTGGTATAAATAGCCTATATACAGTACATTTTCTGCCCCCATGTCTTTAATTTTGTGATCATTCTAAATGTAGTGAAAGTGCAGTGAAATAACACACTCTAAATGCGCTCTAGTCTAGGCTTCACGTAATGAATGCATGCATCCTGTAGATGTGTTTTGAATGGTTTTTGCAAAATACTCGATAATGTCAAATCGCACATCGTTAAAACAACAATTACGATGTTATCGCAGACGATATATCTCGCACACCCCTATTGATTTTAGCTTTTTGTTGCTTTCATTTAGTATCAGTGTGTATTTCATATTACGTTACACCAGTGTAATACCACACGCCATCAATATTATAAAAGCGCAATGTCACAATTATGCTCTTGATTTATTTCTCCTTAGTTCATTTAACAGGACAGAAAGGCAAAGAGCTGATGTTCGATGATCTGCCGCATGAGGCTGAGAGTGTTGAGCATTTTACAAAAGCTGGCTGGAAAGAGGTGTGGAGGAGAGAACGGGGCGTCCTGACTGATCGACTGACTGACAAGAACGGCCGCCTGACCATTAAAAACTTCACATCCAGTGATGAAGGAACTTACACAGCTGAAATCTCAACAGGAGTAATCCTCGTCACCGTGACGGTCACAGGTGAGAGAAATTTGATCGCTGTCATTTTTGAAAATTGCCTTTCATGCAGTGTGTAACACAGCTCCAAGTGAATGAAAACATCCTGCAAAGTGTTAAATGTGAAAGTGCACTGTGTATAAAGTTATTGTCTCTCAAAAGCAAGAGTCGACTCTGAATCATAGAAACGAGTCGTTTTTAAAACTAATCCCAAGTTGGTCAACATGAAACATTAGCATATTGCCCGCCCACTTGTTGGTTTTTTCAGGTGGGTCAGAATGAAAATGCAAATTCATTTTTTGCCACTAGGTGCCGCTTTTGGAGCACTGTTTCCCCGGTAACGGCTGTAAACAAAGCAGCACTGCGCTCACAAACGCTGCTTTATCAGGCATTACAGACGAGATCCAATCGGACCAATCACCGCAGATCAGCGTCACACAAAGGAGGGGTTTGGAAAAATTAATCGTTGAGCGAATCGTTTGGGAGTCGTTGAGAAAGTAAGGTAAAAATATTTTTTTTATCAAAAAGCTATAACATGTGACATAAGCAAAATAATCACTAAGTAAAGGTGTAACAAAATGTCTCTATGGCAGAAAAAAAAATATATATATATCCCGTGTCCAGGGATTTTTTTTGCCATGCAGTAGTCATAGAGCTCTTTGTGGTGTTGCCTCAGATGTTGAACTAGATTTGTTGCGCCAAATTTACACGTACTCCGTCTGCTAGAGCCCTGAACGAGCCTCAAATTTAGGCCCTAGCCCGGCCCTGGCCCGAGACGCTCAGGCCCTAGCCCGGCCCGTGTCCGACAGCTTATCAGAATTATCGGCCCGAGCCCAACCCTGACCCGAGCACGTCTTTTTTTCCCCTTCTCCCAAACGTGTCCTGACGGCACGCACCATACATGCTGCTGCTGCTGGACACTAAACACCGTCGAGCCGCTCTTGACAGTCACGAGCAAGCCAACTTTTTTCATCACTAATTCATGGATGTCTAAAATATAAAAATAAGGAGAAGCCTAAAACAGGCCCGAGGCCCGGCCCGCGTCTGAACTATGACGTGAAAATTGGCCCGAAGCCCGGCCCAAGGGGCATAAAAAAGTCGGGGCCCATCGGGCCCGGGCTGAAATGCAGGGCTCTACCATCTGCAGTGTGTATACAGTATGTGTATGCAGTGCAGAAGTAGCACGGACTCATTTTGCTTTCGCACAGTACGCATTTGCAGTCCGCTCCTGATCCGCGGCTGTTTACCACAAACACAACATTTATCCATTATTTTGATTTCAAATCCAAACGTTGTTTCTAAAAATGCTTTTTCAGCATTGTGATTCTCTTTTATCACAGTACAGTAATACAATCTTTCATAGACATATTCACGTTTAAACCATATGAGTTTAAACTTCAGATATAAGGTTTTCTGAGAGCACACATCCGAAGCACACGCACAGAAAGCGGCTGTCACAGCATGTGAGCACTAAACTAATTTCTCATTCACACACAAGTTTACGTAAAAAATACACAAGTTACAAAAACTGTCGGTTATGTCTGTGAAGGTAAACAGCTGGGAAATGAATGGCATGTTTATTTTAGATCTGTGTGGCAGCAGCAATATACAGTAAATAAATCAATAAATCCACTGCTCTCTCGTCTCCTCTGAGGCTGGGACTCTAAACAGTGTTCTGTGCTCGTCTGTGCAGCCAAAGACAGAACAGTTAGCATGTTTTGCTCAAACTTTCGCCATGGCATTAGAGCTGGTACACCGCACCGGGGACCTGATTATAGCACTCAAAACCTGGAAAAGTCAGATTTTCATGATATGTCACCTTTAAATACCATTAAATCGATGGATTTGTGGCCCAAGATCCTGGGATAGGCTTCAGCCCCCGCGACCCTAGAGAGGATAAGTGGTTTGGAGAGTGAATAGATGGATGAATGAACTTCCAAAATACTTTGACTTGCTTTGATTTTGTTTCTATTCTGACTGCTGTTCAGCTTAAAAATACCTTTCCATTATCGTTGTTTGTCATTTTGCCTCATTATACCTGTGCTAAACCTATTAAAATTAAGAAACTAATGAAAGTTTTTTTTTTGTACAGTACCCAGCCTCAACCATTCATCAGAAGGACTGTGAAAGCGGGAACTCTTTCACGGGATGAAAAAGGACATAGTAGTGGATGATGGGGGTACTGACATTAACCTGCCAAAAAAGGATCCTCTATGGCATCGCCGCGAAACCTCCTTTTTGGTTCTTCCTGGCACCTTTTTTTTAAAGGGGTCATATGACATTGCTAAAAAGAACATTATTTGGTGTATTTGTTTATTAATATTGTGTATATATATTCTTCTCATTTTTAGGTCCTGAGACCATATGGGGTGAAGACCAAGACAACCAAACCAAAGGTGGACTGTAACCTACTGGACTATATGATAGACTTCATACTGACAACTGCCATTTATGCAGCATCAAAAGTTTTTGAAAAGAAGGGCATTTCCTTCAAGTTAAAGAGTGGAGGATTCATCTGGCCTTCATCGGCCCCCATGAGGTGACTCGATGTAGAATAAATCAGCTTGCTTTAGGCCTGAAATGACTGAAATCTTCATCTCATGTGAGTTGATATCATTTTAAACATTCTTAAAAGTACTTCTCATTTCTTGTGAATGTATTTTGTAGTATGTGTAAAACTTTTCCAATAAAAACCGTCAACGAATTTGATTAGTGCATCAAAACATACAGACCGCTCATAATTCTGATGAAAATACACATTTTGCTAAAATATTTTTTGTTAGAAAAATTAAGTGTAGGTTTAAAACCCTACATGTAACACAAGTAATCATATTTATGAGAGCAGTAACAGTAAAGGCACTATTGTTGGAATTGTCCATTAATATAATATAATTACTCTGTTCAGACGAATGATTGTGTTTGTTCCTCGTACAAGTTAACATTTTGTGTTTTTGTTTAAATTATTTTAAATTCTGTTTTAAAATAGCAAGCAATCTGTTGTTTTTAGGTTTAGAATGTAATGTTTGTATTTTAACTCTTTAATGCTTATAATGTACAGCAGAGCCTACATAGATGCATTCATTATATTTGTTTTCATAGGCAGGATGTGAAATGACATTGTTTAAAATAATGGATTAAAATTATTCTAATTAAAAAATAATGTAGATTTTTTTAGATTTTTTTTTGTCATCCAACTAATAAAAAAATAATCTACAGATAAATTGATTATCAAAAAAATTGTTAGTTGCAGCCCTACATAAGATATTGTAAAGGAGGTAGGCGGTATAATGCTGTGTATGTGCACTAAGTCATGTTTATTTGTACAACATGTAATTAATTTCTATAGAGATAATGCATTATTACAGTGAAACAATTTGCCATTTTTATTTTGTAAATGAGCAGAAAACCATCTCTACCACTGTGTGACGGGTGTCTGAGGCTGGAATCGAACTCGGGTCTTCTAGTCAACTGAGCTGCCGCTTTTACCACTGAGCTATGGTGGATGACAAATAAGAGATGGACCCAAGGGCAGAAGAATAACATGCAGGCTTAGATGACTGAACAAAAAGTGCTTTACTGAGGAGTCCAAGTTCAAAAGTACAACTAGATGTTTGTTGAATAACTAGGCTTAAATGTAATTTGAGGTACTTTAGTAAAACCATGGTTAAACTATGGTATTACAACCATAGTTAATTTGTGGTACTTGAACCATGGTTTTTAAAACCATGGTTCGCACCAAAAAAACATGGTTACTACAGTCATGGTTAACTACAGTTTTACTATAGTAAAACCATAGTTAATTTTCGTAAGGGCATGAACAACCATCACAAAACAAAAAACAGTCGTGGATGATCCAGGTAACCACACAGTATTAAGAACCAAACTTTTTTTTTTTTTTCGAAATAAAGGTTCACAAACTTTTAAATGGGGTTATTTTAATAATTTCAGCTATTTTTTTGTGTTGTGGACTAAATGTAAACATATTTTATGTAAAATATCTTACTCAGGACAGTACTAAATAAAAAATAACATGCATTTTGTATGATCTCTCTTATTTTTGTTAAAATTAAATTTTCACAGATTCTGCAAGGGGTTCACAAACTTTCAAGTGGCACTGTATATGGGACTGATTGTGTTTTCCCATGTCTTACCCAATTGACCTATCGGTAAGCCCCGCCCCCCTAGTTACTGTTGCGAACTCGGACAAACAAACGGAGTTGCTAACTGTCTTACAATGATAGCTGTCAGTGTGAAAACCTTGTCCCCTATATCTTTTTGATAATTTTGGACACAGAAGGACCACCATTCCAATGGGACTTAAATATGCCATGGAGGGATATATAAAAGATTTTAAAATAAATATTGTGGGTATTAATTTGGAAGCGAGGGTTTACAGATCACAATGCAAGCGGGAGAAGCCTCCTGTTACGTTCGTCATGACCGCAGATAACAACATCCCGGATCAACACTGTTCATGTATCGCAGGGTACGATTAAATTAATTTACATTTAACCAGTTTAATACGAAGAGACAGTGAAATGTAGACCTTCGTTTATGTGTTTTTGCCCTACACTGTACAAGACGCGAGAA
>NW_015666735.1:62609-63936 GCF_001515625.1 Sinocyclocheilus rhinocerous
GCAGGGTACGATTAAATTAATTTACATTTAACCAGTTTAATACGAAGAGACAGTGAAATGTAGACCTTCGTTTATGTGTTTTTGCCCTACACTGTACAAGACGCGAGAACAGTCCGCTATTTAGGTTTGTATGGACTCACTAACTTTAACGTTAGCTAGTTTTAGCCAGAGTTACCTTGCTGAAGCACAAGATGATATTAATGTGCTGCTTGAGCAGATTAAAACTAAAGATGGTAACTCGTGCCATGGCCAAGTTAAACATCGATTGGCCCGCCGAGAAAATGGCTGAGCCGCAGAAGAGTAAATTGGATGAGCGTTTTCTGCGTGTTAAGCCGCCACCTCCGCGCCAGAGGGGGCCTCGAAGTCTAAGCCGGATCTGCGGACTGTACTTAAGACTAAGAGGTCCTCGGCCAAGAAGTCCTGACGCCACTGGCCCAGGACTTATGAGGGCAGTCCCCTCTGGGGTGCAGCGGGTTACACCGCATTACACGGTGTCCGTCTCGCCTCAGTGCCCTCAGGAGATCGGTCTGCTAACCCTGCCGGAGTTACAGGGCACAGCGGTCTCCCGTGAGCGCCACTCTCAGTCACCGCCCGGCAACGTAGCGGTGCTAAGAGGCTCGCCACCTCCGCGGAGGTCTCTAGAGCAGCAGGTTCGGTTGTTCCCTGCCGGTTCGCCGTTACAGGGCACCGAGCTGGCTGCTCGCATTACACCAGAGATCAGTCTCGAGAGACTGATTCCCTTAGTAGACTTTTTGGCAGCGTGGAAACTACTGCCAAATGTGTCTCAGTGGGTCCTGCATACTGTAGAGAAAGGCTACAGAATCCAGTTTGGTTCTCCTCCGCCTCGTTTCACCGGGATTACGCCCACGCTGGTGGGCCCCGAGCAGGCTCTGGTCATGCGAGTTAAAGCGACGCTCTGGGTCGGGGGCCTCGAAGTCTAAGCCGGTTCTGCGGACCGTACTTAAGACTAAGAGGTCCTCAGCCAAGAAGTCCTGATGCCACTGGCCCAGGACTCATGAGGGCAGGCCCTTCTGGGGTGGAGCGGGTTTCACCGCATTACACGGTGTCCGTCTCGCCTCAGTGCACTCAGGAGATCGGTCTGCTAACCCTGCCGGAGTTACAGGGCGCAGCGGTCTCCCGCGAGCGCCACTCTCAGTCACCGCCCGGGAACGTAGCGGTGCTAAGAATTACCATTGTGTATGAAATGTGCTATATAAATAAACTTGCCTTGCCTTGCCTTGCCTAAGAGGCTCGCCACCTCCGCGGAGGTCTCTAGAGCAGCAGGTTCGGTTGTTCCCTGCCGGTTCGCCGTTACAGGGCACCGAGC
>NW_015666735.1:63947-90871 GCF_001515625.1 Sinocyclocheilus rhinocerous
ATGCGACTGAAGTTCAGGATGCTCACTCTCAAACAGGTCGTGTCTCAGACGTGGTACAGACGTGGACGAGGCTTCGTCTGTACGCCTTTCCCCCGATCGCTCTGCTCCCGGGAGTTCTGGAGAGAGTGCGCCGGGACGGAGTACGTCTTCTGCTAGTAGCCATACTTCCGGCATCTCTGCCAATGCTTGCCTCACTCCTAGAAGCTGACGCCGGTTTCACTGCACACGTGCTTTTATAGCTTCCTGGTCATTATGTCACCCGCCCGTGACGTCTCGCCCATCTATTGGACTGATTACACACGGGGTTCAGAGCCGGTCACGCTGAAGGGCGTTCCCAAGCGTCCTCTGACGCAGCGTCTCGTTCCCTCGAGAAACCATGGTTACATGCGTAACCTGAGACGATTTTCCTGTGTTTTGACTGCCATTGGCTCATCTGCGTTCGAGGGGAGGGGCTTTCCGATAGGTCAATTGGTTTATCAAAGCGGGCCCCATATATATTTCCCCATTCAGAACCCATATAGACATTAACTATGTGGGTACTACCTTGGCCCCATGTAGGCAGCTTATATGGGACTGATTTATTTAATTATTCCCACATTTGGGGGAAGTCGTGGCCTAATGGTTAGAGAGTCGGACTCGTAACCCAAAGGTTGCGGGTTCGAGTCTCGTACCGGCAGGGATTGTAGGTGGGGGGGTGAATGTACAGCGCTCTCTTCCACCTTCAATACCACAATCCTTGAGCAAGGCACCGAACCCCCAACTGCTCCCCGCGCAGCAGCAAAAAAATGGCTGCCCACTGCTCCGGGTGTGTGTTCACGGTGTGTGTGTTCACTGCTGTGTGTGCACTTTGGATGGGACAAATGCAGAGCACTAATTCCGAGTATGGGTCACCATACTTGGCCACATGTCATGTCATGTCACTGTCACTTTCATGAATTCAATATTTAACTTTAACACATTACTTTTATTTTGAAGGAAACATTTGTTTCTCTAACAGATTCATGATCATGTGATTTGATGGGGAGTTAAATCTGATCTCAGATCAGCCGTTAGAGCTGAACGGGTCATGTGACTGATGTGAAACTGTAATACAACACACGGTGTGTGTGTTCACTGCTGTGTGTGCACTTTGGATGGGACAAATGCAGAGCACTAATTCCGAGTATGGGTCACCATACTTGGCCACATGTCATGTCATGTCACTGTCACTTTCATGAATTCAATATTTAACTTTAACACATTACTTTTATTTTGAAGGAAACATTTGTTTCTCTAACAGATTCATGATCATGTGATTTGATGGGGAGTTAAATCTGATCTCAGATCAGCCGTTAGAGCTGAACGGGTCATGTGACTGATGTGAAACTGTAATACAACAGAAATGTCATTTTGTTATTTTGCAGAGTTTAAAACATGTTGATGTTTATTTTTTTGTAATCAGACAACAATGCAGAGACGCTAAACCACAATTTCTTTCCACTTCCAAAAATAATAGTCTTCCTATCAGTTCAAGTGTTGCATTCCCAATTTGATTTACAACATCAAACCAAAGTGTGCAAAGATGTATTAAAAATCAACATGGTTTTCCAGTGTAGTTTTTAATACTGGATGTAATCTATTAGCTTGCAAAGACACTTGGCGAACAGTTGATTTGTGAGTCCAGACATCAATATTCTAGGTTTCATACTGTAAGCCCCATGAACAGCATCTGGGAGGTGATTTTGATTAATTATTATTGTTCATCATATTACTTAAAAAGTGCTTTGCAAAAATGTACAAATACAAGTCATGTCTCTTCTTGGTTTACATGTCATGAGTTGAAATAGTGTATTAACTTCACACAGACAGCAGATCTATATCAGACTCATATTAATAGACAATGTTTAAGTATTCTGGCTAAACTTTCATAACAGAGCACATTTTCTGATAATTTTTTTTTTTAGAGGAAAGCGGAAGTAATTTTTTAAAGGTCTCAGTCATTTTAGCTTTCAAAACCACTGGTGATCAAAGGAAAGATTCTCAAAACAGTAAAAAAAATAAAATAATACAGACCCATATATAGTATAGAAAATCTTAATTTTCCCTCTTATATCCTGAACAAATCAATGTTAAACATGAGTGGAATACAACCGAAAGGAAAGAAAAAGATAATATAAATCAATAAATAAATAAATAAAAAATAAAACATTGACTATGCACCAGATACTGTAAGGTAGTGTTATATGGTAATGATAAAGCATATTGCCTCGCATTTAATTCACATGTCATTTTAAAGGGATTACTGTTGTGAAACAGAACTCGATTAGTAAATTCCTTCAATGGAGTCACAAACAGAGGAAAACTGAAAATCGCCGTACTCACAAGACATGACTGCTCTCATTTGCACATATTTGATGATGAAAAATGTGACAGTCACAGTGAGGTAATAAAACATATCTATAATTAATTTGGTACAGTATATAATGAACAAAACAGTGTAAAGTCCGCCAAACATTGTGCTGCTTCTAGATTTTTAAGTTAACACACACGTTACAAAACTATAAAATTGCCAGATTTTAATTTTAAAATACATCATTAAAAACAATAAAAATATTACTTTATCAAAAGTGGATTTGACTTAAAAAAATTTTTACAGTGTTTTTCTCATTATATAGTTTTAATGCAGCTTTACAAAGAATAGTACCTTAAAATCCCATAGTAGGCAGAAGGTAACAGCAGCAAGAAAAAAAACAACAACAACAACTCTTTAAGATGTTAAAGGAAAGGAAACATGGCAGAACACAGGCTCAACTTTGTGTGTCCTCTTCCTTGTGTTGACACAAATGTATACAGACTTGTGCAAAACATACATAGCAACGGGTGACAAATTACAGTAAAATAAGGGGATCCAGTTGCTCTGTTATGCTGTGAGGGTCATATTCTTTTGACCTTAGAAGGAACGGTCAGTGCAAATCAACATACAGTTGATCACCTTTATCCTATGATGATTTCCCTATCATTCTAACTGCATTCTGCTAGACTTCATCATCACAGATGAATTTGTGCACTCTCTGTAAAAAAGCACATGCATATTTTCCAGTTTACAAAACCTTTTGAGTCTCAAAATACTAAGAAATGTAGTTTTGTCATTATTGTTAGTTATTTGTTGATTGCCACTGTTCTTGATGTTTTTGTGTGTCAAGTATTGAGGCTGTTCAACATCTTAAATCTATATCCTGGATATCTTAGTTTTGTAGTATGCTTTACAAACAAAGATAGTGTTGTCTGCTAAGTTGTCCGTTAAAGGGATAGTTCACCCAAAAATGAAAATTCTGTCATTAATTACTCACCCTCATGTCGTTTCAAACCCATGAGACCTTCGTTCATCTTTGGAACACAAATTAAGATATTTTTGATGGAATCTGAGAGCTGTCTGACCCTCCATAGACAGCAACGCAACTGAAATGTTCCCATGTCCAGAGACGTAGCAAGGAGATCTGTAAAATATTTAAGGTTTTATAACATTTCACTATGTTCTCATATTGCTTATGAAATATACTGATAAAGGTATAAGTCCATGTTTGTCATTCATTAATAGACATAAAAATAAAGTGGAGACATTTTACACATTTTTTTTTCATCCAGGAAACAGAAAAAAACCTCAACAACAGTAATTGTTGTTTCAATTGCTGTGCTGTGAATATTTTTATCAGCAAAATAAAACTATAAAATGTAAAACATTTACGTTGGCTAAACAAAGTATCTTTAGTAAGAAGAACTAAAACACTCGTGTTGAGAAAACTCAAAAGTCTTACTGCATCAAGTTGCCTTATTTATTTTTTATTTTCTCAACTATTTATTTTTTGCAGCAAAGGCTTGTTTTGCCTTTGCGAAGTGACATAATAATGTCAGCTTGCACATTAAAACAACAATTACTAGAATATCGTATGATATTGATATATATCACACACCCCCAGCTGCAGGTATATGTTGACAGCATCCTGTTGGTGTCGAAGGCAAGTAACAAGTAACCAGTGGCATCACCAGGTGTTCAGGGCTCTTGTGCATTTTAATCACGTTCAGTTAAGATCGTTATAGGTTCCCCAATGCCTCTGGGGGATCTGGATTCTCCTGTACTGGAGCCTGCATGTAACTTCTGGGCCAACATTGCCATATGATGACAGCAATCACAGCCAGAACCAGAATCCCACAACACACTCCAACTGGTACAATCCAGTGCTCTACAGATGGAAAAAGGGAAGATGGGAAGAGAGCACAATTTTTTTTAAATGTTCTGTTTTTTTGTTTTTTTTTAAACTCACTGCTTAATTTTTTTGTAAAGCTCTCAGTGTCTCCTGTTTTACTTACTGGGTTGTTCAGTGTCGTCAGTTTTGTCTTTATCTGTGTTATCCAGTTTTCCCGTTGATTCTGTACCTGATTCTGTACAGGATATTGAAAGATCAGTCACACAGTTGAGCATCAATGTTAATGTTGCTGTTCAAAACATGATGAATAAACGTCAGCTGTCCAAATGCTTTATAAATGATGTTTCCACATATCCACTGAGCTTCTCTCACCTGTGACAGTCACTGTGATCAAGATTTCTCCTTCAGCGTCCAGAACTCTGTATGTTCCTGCATCAGTGTCCATAAACATATTAATGATCAGGTTTTCATCACTGTCAGTCATTCGATTACTCCAGACTCCGTGGCCTCTCTTCCATACCTCCTTCCACCCTTCACTGGAGTTTTTCTCCACTTTATGAGCATTGAACATCAGAACATTCATCTTTAGTGGTTTGCCTATTTTCACAGTAATATCATCTGAGGAGAAACACGGAGACATTAATCATTATTATAATGCTCTCAATCAATCAAGGCCACAAGCATATATTTAAAACTAGGGACCAAATGTATTAAAAAAATGGTTTGATCAGTTATGAATTTACCAGTAATATGAAGTTGGTAAGTCCACTCCTTTTGTTGTGCCACCTTTGACTGATCATTATTGTAATGGACTCTCAAAGTGTATTTCCCAGCATCACTGAAACTAAGATTCTTGATGACGACATCACATGCTGCTTTTTTAAATACTCGTCTACTACATTCTTCAGTCTGACAAACATCAATGTCTTCTGACTCACTGAATAACTCAATGAGAACAATCTTATTGGCCTCAAGTTCACATGTCAGCGTGACGTTTCCTCCCTTTATTCCTGTCACAGGTATCGAGGGGCTTCCTGCAAATACAGACAGTAAAAATTAATTCAATTCAAAGCATCAGTACTGAAAAATAAATGTGGTGTTTCTGTTTGTTCTCTGTAATCAAGCTCATCATAAAATATTCTAGTAAAGCTATTTTAGTCAACTGGAATAAAAATACATATAAATGAAGGCAATCAGCAGTGGCACATTTGAACATTTTTAGTGTTGATTACAGTATTATAC
The DNA here is from genome assembly GCF_001515625.1 of Sinocyclocheilus rhinocerous. Lineage (NCBI taxonomy): Eukaryota > Metazoa > Chordata > Actinopteri > Cypriniformes > Cyprinidae > Sinocyclocheilus > Sinocyclocheilus rhinocerous. Next base: position 69,374 of record NW_015666735.1, read on the forward strand.
AGTAGCACCTGTGTCAGTGCAGCTGTCGTGATTTGTGAAAAGTGTTTATTAAAATAAATGAACTGGAATAAACTACAAAGATTAATCAGTGATGTCATGACGTAATATGCTGGGAAATTTAAATCAATCAATCCACAAATGTCAACAAAATCAGACTGACTGCTGCAACAGAGAAACAACTGACTACAAGAAATGGACACAATTTAGGAACAAGATGATACTGACCGCTATGAAAGACAAGGCCAAACAGCAGCAGCAGATTGAAGCATCTGAACCTGATGAGAATACAGAAGAGCAGTTATGTGACAGATACAGACACACATCACACATTAATACAGGAACAAAATGTTTTGCTGAGTGGAAATTAACTGCAATACTGCCGACTCTAAACCTTCACTTTCATTTTTATTTGAAGATTTAACACACAAGTGGATCTTACATGAAAACAGTCCAATAAGAAACATTAAACTATAATCTGAATGTTAAGATTTATAAATGTTATCATTTTCTAAATATATTTTATAGATGTTCAGTGTAATCGACTCAACATGATCCCTCAACCCCAAATTCCCAAAGGACATTTGTAGAAATTAAGTAACCTGCTACCAAGAAATAATTTGATCAGTGTAAAACAATTAATAATTCCACCAATAAAAGCCATCAAGATAATCTTTGTTCATCATCATAATAATGGTAAACATGTTAACATTTCCTTAGCATCATTAGCAGGTTAGCAGGCAACCCTTTTTCACAAATAAACACAACTATTGGTATAATAACACAGAAACTCACAAGCTTATCTTTAAAAAGTATCAAAACTTACATTGTAAAAGTTCTGCATGAGTCTTGCTTTTATGTGTGTCTACAATTCGTAAACCACTGCACGTTTAGCGAGATCTAAGTAAACCAAAACCGAAAGTATATGAGAGCACTCGGGGCGATTCTCAGTCTGACAGAAATCCTGCAGAGTTTTAAGTCTGAAAGTGCAGTGTGTATAAAGTTATTGTCTCTCAAAAGCAAGAGTCGACTCTGAATCATAGAAACGAGTCATTTTTAAAACTAATCCCAAGTTGACGTCAACATGAAACATTAGCATATTGCCCGCCCACTTGTTGGTCTTTTCGGTTGGTCTGAATGAAAATGCACATTTTTTGCCACTAGATGCCGCTTTTCGAGAGGTAAAAATAGCGGTTTCCCCGGTAACGGCTGTAAACAAAGCAGCACTGCGCTCACAAACGCTGCTTTATCAGGCATTACAGACGAGATCCAATCGGACCAATCACCGCAGATCAGCGTCACACAAAGGAGGGGTTTGGAAAAATGAATCGTTGAGCGAATCGTTTGGGAGTCGTTGAGAAAGTAAGGTAAAAATACTTTTTTTATCAATAAGCTATAACATGTGACATAAGCAAAATAATCACTAAGTAAAGGTGTAAAAAAAAGTCTCTATGGCAGAAAAAAAATTTAATAAAATCCCATGTCCAGGGATTTTTTTTGCCATGCATTGGTCATAGAGCTCTTTGTGGTGTTGCCTCAGATGTTGAACTAGATTTGTTGCGCCAAATTCACACGTACTCCGTCTGCTAGAGCCCTGAACGAGGCGGCCCGAGCCCAACCCCGAACCGAGCACGTCTTTTTTTCCCCTTCTCCCAAACGTGTCCTGACGGCACGCACCATACATGCTGCTGCTGGACACTAAACACCGTGCAGTGCAGTGCAGACATTTTTTATATATTAAATATTTTTTTATTTTATATTTATATAATAATATTAAAATATAAATGGTTTGGTTTATTTATATAGCACTACTAAAAGACCACACGGGTTAACCACAGTGCTTTACATAAAGATATATATTAAAAAAAAACAGTCACACACATATTGACAAATGAAACAATCCCAAATACATACATAAATAATAGCATGCATTTATTTTTAAATACAACATTGAATTATTGAACATTTACACATTTTTGAACAATTTCATTTTTTGTGTGTTTTCTTATTAACGACACATTCTGAACAATGATATATTTAAGCAGTGTATTGGTAGTTAGTTAGTATGCTACACTTTAAGAAAAGTCTGTAAAATAGGGCACAATGTACAACTTAAGGGATAATGTCCTGGCAGAAGTTTACCAGTTATACTAACTTATATTTTAAAACTGATCAACAAATGCAGGTACAAACTAATAACAAGGTGTTATCATAAATTAACAATTATTATTGAACAATCGCATCTAGCAACGTAGTTCATGTGATATGTGTACTGCTAGATGCCTGTAATTTCCTCTTCTTGTGTAATTTAGAGGGAATTTTCAGTCACAGTTGCCAAATGAAAAAAAACGTTATGCCTAAACTTTTATTGGATGGAGTTTGTCTGGATATGAAAAATGTCAGGAAACGCAAAGCAATTGTTACATTACTCTATTATTCACACATCTTCTAGGTGTAAAAGTTTTTGGTGCATTTCTTTGACAGTATTCACTGGAAGAGAGCGTGGTTACTGCCTGAAAAATGATGCATTTCTAATAAAAACAGAGAAGTTCATTTTAATATTCGACATAATGGCTATTGCTACTTTTGTTGATCTCTCTAACTTATGAGTATTCTGTAAATTTGAGGAAGAGACCTTACTTTGTTTATTCTTCAGAATTTAACTCATCTATCTGCTATAATAAAATGTGATTTAAATAATTCGTTGATATATTTCTTTACTTTCAACTATTATTTTCTCTCGTGGACTATATGTAAACATCTTTTATGTGAACTATCTTATTCAGGTCAGTACTAAATAAACAATAACATGCATTTTGTATGATCCCTCTTATTTTGGTAAAATGATTAACATTTTGCAGATTCTGCAAAGGGGGTGTAAACTTTTGACCTCAACTGTATTTACAGCTACACTGTAATATATTTAGAGATATTTAGTATGTACATAATTATGCATTGTTCAGTATATTATTACGAGTATTAAATTGGCTTATTTAATTCATTTAGCACAAAATTTTAAATAATGAAATAATGACCTGGTGGTCATAACGCGTTACTGCAGCCTCTGTGTAAGGAGTCCCGGAAGCAAGCGTTGTTTGAAAATAAAAATCAGTGTTAAAGTGCATTATTACAGTCCTATGGTAGAAATCTCCCATCATAGTATGATGCACATATGGTTTGATGCAGTATATCAAGTGTGTAGCAACACTTGTACTGATATAGAGACTATTCTTCAATGCTTTTCATTGCTCTGGAACGAAAGAGGAAGACTTTGCGTTTTAGTGTATCTCTGCTGTGTGGTCTGATGATAAAATAGAAACATCGACATGTTTTAAACTCTACACACGCGGCTGCTGCGTACATTCACACGAGGCGTCCTTGACGGAGGGCGTTTCTGAAGCTTGGCGTTGACGCGACCGTCATAGTGACAACAGCCAATCACATTACGTTTCTGGTGTTGCATCAACCAATCAGATCGCCTTATGCAAATACCCTAGCTCAGACGCTAGCCAATCGCCTTCATGCAACACCAGACGACTGATGTGATTGGCTGTTGTTGTTCACATCAGTCACGTGACCCGTTCAGCACACAGCCCATCAAATCACATGATCATGGAAACAGGTGTTTCCTTCAAAATAAAAGCCAGCGTGTTTAATAAGTTAATTATTAAATGCATTTGTGGATTATTAAATAAATAGTTCACAAGATTATGTCAGTCGCTGAACATCATACAATATTAGGTTGATCTTCTGACAGCTCAATCTGCTTTGAATGAACTTCCAGTAGAGGACTATAATCACCAATCATATACTTTGGGAGGCAACAAATATTCCCAGACTGTGTGTGTGTGTGTGTGTGTGATACTTTTAGTTTTGTTTCTACTTAAATGTGTAGTTAGTCTCACTATATATGCTGTGGCTTACAAACAGCTGACATTTGAAGAGAAGACTCTTACAGAACCATGTAAGTTTGCATGCTTCTCAATAGGCTATAAACATTTTAATATAAATATAAAGCTTAAATATAAAGTTGTTTCTGTGTTCTATACCAATTTTGTTTCTCTGGAAAACTAAACCTGTAAGTGATGTGGAGAGGAGTCAGTGTGTTTATGCTTAATTTATTTATTACTGCAATTATGATGATTATGATGATGTTTATTAGTGCACTGTGAAGATTATGGTTGGTTTATCTTAAAGTAGGTCATCTTGCTGCCTTAAAATTAACACAAAGAAAAAGACTGGTTTGATCAACAGAAACTCCCATCTGAATTAATTTGACAAAAAGAAAAAAAGCTGTGATAAATCATTAAAATAATCTCTTACAGTGTGGGGTTATTAAATAATACTTTGCTTTGACGGATAATTTTAAGTCTTGTTGGTCTAATTTAATAAAATGATGACATTTCCACAGAGAACTGTGAACTTAAATTAGGTTAATTGTATACTGATGTGTAAAATTCATCTTAATTTTCAATTTAATTTGATGCATTCTGTGATTTGTTGATCGGACCAGTGCTGTTACTAATCAAACTAGTTTAAGTGATGTTTAAGAGTTTATAGAAGTTGTGATGGTGTTTTTTGTGGTTATTATGCCGAAGAGAACATATGTAGACTGTGTAAATATTGTACCAGTCCTAGAATTAATTAATGTTCTTATTATTTTAATTATTAATTAATTATTTTACATTTATTTTTAATCATTTATCCTCTTCAGTTAATATCAATAACCAGCATAGCACTTGTTCACGTTAAACGTAACTATTTTAGCATGCAAATATAACAAACAAGTCACAAATGACGGCATTAGTGCTCAATGAAAGCAACAGTTCATGCATCCACCTAATCACAAGCTCCTGTAACCACAAACACGTCAGTGCAACACATTCTTTTCAATGCTAAACAACTTTTATCATGCATGGATCAACGTGCGTCAAACATTCAGATAAAGTGAAAGTTATTAGTCTCAGGAAAGCATTGACCTGTATCTGTCAAATAAAGCAGCTCCTCTGTGTTCTCCACAGGTTCAACTGCTTGTGCATTCTGCTGCTTTTGTGCCTTTTCAAAAACAGCGGTCAGTATACAGTCGTTCTTGTTGACAAATTATAACCATTCTTGGTTTTCAGCATCAGCTGGAGTTAATCTAGTTGATTGTTTCTTTGTTGCATCACTCGGTCAAGTGACTTTGTTTGACATTCTTTAGCATATTGTGATCACACACTATTTATTCACAGGAACTCAGTACAACTGCACTTGTACATCTGCTACAGCTTTATCCCACTGTCATCAACATCTGTAATGTCAAAACATGCATGGCACTACTAATATTGTTGGCTCCTGAATGCCTTTATTTATATATTTCTTAATCCAGTTGACTAAAATACCTCTGCTAGAACATATGTGACCCTGGAGCACAAAAGCAGTCTTAAGTCGCTGGGGTATATTTGTAGCAATAGCCAACAATACATTGTATGGGTCAAAATTATTGATTTTTCTTTTATGCCAAAAATCATTAGGATATTAAGTAAAGATCATGTTCCATGAAGATATTTTGTAAACTTCCTACTGTAAATATATCAAAACTTAATTTTTGATTAGTAATATGCAGTGCTAAGAACTTCATTTGGACAACTTTAAAGATGATTTTCTCAATACTTAGATTTTTTTGCACCCTCAGATTCCAGATTTTCAAATAGTTGTATCTCAGCCAAATATTGTCCGATCATAACAAACCATACATCAATGGAAAGATTATTTATGCAGCTTTCAGCTGATGTATAAATCTCAATTTCGTAAAATTGACCCTTATGACTGGTTTTGTGCTCCAGGATCACATTTTATGATGACGATTACAGAGAATAGAGAGAAAGACCACATGTACTTTTCAGTACTGAATGCATATTATACTCTTTTTTTTTTTTTTTTTTTTGCAGAAACCTCCCCAACACTTAAGGTAGGGATAAAAGGAGGCAACGTCACACTGCCATGTCAATATGATGGCAGTGAGATTCCTGAAATTGATTTGAGTGGGTCAGAAAACATCCCCGTCTGTCAGACTGAAGAGTGTAGTTGCAGAGTGTGTAAGAAAGGAGCCTGTGACGTCGTCATCAAGGACCTGAGCTTCAGTGATGCTGGGACGTACAATTTGAGAGTCTATTATCGCAATGATCAGACAGAGCTGGAGCAACAAATCAGGACGTACCAACTTTGTGTCGATGGTAAAGTCAAAACTGGTCAAATTATCAGCATGCTTTCTGGTTTTCTTTGAGTAATTGTGTTGATGTTGCATCTAAGAGACCCTGAATGGATATGGGTTTTCCTATCGCTGATTTTTAAATGTGACCCAGGACCACAAAACCAGTCATAAGGGTCAATTTTGTGAAATTGAGATTTATGCATCATCTGAAAGCTGAATAAATAAGCTTTCCATTGATGTATGGTTTGTTAGGATAGAACAATATTTGAAAATCTGGAATCTGAGGGTGCAAAAAAATCTAAATATTGAGAAAATCATCTTTAAAGTTGTCCAAATGAAGTTCTTAGCAATGCATATTACTAATCAAAAATTAAGTTTTGATATATTTACAGTAGGAAATTTACAAAATATCTTCATGGAACATGATCTTTACTTAATACCATAATGATTTTTGGCATAAAAGAAAAATCAATAATGTATTGTTGGCTATTGCTACAAATATACCCCCAGCGACTTAAGACTGCTTTTGTGCTCCAGGGTCACAAATGATTATATTTGTCCCTCTAGTCCTAAATATTTGCTTATGGCTTCAATTGATCATAATAATGATTAATGTCTTTGTGTTTCTCCTCAGATGAGGTTTCTGTGAAAACAGGTGAGGAGCTGAAGTTGGATGTTCTGTTGTCAAACACTGATAAAGTGCAGCATCAGAGCAGAAGAAGCACAGGTTGGAGAGATGATTGGAGCAGAACTGATGGAGTTCAGAGCGAACGAATCACCATTAGTGATGGAAACCTGATCATTAATGAGTTTACACCCAGAGACGCAGGAACATACAGAGTTCTGGACCCTGAAGGAGAAATCTTGATCACAGTGAAAGTCAGAGGTGAGAGAAACTCTGTTTAAATCCACTTGCACAAAAACCTATGGCATAATTTACTTTGGCCATACAACAATATTCCAATGTAATGGAACCATAAAATCACATTATGCCTAAAGAAAATGTGTACAAAATTCCCTCGTGTTAAAAGTATGCACGGAGTCCACATACACACAGAGACTTACAAACAGGCCTAACTGCAATATGAAAGAAATCAAAGCAGCCTAAGCCTATAGGCTGATTAAAATTCACTTTTCAAAGTCACGATTTCTGCCAACTCGATCTATTGAAGTTCAAGTTCTATGTTTTACACAACTGCAGTTTTTACACGTAGAGAATGAACTCAGAAGGACCAGCAAACATGCTTTATTGCACATTAGCTACTATATATTATCTAAAGAAGCATTATTATGTCCATATAAGCTGAGTTAAAAAAATAAATAATGTCATGTTTTATGGCACATAAAGCTTGATTAAATAAAAATGTCTTCAATGTTAAACGTGTCTGAGAATTGTGATAAATAAACAACAGTAAAACAAAGAAATTATGTGTTTGTGCATTTTCTGTCAGAAAACCTGATCGTTAGCAATGCTTAACCTCTTCAAAAAAATGGTTTCACATCATTTAGTGCATTAAGATGATGCAACTAAAGCTAGATAGATAGATAGATAGATAGATACTAAATCTAATATAATGAAAACATTAGTAAGAATGAATGCTTATGGCACAAATTTGAAAATCATGACCATTTCCGCCGACTGGTGGTTTTGGCGCGTTACTGCAGCCGCTCCTCCCGGAACTTCCGTGCCGTCCGTTGGAAATATAAATATTATCATGGCGTCCGTGACTTTTCGCGACTGTTTCCTCTGCGTTTCTGCTTTAATTACCTTCGTGTCCGTGTTTGTGACCGGTGCAGACTTTGTTCGCTTCGTGTCGTTTCGTGCCATCTATCACAACCTGAGCGGAGCCGCGCCTCTGTGTCGAGGTAAGAGCGTCAAACAACACAGACACTGAAGTTCTGTGCCGTCCGTTGGAAATATAAATATTGTCATGGCGTCCGTGACTTTTCGCGACTGTTTCCTCTGCGTTTCTGCTTTAATTACCTTCGTGTCCGTGTTTGTGACCGGTGCAGACTTTGTTCGCTTCGTGTCGTTTCGTGCCATCTATCACAACCTGAGCGGAGCCGCGCCTCTGTGTCGAGGTAAGAGCGTCAAACAACACAGAAACTCTTGAAAGTTTAATCATAAAGAAGTTATGCATAAATATTAATATGCTGTTTCTGAACCCATGTGCACATAAATATATTAATGAGTCGTCTTTATTTTTACTTGACTTATATTCGCTCTGTAATAAGTCGTAAGGCTGTTCTAAGCTTTTAGTTTCTCGGTAGCTTCGGTTTTAATCTGCCTTTTTAAAAAAGGTTGATTTTAAATGCAATTTACTTAGATTTATTTTTATATTATTTTATTTCATCATGCATTTGTAGCAAGTTATTAAATTGCGTACATGTTAACGAAGGTCAGGAAATACACGCACGCATGTACGTCATTACGGCATGCGTGCGTGCGTGCGTGCGTGCGTACGTACAGCCCGGCTAGCTCAGTCGGTAGAGCATGAGACTCTTAATCTCAGGGTCGTGGGTTCGAGCCCCACGTTGGGCGGAAAGTTTTTATCGTGTTTTCTGTCTGTATTTTCTCAGACTCTGTGCCCTGGTCTGTGGCTCTGCGGGACGGGGTGGTTCTGAAGGCGGTAGCTGTGGATGTTTTCCTTCTGGTCCTCTTCAGTCTCCAGCACAGTCTGCTGGCCTGGACTCCAGTTAAGCAAGTCTGTCAGAATGTGTTTGGGGTTTTATCCAGATCCGTGTACTGCTTCACCACCGCCGTAGCACTGCAGGTATATCTATGTTAATGCACTGTGCTGTATATATTAGTGCTGGGCGGTATACCGGTTCATACAGAATACCGGTGTTTATTTTTGTTATGATATGAATTTTTAAAATACCGTGATACCGGTGTATGTCGCTTAAACAACGTTAGGAACGCGACACTGTTTGAAAGGGATCCCTTTTCACTGTTGCACTGTGGTGAGAGAACAGCTGTATGTGTTACTAAGCGTGAAAGTTCAGAAACTGAAGCTGTAGAACTAATAGAACGTGATGACACAGAAGAACTCATCCACAATATCCACATTGACCGCCACAAATATCCACCGCCCGCTGCCATCAGCTCCCGCGTCTCACACACACGAGCGCGACTTTAGCACTAGATTTAGCAACTTTCACACCCTTTTAGCGGCTTTTTTCCATAGAATATTCATACTGACAAACCTAGCGACGAAAAAAAAAATACCGTCATGTACCGTGAAACCGGTATAATTTTGAAAAATACCGTGATATAAATTTTTGGTCATACCGCCCAGCACTAGTATATATTGTAAACTGCCTGATTTTCTTAAAAACTAGTATGTGAAACAGTATGCAACAATAAACGTTTCTGACATTAGTATGCTGCATTGTTGTCACATGACTGCATTATAGGCATATTTAGTTCTGCAAGTGGTGTACAGTTATAATAATAGAAATAAATGGAGCTATTTTGCTTTTTTTTTTTGCTTTTGTTACATTTTTTTTTTACTCGCTATAGTACTGTACATTTAGATTTATTTTATTTTAAAATAATTTACTAATTTTTATTTTTAATGTAATCAAATTTATGATTTAAATAAAACATTATTTAGTAATGTAGTCCATTATTTTTATTTTAATCACATTTATTTTTTATTTAAATATGTTATGTATTATTTTAATCAATTATGTATTAATTTATACAAAAGTTATTTATAATGTATGTATAGTTATATATTGTTTAATTCAAAACTTTAAAAAAAAATGTAAATTATTAATTTTATTTAATGTTTTTCTTTCTTTTTTCCACACTGTTTTTCTCTAAACTTTTCCACATATCCTCCTAGCACTCTCTTGAAAACCCCTTTTCTAACAAACCAACCCTGTAAAACTCTACGAAACATTTTTAATTAAATAACTTGGCAATTCATTTAATAACACAAACCATAACTATAAATTCTGCTCTAACTGTAATCTTAATCTCCGTGTAGATATTGATGCACTACTGGCAGCCGATCACCAGCGCCCCCTGCCTGTGGTCAGTGCGCGATGCACCCTGGGATATCTGGTTCCCGCTCATCTGTTTTATTTTACACTTCCTGTGCTGGGCCATAATCTGCAGCATCCTGCTCATCTTCGACTATCCAGAACTACTGGGCATCAAACAGGTACATATGCATCTACAATAAGCATTTAGAACAACAAAAGTGATATTTTCACATCATATTTGATATGCACATTTCTAAGGCCTCTAAATGTTCAAAACTTTGCTGTTAAACCTGTTGCACACAATCTACTACATGTCTTCTGTCATTTTTAACCAGTCAAAGCTCTTTTAGTATAATTGTACAAACATCCAGCTTCAGCTGCTGCGTCTCGTGTCAAATCTTGACTGATTTTTATCAAGTAAGCGTCAGAATAATTGCAGTAATATCTCCAGATGAACACTTACTGGACTGAAGCAGCTCAGCTTTACTTGATTCTCCATCAATCATGTTTTAGAGTCTCAAATCTGATCCTCAGGATCTTTTGAGGAGCGTTTGTTTCCAGAAGCTTTACTTTCACTGTTCCTCAGCGGAGGAATGATCTTCACAAGCCTCCAGAACATCTCACATCTTCTGAGGAGACTTTCTTCATCTCTCAATCATTGCATTGCATTGCATTATATGTTTGGATCATTAAAATCTCATCTGACATATTATTGGAGATACAGAGTGACAATATGATTTTCAGTTACAATAATTAATCCTAAAATTCTACATTAGTTACTTACTTTTAGCAGCATCAGACGCGCGCGCGCGCTCACAAGATCTCCCAGTTCTTACATGTGAATTCGGATCATGTGAATCAGTGAGTTGTTGACTCGAGAACAGCTGCAATCGGATCATTCTAATTCGTGAATGAATCGTTTGGTGCGATTTGCGAACCGATTTAACGGGTTCATTGAAAAGAATCGGTTCGTTCATGAATCAGACACCGCTTCTGCGTCTCGGAGCATGTGATATATTATAAGGAGTAACGATAAGTTTTATGAAATGTAGTGAAGTAAAAAGTACGATCTTATGCTTTGGAATGTAGTGAAGTAAAAGTTACTCAAAATAAAACTACTCCAGTAAAGTACAGATACTTGAAAAATGTACTTAAGTACAGTAACGAAATTAAACTACTTTGTTACTGTCAGTATCTAAGCATCAGAATTTCATCATATAAATATCAGCATATGCACCAAATTGCATATTTTGCACTTAATATTTCATATTGCATTTTTCACCAATTTGCACATTTGTAAATCATCTCTCCTCTGTGATTCTCAGGTGTATTATGAGTGTCTGGGTCTGGGCGACCCTCTCCTGCTGAAGTCTGAGCGCGCGCAGCGGCTCTATGCTCACCTCAGGCATCCCGTCTGTGTGGAGCTGCTCACGGTGCTCTGGCTCCTCCCCACGTTCCCGCTGGACCGGCTCCTGCTGGCTGTGTACCTGTCCGTTTACCTGATCCTCGCTCACTCGCTGGACACCCAGGACTGCACTTACCTGCGCCGCCAGCTGCGCAGCAAGCTTCAGCTCTTCTCCGCACCACTAGAGGGCAGCGATCAGAGCAACAACACTCATAAGACAGACTGAATGATGATAGGCATGGTCAAATAAGAGTGTAATGCTGCCTTCAAGTTGTTACCTAGAAAACCAGAAGTCACTAAACTATGTTTGGACATTTTCATATTTCTTTCCACTCAAAAAGTCAGGAAGATTTTACCACTAGTGCAACCGAATGAACAAGAAGTGATGCAAATGTAGTGTGTAACGGAGGCTTTATCTGTGCATTTCATCATTTATGTGCTGCTACAGAGAATGATGGGAAATGTACAGTAGTTTTGTTGCACAAGCCTCTTGCCTCAAAAACCAACTATATTGTAGTTCTTCACCAGTACACAAATGCACACAAACTAAATTGTGCTGTTAACAGTTAAAACTTCTTATAATCAAAAAAACAATTTGCTTGCACCTTGATTCTTTAATTGTCCTGACACTTTTTGACTTTGGGTGGCATAAATATGGTCATACTGATGTGACTTGAAGGCAGCATTACAATTAAAGCTATATTTGGAATGAAATACTAGAATACTGCACAATATACACTATAAACTTTCCAAAATAGTGCAACCGAATGAACAATAAGTGATGCAAATGTAGTGTGTGTAACTGAGGCTTTATCTGTGCATTTCATCATTTATGTGCTGCTTCAGAGAATGATGAGAAATGTACAGTAGTTTTGTTGCACAAGCCTCTTGCCTCAAAAACCAACTATATTGTAGTTCTTCACCAGTACACAAATGCACACAAACTAAATTGTGCTGTTAACAGTTAAAACTTCTTATAATCAAAAAAACAATTTGCTTGCACCTTGATTCTTTAATTGTCCTGACACTTTTTGACTTTGGGTGGCATAAATATGGTCATACTGATGTGACTTGAAGGCAGCATTACAATTAAAGCTATATTTGGAATGAAATACTAGAATACTGCACAATATACACTATAAACTTTCCAAAATATATATTTTTAAGTACTTTAAAAAGAAACATTATTTGCATGCATCAATTGCAAATGCAAAATGTGATGACAAATGCAGCATATTGCATTTCTAATCATTACTATGCATTTTTAATGGTGAAACGAAGCTTTTTGAATCATTTGAACCAATTGCTTTGCAAAATGATTCACATTTTTCCAGAGCGCTCAAAACAACTCGCGTAAACGCAAAGAAAACTACGGCCAAAACTACGGTGTTTTATGCATAAAACACCTTTTCTAAACCAGTTGCAAACTGCAGTCTAAATGCAATTAACAAATCAAATATCTCTCTATATAGTACAATTTTATTATGTGTTTTTAAAAAATGTTTTAATTGATCTGAGATCAGGTAAAAACCATATAGACACTGGTTCATGTGAACCTGACATTCTGAAATGTTTTGAAACGGTTACGATGTAACGAAGCCTCGTTTACTGAAATCGAGACTTTAGCTGTTTGATATGTGCTGGTTCAAAACACATGATTCACAAAGGTTTCAAACCTTCAAACAACAGCGTTTCAAAAACGCCCATCAATTAAATGCTTAATTCAGCAAGTGTTGGCCACTTATCTCGGATGTTTAATAAGTTTATTGTGTATTTTTGAGCAGTATGACAGTATGCCACTCCAAAATCTGCCAGTATTTAAAGTCTTCATCCTTTATGTTCATTTTTTCTATCTATAGTGTTTACTTTAACCTTCAACAAATTAGCATTTACCTGCCATCATCAAGGCAAGTTAGGTCGGGAAAAAATCACATTTTTCCAGAGCGCTCAAAACAACTCGCATAAACGCAAAGAAAACTACGGCCAAATATGCATAAAACACCTTTTCTAAACCAGTTGCAAACTGCAGTCTAAATGCAATTAACAAATCAAATATCTCTCTATATAGTACAATTTTATTATGTGTTTTTAAAAAATGTTTTAATTGATCTGAGATCAGGTAAAAACCATATAGACACTGGTTCATGTGAACCTGACATTCTGAAATGTTTTGAAACGGTTACGATGTAACGAAGCCTCGTTTACTGAAATCGAGACTTTAGCTGTTTGATATGTGCTGGTTCAAAACACATGATTCACAAAGGTTTCAAACCTTCAAACAACAGCGTTTCAAAAACGCCCATCAATTAAATGCTTAATTCAGCAAGTGTTGGCCACTTATCTCGGATGTTTAATAAGTTTATTGTGTATTTTTGAGCAGTATGACAGTATGCCACTCCAAAATCTGCCAGTATTTAAAGTCTTCATCCTTTATGTTCATTTTTTCTATCTATAGTGTTTACTTTAACCTTCAACAAATTAGCATTTACCTGCCATCATCAAGGCAAGTTAGGTCGGGAAAAAATGACAGATTGGAGGAAGTTATTTTGGTCTTTTGTTTCTGCTTTTATGAAGACTTTTGTACAACCGCCGTTTTGCATCTTACTGCATGTTTTTATATAATACTTTTATTTTTGCATCGCACAACCAAGAAGTGAGCAGGTGATGGGATAACTACTGCGTTATGTACTGAGCTCCTGTGTTTTTCGCGATTCAGTGTCATACTACTGCAAAACATGCCTTTTATTTTATGAAAATGTTTAATGCTTGAAGTGTGTTTACATATAATGACCTCAGAGTTTGGTACAGAATGTATTTTTATATGGTCAATAAACTTGAAATTACTTTTGTAGAAGTACATGAAAAAATGCACTGTTGTTAGAGCTGAAAACCATTATTAAACTTTGTTTATTGACTTGATATGTTTTTTTTTTCTGTATCATGATGTGTGTTTTATAGGTTTAACACATTACTTTGCTAAATAATGCTGAATAAAATTTTTTTTACAACAAATGTATTTTTGCATTTTATTATAATTTGGAATTAAAAGTATATTTCAGGAATCAGATAGACAACAAAAACATGTCTATTATGATCTCAATTGGGTAAATTTTTAGGCATACAGTGGAAGGAGCATTTTGAATTAACTGCTACTGTTTCTTGTATATGGTTTCTCTCCCGTTAACGGCTCCGGTGTCCGGGAGGAGGAGATGGAGGGCAGCAGACGGCGGTCTTTTCTTAGGCAATATGGTGTGTGTGCGTCTGTGATTCTCCCGCTGGAGTTTAATGTAATTATGGGATTACAGTCCTGCGCCTCTAAAGCCGGTAATATTTACTACACTGCCGCTCCGGTTCACGAGACCGATATAGCCTACAGTTCAAGGAATCACAGAAATATGAATTAACTGGAGGTTTCTTACTCGGTACGTGTTAGACAGAAGGTTGCTGCTTCGCTTTTCTGAGGATTGAAGGAATTATCTGGACTTTTGATGCGTCTTTTTGGAGTTAAACAAATGGAACGAGGAACGTCGAGCGCGTGGAAACGAGGAAAACTTTATTCCATTGAATCAGGAATTCAGTCATCCCACACAATCTGAAGCAATAAGGTTAGTAAAAACAGTTATTTAAAACATTATATATTGAGTATTGTGTTTCAAATAGATCAATGCCAAAATATAGAATACTTTGAACATCTTAGACAATGGAACATTATATATTTTTTCCTAGCAAATCTTTTTATCCAGCAAATCCCCATTAAAGAATCCATATATGCACGCAAAACAAATGCGTATTCTATGCACGCCAAAGTCAGTTTCTGCATATAAACAGCATGTAAAAAAAAAAATCGTTCTATTGATACGCATTTTCATGAGACCGGGCTCAAGCATGCAAACGTTTGCATGGAGAAAGTGCATGTAAATGTGTGCTTTTAAAATGAATTTGACTTTACATGTGTGCTTTTAAAATGAATTTGACTTTACATGTGTGCTTTTAAAATTTATTTGACATCACAGTGACCTGAAATAAAAAGCTAAATGTTGCACAAAAAAGTGACCAGTTCAGTGTACCGTAAATATACCTTCTCTTTTCAATTCAGATTAATTTAAAACCTAATATCTTGATGCTTGAATAAAAACATTTACCCATTTGTACTCCAGGAAGACTTGCATTTCACAGGATATTGCTGATATAAGACAGTTTATCCGACAAAGTCGGCATATCCGTTTTAAATATACCTGTAAGAGCATCAGTGTTTATTCTGACAGTAGTTTTGCACTGTTAACTGCATGTTTAACACATAAAAAAAATACAACAGCTAATGTATACATCAATTTGTTTTGACAGGATTCCTGGATGTCCTTGGATAAAACAGCATTTCTGCAAAAGTTCTGATTAGTAAAACAGCACTGTTTCATCGAGTACTCCGTGGTTATGTCTCTCTCTGCTTTACCGGAATGGAAGCAGCTGCTACTGGAGCGAAAGCGAAGAGAGGAGGAGGAGAGAGAGAGGCGAGAGAGGGAGGAAGAGGAGCGGCTTGCCAGCATGCCGGCTTGGAAGCGAGGGATCATCCAGAGAAGGAGGGCGAAGCAGGATGAGGAAAAAGAGAGGGAGAAAGAGAGAGATGGAGGACAGCATACTCCAGATATCCTGGGCATTACGGAGGACATCGTCACGGAGCAGGTGGACAGTAAATTCACACTTCACCTCCAGACTGACCACAAAATGCAAAAACAGATATCCAAAGAAACCATCAGCCCCATCCAACAGAGCCCCTTCATTCGTTCTGAGAACAGCTTTAAGAGAGATAACAGAGGGAAGGAGGTGATTAGAGATGGAGAGAATGAATATAAAAAGGCCACCAATAATAGAGGGAGAGAAAGAAATAAGGAAACTGAGAAGGAGATTTGGAGAGGACGCGACAGAGAGATGTGGGTCGAGAAGATGGGAAGTAAAAGTGAGGGAAGAGAGCGAGACAGAAGCACTGGGAGAGAAAGCTGGGAGGCAGACAGTAGCGCATCCCTATTTTCTCCGGTCGTAGGTCTTCGCACGATCCAGGCAAACAATATTATCATTATTGAGAAAGACAAAAATAGTAAGGAAAAACTGGATAAGGGAGAAAAGGAGGTTGAGGAGGAACAGAAAAGGATGAGGATGGATTTGAGGGAGTTTCTAGCTGACGGAGGAAGCGTGACGGAAATTGGGGCTTCAGAAGTACTGATCATCAAATCTCCAGTGACAGACGGGAGAAGGGAAACAAAAACGGCAGGGATCACAGAAAGAGGAAGTGAGCGTTTAGAGAAAGAGGGGATATGGTCCTCTATGCGAATGACATCGAGGACAGTCATGCAAAAAGCAGAGAGAGTCTTGAACCACAAGGACAGGGGGACTCCAGAGTGTAGTGGTCGGGTCAGTCAGCTGCTTAGTAAGTTCGGTGAACACCCAAAACCTCCAATGCGCTCCAAGAGCATTGAGGGCTTCAACCAACCAGGCAAGAACCGGGCCAGATACAGCACAGGAGACCTGTTTGTGCAGGAGGACCAGAGTACAGAGGAGACAGACACGAGTCCGACATTCAGGGGTGTACCCAAACGCTCCTTTAGCTTCTCTGACCGTGTGGTTTGCCAACAGGAGGCCAGAGATTGTGAGGAAAAGACAGATTTTAAGGTGGTGGAGAGGTCGTACTCTGACCGCAGGGTCAAAACCAGGGTCACCGATCAATCAGGAAATGAACCAAAGGTCACCGGGCGATGGGGTCAACCCAAACCTGATGAAGTGATGCATGAAAAGAGACAAAAAGAAAGAAGGGTGGAAAATAAGAGGAACGACTCAGTTCGTGGAGAGACAGAGGAATGGACGTCTAGTTTAGATGGAGAAGGCTTCACTGTGGCCTCCGTCAAAATCCCTGAGGGACTTGCGTTTGCACGACGAGTTCCTATCAAACACGATGGGAGAAAAAGCAGCTCAGAACGAGAGATTAAGAAAGTGAGAGAGGAAAATGAGAGAGAGATAATGATAGATAAAGAGATACACAGAGATAAGAGGCGAGTGGAGAGAGAGACAACGGTAAGACAGAGACCCATAGAACTCGAAACCAAGGCCAAAACAGAATCTGAAAGGAGATGGAATCAGGATGAGTTAACCATTGCAGTTTCAAAACAACCCCATGGCATATATATCTCACCCTCGGATGACAGTACTATAGATTTCCCTGCAGAAATGCAGTGCCAATGTGTTGACACTACCTCTGCGTACTCTAGTTGCCCAACTACAGCCTATGCTGGACAAGTGGTCCTTACCCAACACTCAGAAGACCTAGTCTGTAAAATAGCAAAAGTCCAATCAGACAGAGAACTCAAGAGGGCAGGGTATGTGTTTTCACATGGAGACATGGAGACAAGGATCTCTGGTGAAATGGGTAACCAGGATCAAAAAGAGCATCAACAGTATCAAAGCTTTCCAAAACAAGCAACTGAGGAAATACATTTTACCTCAGAACCCCCACAACAAATTTTTACACTGGGCCAAAGCAAACTCTGCACCCAAGAGAGAGTCACCATTCCCAGGACTGTATTTTATGGAGTCGATATATCAGCAGAAAGCAGGAGGGCGAGTCTCCCTGCTGGGGATAAACAAGATGGAGGACAAGTGGAGAGGAGAGGGAGCTGGAAGGCTGGGCGATCTCTGACCCGAGTGGAGTCTCAGAGAGAGAATTCGTCAGCAAGAAAAGGAAAGACGGGATGATGACAAAGAAGAGGGCAGCAGAGAAGCAGGAGGAACTGCGAGAGAACAGGAAGAAACCACATTACAGACTCTCAGACTGTTTGACGTCACACAGGACGTTAACATGGCAAAGTCAAGCCTTCAACTTCCTGTTCCTGTTTCTCTGTCGCTCTTGCAGTCAGTTTCGACAGGAAGAGAAGTTGGGGAGATCTCCAGAGACGTATCAGAGAGCGATATCTGCCCGAGGGAAGCAGAGAGAGATGTAGAGGAGCGTGGTACGTGCATCGTTTGGAGAACACAGGACGTTGACGAAAGAGAAGAGGAAAGAGAGGAAGAGCTGTTAGAGAAAGAGTACCTTCCTCCCTCTCTTTCTCCCTCCCCACCACTTTCAGACTCATTGGACGCCATGAGCCGGATCTATAACCTCAAGACGGTGGGGTCTAGGACTGCAGTGTGTATTAGTGAAAGAAAAGCTGATATGCCCCCACACAGCGGACCTCAGGGTAAATACAACCCCATTAGACAAGCACCGTCACTGGACATCCTGCCAGAAACTGCTAAGCTGTGGAACCATGGAAGGGATGGTGACAAAACCGAGACGATGGAGTCGACAGGTGCTCAGATGGTACAGCGGCAGGTGGAACGACTACAGCTGAGAGAACGGGAAGCAGGATGTGGTTCCCACAACGACAAAAAGGCACAGCCCACCATGGAGAGTTGTCCGCTTGTAGAACCAGAAATTAGGGTAGCTGAGGGCCAGAAGAAACCAGACATACTAAGAGAGACGCAGAAATCCCAAAGACAACCCCCTAAACCCCAGCAGGTCAGGTCATTCACAATCAACGCCCGGAACACAGAATCAACAGAAAACTCTCAGAAACCTCCAGAACAAAACTCTCCATCGTCATCCTCTCCCTGCACCGCATCCCCCTCTTCATCTCCATCTCCGCCTCTCTTTTCCATTAGGAGCGCCTCAGGTGGACCAGGTAAGAGAGGAACGACCATCACAATCACCCCTAGAAGACCTGCAGGGGCAGCCTCGTCTGGTGGCATCCCAACAGTGACCCCTGCAGTGCCCAAAGCGGCCCCCCAGGGCCATATAACCACCCCTGCTCCCAGCAGCACCAAGGAGGCAGGGAAGAAACGGTATCCTACAGCAGAAGAGATTGAGGTGATTGGAGGCTACCAGAACCTTGAACGGTCATGCTTGGTGAAAAGCAAAGGGACACCGAAAGCGGTGAGTGGGTTTTTGTATTTTTGCATGACCTATACGATGAGCTGCTGTGCGCATGCAGTATTAGGGCAATACAAACTGAGCATGCTAAAATGGGATATGCAATGAAAATTATTTGCAACTAGCATTTTGCAATGTTTTAGATGTGTGGTTACGGTTTAGTGAGATTTTTTTTTTTATTTCAGAGAAAAGACCGTTGCACTTGAGTAGATTCCTAAGAGCGAATCAAAGTGTGATCTCTCAGTAGTCAGGCCAGAATATCTCTGCCGTCTTTGATTGTGGCCAAAGCAGTTGCTCAGCGTTAAGCCTGGATTAGGCTTATCTCTCACGCCATCACAGTCCACAGGTGAAGATAGTCCCTGTGTGAGTTTACACATTTAAACGCTGCATGAAAAAAGAAAAATTGGAAAATGACTTTAGGAAACACCTGATTCATTGTGCATTGTTCAGGAGTAATTAAACTTACACCAAAAAAAGTCCATTACACTAAATGCCTGACTTTAAAGTAGAATGCAAGTCTATGAATAGATTGGGGTTAATCTATTGCAGTCATGCCTTCTTCAGTACCTTTCACCCTGACACTGTCCTGTCTGACCTCGATGTTTGTTAGTCTAGAATGACCCAAGGCAGAGCATTATGTAGTTTTAAGTCTACAGAAGATTGTTAACGAGAATAACAGTGTCAGGATGTTTACAGAACACTATATACTCTACATCTCCACAAGCATGAAGAAACATGTTATTCTATTGCATTGTCTATGCTGTTTTCACGCAAAACAAACCTAAAGCATGACCAATGCAGTCTGATTCTTACAAAAGACAAACTCTGGAACTATCAGTTTAACAAATCCTTCACTGAATTAACCACAGGGTTTGCTTAATGGACATCGGACTCACTGAACTGCACATCATCATTACTTTCAGTCATGTCTTATTTTTATTCTTAGGTTACACTATAGGGGGAATTACAGTACATAGAGAACACTGATGTGACCACAAGTCATTTATGATGGCATCTGATTGCAGGATATGTCAGTGGCTGGTACACATGATATACTACTGAATGCTTGGCTTCCTCTCAATATCTTTGTAGTTCCTCCCCTAGAGCTGCAAAAAATACTAACACACAATGCTGGAAACTTTCACTTCTGGAAACCTCTGTATCTCACCTATCAGCAACTACTCAGACAGAGATATGGTCCTGCTCCTGTCTTCCGATATGAGGTTTAATGGCACTGCTTGTTCTCATCAAACACAGCTTATTGTAGTAAGTGGAACACAGCAAACACAAAGGAACTCAGCAGAGCAGAAAGAGGGAACAAGAGAATTTGGCAGCATTCTCCTAGGAACAGAAGAATGACCTTTTAATTTAGCTGGGTTTTCACAGGGAGTTAATAGAGCAGTATGTTTGCATTGTGGCGATCAGTGTAACCACATACACTAACTTCTGCCAGGAACTGGAGTCAAATGCACATGAAGGGAAGACAACAATGAAATCGGACTCTTGAGACAGAGGACCACAAGCATCTACGATGGTGGAGAAAGCATTCAATTTTATAAATGACATAGTTGTGTTACTTTATGTATTCTAATTTATAACATGCAGTCGTAGCTGCATCTGTATTTTGCAACTTCACTTAAACTCACTACATTAGCATAAATTTAGGCCATTTACAGCAATGAACTACAGTATATTATCTGGCAAAGTGTTTCTTCCTTAAACCGGGATTTGTAGGGGAAATACATAAAGTTGATGAAATGTTAATAGTTATATTAAAATAAGAGTTATTAAAATTAAAAATAAGAGTTCATGGAATTTTAATAATTAAATCATAAGTAAAACTAAAACATTTTTTTTAAATAAAAAATTAAATCACTTACAAAAAAAAAAAAAAAAAAAAAAAAAAAAAAAAAAATATACAGGGCCATAACTGGCAAAATAAGATTATTAACATGC
>NW_015666735.1:91068-127878 GCF_001515625.1 Sinocyclocheilus rhinocerous
TATATATATATATAATTTGTTTACCTTGATGACATGACCAACCAGCATCAGAGAACTGTGAACAAGTGAATAATTTGGTAAATAATTGAAATATTCATGTAAAATGTCAGGGGTACTACACGGAATTATTTTAGATTAAAGAGTTTCAGCTGATAAAAAAAAAAAGTTTCTATAAAAAAAACCCTAATTATTCCAAATGTTTTAATAGTAGTGTAAATAATAAATCAATTTTTCCAATTAAAGTGATAAAAACAAGACATTAAAAGCAGAGCATAGCATGAAAATACATCTTTTTTTGTTGTTGTTTTTTTACAAGCTTTTTACAAGCTACATGTGTTTTATATATTCTACAGGGGTTTTTAAAGCAGTCTTGTGATAACTCTTTGGCTACTTCCTCCTCTGAGCTGTGTCACTTCCTGTAGCACATACAGAAGAGAATGCATAAAACCAAGAGCAACCTAGGGTTATCGGTTTATAAAAATTTCCGTTCATACTGTATGACCGACAGTATCACGTGTACATGCGTTACATTTAACAGCGTGTGTGTGAAAGTGCATTTGCTCCAAGAGTCATTACCCCGGTTTACACTCTGACCACATCTAACCTTCATTCGTCTTACAGCTCACGCTTGTTGACTGTCTTTGGAGACAGTTTTATGTCCTGTGACTGGGCTCATTTGGCCTGTTGTTTAGACTGACTTTGAGGATCAGTATTTTACACACTGCTCTGGCTGTGTGCTAAACATTCTGTTGAATCTAGAAGACCACCTGCGCATGCATACAGAAAATCTTGTACTGTTCCCATGCTTCGTACAACAACAAAAGTATGGTAGTGTGGCTGTATTACCGCATGCCCCCTGCAGAACGATTGACGTCAGTCTCTTCACCAGCTCTTAATCCGTCCGAGTGGGTGACTCTACACTTTCCTCATTTGAACCTTAAGCCATTATAGTGCTGCTTTTTTCTCTGTATTACTGCATGTCCACTGTGTTTGTTTTGAAGCTATCAGCATTAACCCTGAAAAGCCTGACATATGAAATAAGTCAAAAAATCTAATGCTTTGAAATGCAAGCATTTCATTGAACCTTTTTTTTTTTTTAATCTAAAAAGTATGTTTGCATATGTGTTTTATGTGATATTAATATGATGAAATTCTGATGATTGTAATGTAAAACAATGAGATCTTTATAACAGTACGGCAGATACTGACATAAAATTATGTAAATATCAGTAATATGTCTTAGTAAAATGAGATTGAAATGCTCCAAACATATAATGCAGTGATTGAGAGCTGAAGAAATAAAGGCTCCTCAGAAGATGTGAGATGTTCTGGAGGCTTGTGAAGATCATTCCTCCGCTGAGGAACAGTGAAAGTAAAGCTGCTGGAAACAAACGCTCCTCAAAAGATCCTGATGATCAGATTTGAGACTCTAAAACATGATTGATGGAGAATCAAGTAAAGCTGAGCTGCTTCAGTCCAGTAAGTGTTCATCTGGAGATATTACTGCAGTTATTCTGACGCTTACTTGAGAAAAATCAAGTCAAAAAATTTGACAGCAAAAAGACATGTGAAGCACAAGCTGGAGGCGGACGTTTGTACAATTATACCAAAAGAGCTTTTGCTTATTAAAGTAAAGAAGACTGAAGGCATGTAGTAGATTGTGTGCAACAGGTTTAACAGCAAAGTTTTGATCGTGTTGATCATTTGGATGCCTTGTATCAAATAAGATACAGTAATTTTATAGGGTTAACGGCAGGTGATTTCAAGTCGATTATGGATTGAAGTGCACTGCTAAAAAAAGCATCTTTACACAACCAAGTTAAGGGTTAATACAATAAGTGTATTCATAATTGCTGTGCAAATGCATTAAAGCGCTTCTGACCAGCAGTAAAAAAATAAAAATAAAATAAAAAAAAAAGTGTTAAATGTCACCTTTGCAGTACAAGTTGCATTGGATATAACAGTTGTTAAATGGCTACAGTCTGATAAATTCCTAACAAAATGCCATTTCTGTACATTTAAGACTTTTTAAGACAAATTAAAAGAAAATGGAAGGGACACAAAGAAATTGATCAAAATGAAGTGAGTTTGATTAAAACAACAACAACAAATATCTACCAATGAGATCAGAAAAATGGCCTTTTAAAGAAAAAACTAATGTATTTTTCTTGTTTTATACATAAACTCTCTTAATTTTGACCAGTTTCTCAGAAGACTTCAAATCTTCATTGTACATCTCAAGTAAATGTATCTCGACTTGAGGAAGTTTCTGTATTTGCACTGAAAAATGACCTCATGAATTTAAGATTTTCTGCTTCGATTTAAGATATTTTTAGGGCGATGGTTTCAACTGTGGTTTCAACTTTTAACATGATGTCTGTCCTGCTCTAACATTTAGACATTTTAAGAAACTCTATGCCAGACAAAAACATCTTTGAAATTATGTCTTATTGCCAGTGTTGCGTGGAATGCATTACTTTATAATTATTACTGTAATTTAATTACTTTGCCCTTGAAAAAGTAAAAAGTAAGGGATTACTTGTAATTTCCCTGTAATTTAATTACAGTTACTTCTGATGTAATTGCATTAAATACTGTGTAGACTAGAACAATTCTATATAAAACGATAGTGGGTTTAACATCAAAAATTTAACAGCTAATGTTAAAGTATGTTTTTTAATGTAACCTTCTCCCTTTAAATACTTCGGTCAGTTCAAGAATAATTTTTGTAATTATATTATTTATTTGAAAGAAGTAAAAGAGCAGTTTCATGTCTATCCTTGTGCTGTTCAACTGATAGAGATTTACAAGTAGTAATAAGTAATGCACTACTCTTTAGAGAGAGTGTATTTTTCTTGTTTTAAGCATAAACTCTTAATTTTGAGCAGTTTCTCAGAAGACTTCAAATCTTCATTGTGCATCGCAAGTAAATGTATCTCGACTTGAGGAAGTTTCTATATTTGCACTGAAAAACAAGACAAATGTAAGATATAATCATTTTTTACAATGCATGCAACATTTAATGTCATGACCTCATGAATTTAAGATTTTCTGCTTCGATTTAAGATATTTTTAGGGCAATGGTTTAAAGGGGTCATATGATGCGATTTCAAGTTTTCCTTTCTCTTTGGAGTGTTACAAGCTGATTGTGCTTAGATAAGATCCCTGAAGTTGCAAAGACTAAAGTCTCAAAACCAAAGAGATATTCTTTATCAAAGTTAAGACTCTGCCACGCCCCCCTAAAAATAATTATTACTGTAATTTAATTACTTTGCCCTAGAAAAATGTAAAAGTAAGGGATTACTTGTAATTGCCCTGTAATTTAATTACAGTTACTTCTGATGTAATTGCATTAAACACTGTGTAGACTAGAACAATTCTATATAAAACGATAGTGGGTTTAACATCAAATTTAACAGCTAATGTTAAAATGTATGTTTTAATGTAACCTTCTCCCTTTAAATACTTCGGTCAGTTCAAGAATAATTTATACGTGTAAAAATCATTTTTAACAGTGTATGTATTTACACATTAGTTCAGCCAAAATCAGTCACTCACCCTCATGCTGTTCCAAACCCGTAAGACTTTCTTCTGTGGAAAACAAAAGCTGATGTTAGGCCAAATAAACGTTTTAGTCTTTCCGAACTCTTTTTTAGCATGAGGACTTGGATTTTCCAGACTGTACTGTAATGTGTCTTTACTGACTGCTCTGTCACTCTTTCCTCTGGTTTAGGTGAAGGTGTGTTTCGATGACGCTCAGCTGGAGAGAGTTTGTGAGTACCCTTCAGAAGACTGTGCGCTAGCATCCCTCCCTTCCTCTCCTCACCCCGGGCCAGAGGACGGCGGGAGGGACGAGCAGGAGGCCGAGGGACAGGAGGAAGACGAGGAGGAGGAGAGCGCGCCGTTTGTGTCTCGCAGTGGCATGAATGAGAGCGCAGGAAGGGTGCGATTCCTAAAAGTGGGTCAGTGGCTTCAAATTACATCATCAAAATATAAACAAACCAACAATGGAATTAACAACATTATGAATAAACTCTTTAGGTAATTCTGTGACAAATTAATGAACGACAGATTTAGAATTCTGTTAATAACGTTAATTTCTGATGAAGTCAAACAGGAAATGAAGCATAAGCTACATTGACACTGAAAGTGCACTAGTTAAATGAGGTTGATTCCCCTGGATGAAGAAATAACAGCGATGTATTTTTTAAATGCATTTTAAATTCTGCTGAATGTCTACATGTAGATGTAGATGTCGCGTGTGTGTAAACTCTAGTATTAGAGAGCTTGGAGAACAAGCATGTGTGCTTTACGATGTAAATATAAAGCTTATATTTTTTTTACTATCAGTGTTTTTGCTTGCACTGCTCTTAAAGGGATAGTAAACACAAAAATTTAAATTAGTTGAAAATGTACCCACACTCGGGCCATCCAAGATTAGGATGAGTTTGTTTCTTCATCAGATTTGTAGAAATGCAGCATTGCATCACTTGCTCAGCAATGGATGCTCTGCAGTGAATGGGTGCCGTCAGAATGAGAGTCCAAACAGCTGATAAAAACATCACAATAATCCACAAGTAATCCACACCACTCCAGTCCAACAGTTAACATCTGGAGAAGACAAAAGCTGAAACAAATCCAGCATTAAGATGTTGCTTCTGGCTAAAATATGAGTCCATAATCCATAATAACGCTTCCTCCAGTGAAAATTTCAGCAAATTTTGGGTGAACTTCCTTTAAAATAGCAATTGTATTATGTGCTGCTATGATAATTATATGAAATAAAATTGTACATTGCCTGCAGTTTAGGGTTGTGCAAAATTCAGAATTGAAGAACTGACTGCCTTTCAATTGATGAAAGAATCAGAATTGAATTGGCCTCAACACACAAGAAGCTGAACTGGAATGACAGAAAGTGGAAATTATTACTGAATTATTATTCAAAGAAATCCAATACAGATAATGCATTCTGGGAAAATAGGTGTTCTTCCATCCTGGTCCACAAATCAATCAATCTATCTATCTATCTATCTATCTATCACAATCCTGCTCCAGTTAAAAAACAATAAAAAAAAAAACAAGTCATAAAATTGATGAAAATGTTTTTCATTGTCATGTAAAATATTTGTCTCTGTCTTTTCCTCCCAGATGAATCCTGTAAACGACTTTCCAAATGACAAACCATGGCATCCTTTAGATTTTCGATTCTTTACATTTGCAGGAGGTGTAAGTAATGAAGTTTTAGTTTTAAAAATTATAAATTTTTTATTATTTAGTTTTGCTTGTCCAAACAAAGAATCAAAAGTTCTTTACAAGCGCAATCTTTTTTAGAGATTATTTTAATGAAATTATTTTAAAAGCATTTCTGCTTCATGTTCAGAGATGAAGAAAATTAATTTTAATGTTACGCAGTGCGCAGGACAAGCTGTAAGTGCTGCTCTTGATCCACAGAAAAATGTCCTCAGGTCTGATAAGATGGTTTGCACAATTTAACGCGTTTTACAATTAAAAAAATCTTTATGTTCTGAATGCTTTGTTAATTTTAAAATGCTTATGTTAAGAAATAACGAATAGACTTCAATTATATCATTTACAGCATTTAAGGGGATTTATTTGTATTCATGAATGAAAATTAAACCCTCTTCATCTGACTTTCACATGTTTGGGGTTCACTCCCTTTTGTGATGTATGATTATGATTAATAAAGATTAGATTTAATATTTTCATGGAAAAGTGATATGATATTTGTATAGGAAATAGATAGGTTTTCATCATGTGATTGTAAAATAGGATTCTGGCATTGCATATAGAGTATGAGTGAGCGAGAGAGGATTGTGTGTATTGATATACAGTGAGGCACACCTGGATTTTTGCAATGTGATCAAATAAAAATCCAACATTTGTATATTGTTTGTACTTGAATACCAGTTTGTCTATTTTAACTTTACAACAAAATGAAGACGCAGCTTCAAAATGTTAATAAACATTACAGACAACTAAATAGAGTGTGTGTGTTTTATGTGTGTCAATCATTGAGTGACTGGTTATTTTATCCATCCTATTACACACTGGCTGTATTGAAGCGCCACCTACTGGTTATTCATAGTAACGATGAGTGTTTCTCACATCAAATCATCTGAAATATTAATGAGCTGCACAGTCTCTGTGGACAGTTACACTAATAAATCAATTTAATGCCTTTGTCAAATTTAATTAGAGATCGTTTCTGTTCACATCACTGGTACTTTAGACCAAAATAAGCTTTCAGGTGAAATTTTTGAGTATTTGTAAAGTACATAATTAGGCATAATACTTCTCTCACTTATAACTTTGGAAAAACTCACACTTAATATTTAACTGTATGTCCTAGCATCGACTTATTTCAACAACTGTACAACTGAAAATGTTCCCATGTAGTATTGTTCAACAATCAATATCTATAATTTTAAGAGTAATGAAATCCTCTTTCAGGTGTGGCTTACAACAAAATTGTTCAGTGATACACTTTAGTATATAAACAATGATAGGCCTACTCAGTGCTCACTGTATACAATTGTTAATGTTAGTGTTAGCTTGCTAATGTCCCTTCCAAGCATATCTAAAATGTTTGCTAATATTAAAATCTTACCTGCACTGTCTTTGCTCTCTTCAGTTCGACTTACATAGCGTAGCGAACACGCTCTGTCATTCAAAAACGCGTTAATTAGTTGTTAATTAGCTGTTTTCAAATTACACCTGCGATGCCACAACACGTTGGTATCGGCTCATCCAATCACCGCAGACATGTGATGATCACGTGAGGACATCCAAATCGAGCTTCAAAATTTATTCGGGATATGGACTACTAACAGACAAAATTAATATCATATTAACTACCAGCAGGTACATAGTTAACCTATTTTAATGTTATTAATTTAATCCTTACTTTTTGATCTTCTGCTTTTATATCTCCATTACATTCCCGAATCGTTTTAAATTCTTGATGAGCGGGAAAAAATTATAACGGCTCTCCTCGCGTATCGTCAGTTAAACCACTTTCTCCCCAAGATTATGAAGTGGACAGCAACCTTATGTCATAATGTAAGTATGTTTTATAGTAGCCTACTTATAAAATTACCATAATATTGCCATGTTTTGAACATACCATGACATTCATTGAAACAGCATGTTAATACCATACGTAATATAGGCCTATAAGTACAGCAATACCATGCTATATAGGCCTAGTGGAGTACCATGGTATATTACCATCACTGTACTGTAGTGCTTCAGTAGGCTACTGTTGGTAAGGGCGATAAAACCACAAGTTTTTATGCTGTGCTATGATTTTGATGTTTTAAGTGTATTATATAGCCTAAGTAATCACCTTTTTAACAATATGCCGATTTAAGCGGGGAGTCGGGGACACTTTCTTTCCTAACTAGTTTGAGAAAAATTTGCTGGTCCAAATCAATTACTCATAAACAACACTAGAGAGCAGCAAAAGACTGAAAACTGAGACAGACTTCATGCTGATAATCAATAAAGAGGACAGATTTAGACAGCTTCTGTTATTCAGACTAAGCATAGGCCTGGTCCTCGAGTCTGTCACGTGATCCCAGAAATCCATCCATCAAAACCCAGTTTCTAATGCCTACATATCAATCAACAGCCATTTTTAGAGTGAGTGTTAAGACAGCTGCACATGATGGACCAGCTCTGGGACCTTCATCAGCTCTGTTCTTGCACTATAAATACTCTGTGCTCATTAGGAACTCTTGTGTAGCGATTAAAAAGGGTGTAAATATATGCCCTGACAATGATTCTTCACTAAATGATGCATCATAGAATCAGAAATTTGACTGGGTTTGATCAAACTAGATTTGATTATTTTGGTTATCCTCCACATTTGAGTCCTCAGGATCAGCATATTTAATAAAAATAATTATGAACCATTATAATTACATGCAATTGTAACTGGAGGGATATTTTACACCGTAGTAAAATATTGTCAAAAACAGCAGACCAGGTTTTACATTCATTGTGCCATGCAGGCATTGTATTTTGAATACGAAATTAATGCATATAATACTTTAGATATTATTATGCTAATTATGAATGATTTCTTAAAATCTGTGTTTATTGCATTGCAATTTCATTGTCAAAGTCATGCATAACGTCATATTATGTATGGCTGTGTGTTTGTGCATTGTCAGTCTGATGTAATATTAGTTTGGCAGCAGCTTGATTTATAATTCAGTGCATTTGCAAATATTGCTTGTTATTTGTTGTGTTTTTTGGCTTTCCTCTTGTCATTTGGGGCCTATCTGAGCACATGCTGTGTATTTTCTCCACTCTGTCATGGTAATTTCCACATAACGTGATTTGTGCTTTTTATTGTCAATTTGATGTGAAACACCTGGTTAGTGCATAAACAAAAGTGAATTTTTAAGGCTTCAGGAAGCTCATCCAGTCATTAACAATCCCCTCTCTAATGATCTGATGGCTGCTTGTCATGTCTTGTAAAGGCTCATTTGATATATTCATGTTTGTTTGGTTAAGTTTTCTCAGTGTGTGTCTAACAGCTGTACCCAGAAACTTGCTCATATACATAAGTCTGTCTAAAAATGACAGCACATCTCTCTGTTCTATCGGCGGTGTGCGCTGTAAGATGTCAGATGTGGCTTTCTCACCGTGCAGGGGGTTCAGACTTGAAATAGTTATTTTCCCAAAAGGCAAATCACACCACAGAACACGGATAGCACAGACACTCTCACCAGTTAATTACACCTCGATTATAGTCCTGTTCAGATCCTTTAACACACACCAAGTACCAGAGGTGTGTGTACGGGTTTGTCAGATCCAGATATTGCATTGCTTTACCTGAGCGCACCTTTGATGCACAGATGTGATGCTTCTATTGGAGCATGAAAGGAAAAAAATATCCCACAAGTTATCAGATTCACTTTGTAGTTTTGTAATCTTTTTTTTAATAGTTTACAAATGCCGGTTTGATTCCCAGGAATACACATACTGGGTTAATTTAAATTTTGACAGGATTAAACCTGTCTGGCATCTTTAAAAAGAGTCTACTTGTGTTTTGGGCAGCTACCACCGTTACACATAAAATGCACATATTACAAGTAGCCTTCACTATTCTCCTAAATGCATGCACTTCGATATTTTCCTAAATGCATGAATTTCAATATTCTCCTAAATGCATGAATTTCAATATTCTCCTAAATGCATGCACTTCGATATTTTCCTAAATGCATGAATTTCAATATGTTTCTAAATGCATGAACTTCAATATTCTCCTAAATGCATGAATTTCAATATTCTCCTAAATGCATGAACTTTGATATTCTCCTAAATGCATGAATTTCAATATGCTCCTAAATGCATGAATTTCAATATTCTCCTAAATGCATGCACTTCGATATTCTCCTAAATGCATGAATTTCGATATTCTCCTAAATGCATGAATTTCAATATTCTCCTAAATGCATGAATTTCAATATTCTCCTAAATGCATGCACTTCGATATTTCCCTAAATGCATGAGTTTCTTGAGCAGCAAATCAGCATATTAGAATGATTTCTGAAGATCATGTGACACTGAAGACTGCAGTCATGATGCTGAAAATACAGCTGCGCATCACAGAAATAAATTACATTTTAAAATATATTCACACAGAAAATAGTTATTTGAAATAGTAATAATATTTCACAATTTTTACTATTTTTTACTTTTGATCAAATAAATGCAGCCTTGGTGAGCAGAAGAGACTTATTTTTAAAAACATTAAAAAAATCACACACTTTAAACAGTGTATATGTATTATTTATTATAAAGATATAACACGGTGACTAAAACAATTGCAAAAAGTACAACAATTAGACAGAAAGCTAAACTTGACATCAATGACAGATTAATTTGCATTATTTGTGGTGCTGTGGAATACTTGATTCTGATTGGTCAATGTTATTGTTATCCCATGCAAAGGATTCCCTACATAGCTGTGCTAGTCTTTCGTCTAACATAATGAAATAGTTTACACTACAATATTTAATTTACATTAATTTATTTGATAAGTAGCTCTAAAATACAGAATGGTTTGGAGTAATATATAATTATTTCAGTGTTAAAACAATGAAAGCCAATGAACAAACGTGTGTGTGTGTGTGTGTGTGTGTCGAGCGGGTTATTCAGGATGGAGGTTATCAAGTGTGTTGCATTTGTTCCCCGGGGTGATGGAGAGATAGCATCCCTCTTTCCCTGGGGCTCTGGAGGGATGGAGGGATGTTGTTTTTCTTTTTTTCCAGCGGTTTGGACCCTACAGGGACATCCTAAATCTGTCGGACGCTCCTCAAAGTGCCAGTGCATTGATTTCAGCCACCGCGACTTTCCAGCCCGCCGGCTACGGACAACACGCTCCCTGTACACACACACACACACACACACTTGACTGGAACGTGTTTGCGGTCATGTTGGAAGCTTTAGTGCTCCGTGTGTCTGCTGGTGTCTCTGGGGAGAGCCACAGGGGGCGCTGGTACCAAACGACGCCCCCGACCCGCCATCCTGACCCAGATGAAGTAAAAGTGTGGCTGCGTTCCAAATGGACTATTGGCATACTAGTTACTGTACACTGAACAGTAGACCTATCTGAAACAGTGCCCATTATGCATCAAGAACCCATATGCTGTATTGTTGTCACATGACCTCCGAATGAGCATTTTTAATTCAGCAAATGAGATCATCCCAGAATTTTGCATTTCTAACACAATTTTATCGATATTTCCCTAAATGCATGAATTTCGATATTCTCCTAAATGCATGCATTTCTTTCAGTGCCAAGCTTGTAGAATAACACATTTTATTGTCAGTAAGCCCTGCTATTGTTGTGTTGCACTGAAAAACATTGTTTTTGGCTATTATTTATGTGTCATACAGAGCTGCTGTCAGAAATTTGTCTGGATGCGAGTTGCCAGTCACCACAATGATGCGATGGAGTCTAAAACGCTTCACTGCAAGAGGCTTCAGACATTCACGTGTTGAACCGTTAGGTACAAACACCATCGGCCTGTGGTAAAAAAAGATGGTCTAAAAGGAAAAATTTACCATCATATTTATTGATTTCTTCTGCAACAGAACATTGCTCTTTGTCATACAATGAAATCGGATGGTAATTAATAGTCAAAAGTGCACCATCAAAGTATGATAAAGTCGTAGTGCTTTGCATTGTCTTTTCTAAAGAGATTCATAGACCCTTAATATTTAGTTTAGTCATTGAATGGAGTACAACAGCTCCTTTTGTGTTTCTGTGAAGAAAGTAAATCTTGGAGGATGGTTTGGAACAACATGAGGATGAGAAAGTGGTGATTTAACCCTTTAAACAGCATTTATCTGTGAGTGTTTAGTGGTTTTGAGTTTGGATTAATTCCAGGTTGTTTTATCCAGCTCTGTGCTCCAGAGAGACCAGCTGTTTTGCTGTTTTTATCAATCTGAAGTGTTTTCCAGAGGGCTTGCGGTCTGGTGTGGTTTAGTATTGTGGTCAGAGCTCAGAGCTGGTATCGGGAAGGTTGCTGGTTCAATTCCCACAAGGACTGACCTATGAATTATCACCATTGTGTCTGTTATCAAGACACTTAACCTCAGGTTACTCCATGGTCATGGAGACTGACCCCATCATAAATTAATGTCACTGCTCTATGGCATATCAAGTCACAAACACTGGTTCTGGTGTGGAAATATCATTTATATTATGTTTTATTCTACACTGAATCTTGTCTTTGCTAAATAAAATTATTAATTTATTTCAAGACCCCCAAATTTTGAACGGTATAGTGTGTTTTACAAACAGACGTTATGAGTGAGAAACATTTTAAGAAATATATTTCAAATGGTATTTTTATAATTATTTGAACGTAAAAATGAGTGCTTTTGTCTGAAGTGTCTTATAGTTGACTTACCACAGGTTTAGTCCCGCTAGTCTAGAGTAACCTGAGGTTAAGTGCCTTGCACAGAGACACAGCGGTGATGGTCATAGTTCAGTCCTAGTGGCGACCAAACCAGCAAGCCTTAAGCTTTTATCAGGTACATCATACCTCCAACACTCATGTGATATGCTCTGCTGCTACCTAAACTAAGATAGATGAACTCCCACAGATCACTATGAACCAATGCATCCTCTGGTTCTCCTGTAGGTCTGTCATAACTGGGGCCAACGGGGTCAACAGTTCAGCTCCAGAGGAGCCGCCATCTGCTCCAAAATGCATTTGATCACACTGTTGGCATGATGCTCTATGTACGTATATTTTAGCATATTAAAAATACCTCTCAGTGACACTAGCATTTAAAAGTTTAAAGAAAACAATGCTTTTATTCATAAAAGATTCATTAAATTGATCAAAAGTGCCAGTAAAGACATTTTTAATGTAACAAAAGATTTCTATTTAAAATAAATGCTGTTCTTTTGAACGTTCTATTCATCTGTGAATCCTGTTATCAAGTGTGTTGCATTTGTTCCCCGGGGTGATGGAGAGATAGCATCCCTCTTTCCCTGGGGCTCTGGAGGGATGGAGGGATGTTGTTTTTCTTTTTTTCCAGCGGTTTGGACCCTACAGGGACATCCTAAATCTGTCGGACGCTCCTCAAAGTGCCAGTGCATTGATTTCAGCCACCGCGACTTTCCAGCCCGCCGGCTACGGACAACACGCTCCCTGTACACACACACACACACACACACTTGACTGGAACGTGTTTGCGGTCATGTTGGAAGCTTTAGTGCTCCGTGTGTCTGCTGGTGTCTCTGGGGAGAGCCACAGGGGGCGCTGGTACCAAACGACGCCCCCGACCCGCCATCCTGACCCAGATGAAGTAAAAGTGTGGCTGCGTTCCAAATGGACTATTGGCATACTAGTTACTGTACACTGAACAGTAGACCTATCTGAAACAGTGCCCATTATGCATCAAGAACCCATATGCTGTATTGTTGTCACATGACCTCCGAATGAGCATTTTTAATTCAGCAAATGAGATCATCCCAGAATTTTGCATTTCTAACACAATTTTATGTCAAATTATCTTAAAGGTACAGTACAATCCTTCCAAACCCATAAGACGTTCGTTCATCTTTGAAACACAAATTACAATATTTTTAATAAAACCTGTCCCTTCTTTGGTGCAACCAAAACTTTGAAGATCCAAAAAGGTCACAAATGCATCATAAAAACTTGAGTGGATTGTGAAAAGATATGTTTGCTTTATATGAACAGATCATATTTGATGCACTCTTATCATAATGACTCAAATGATAAATTCAAATAAACCCCTACATTAAATCTGTCCATCATATAAAGCATTCATATTTCTTTGCAAGACTTGACCAGTTAAATGCTTTATTCATATGAATTCATTTAAAAATGCGTTATGACCTTTTTTGGATCTTCTAGGTTTCAGTTATCTGGACTTTTAACTGTCTGGTCTCATAAAAAATATCTTAATTTGTGTCTTGAAGCTTAACCAAATTCTGACGGGTTTGGAATGACATAAGGGTGAATAAATGATGACAGAATTTTCATTTTGGGTGAACTGTTCCTTTAACTTTTCATTTGATCAAATAGAACGAGTCAAGAATTATTAGATATAATAAAAAATGTTAAAAGAATCACTTCCGTTTCATTTGTCATACTGGAAATAAAAGGTTGCATAAGGTGCATTGCATTGTGGGATACGGTAGTGCAGTGCTCTTTGGTTGTATACTGCATTTTTGACAAGTGTTTTTTTCATGCATAAAGAAAGTTTGCATACTATATGCATGTTAGTATGCTGAACATAGCCAGTGTTTTGTTCTTCTAAATCAGTGCTGGTGTGTTCAGTCTTATGCAGAAGTTTGATTTTACAGTATATGTGTGTATGTGTGTGTGTGTGTGTGGTGTGTGTGTGTTCTCCAACACTGTTATTCACGCACTACTGACCCAGACCATACGCACACACACAGCGCAGTACAGCCACCGACACACAGGCCAGGATACAGCTGGACAATCTGTGTGATCACGACCCAACAGAACAGACCTGACCTCCTCAAATCAGCCTAAAGAGTCAGATGAATCTGAGAACAGACTGATCTCAGTTCTTTCTCATTCCCCACACCTCCTCCTGAAGCTACATGTCCATTCACTCCATCCGTGTTAAAGGACTGTTTCACTGTCTGTTACTGATGTTTGAGGGCCTTAAAGGGATAGTTCACCCTGTCATCATTTGATCACTTTTATATAGTTTATTTATTTATTTTGTTAAACAAAAGAGATGTCCCACAGTTGTTTATATTATTAATTCATATGCTACTGGTCAAAAATGTCAAATAATGAAGTAAAAAAAAAAATTTTTCAAAGCAAGTCTCTGCCCACGAAGCCTGCATTTGTTTGATTAATTATACAGTAAAAACAGCAAAAATGTTAAATATATTACAATTTAAAATAACTTATTCTTATGATACAAAGCTTAATTTTCATCAGACATTACTCCAGTCTTCAGTGTCTCATGTTCCTTCAGAAATCATTCTAATGTGCTCATATATATATATATATATGATCAAATAAAATGCTGTTTTGCAGCAAGAAGTGACATTTGTTTTTGTTTTTTTTCCTGATCTTTCACTTTTTTTTTTTGCACTAAATTCATGTTTTCCTAAGTTTTACACCTAAAACCTTAAATCAAATGCGAAGTGCGATGAAGACTTATTAGTGCAAAGAAAAAGCTGCTGCAATCACATGATGACTAGTGAAATACTACTCGTTTTATCTTATTGCAAGACACATTTGGTTGTAGAATAAATGAATCATGGGCGATCAACTGCATTTGCATGAGGCAACGCTGACAGATGTCCAAAATATCTGTCTAATGACAAGAAAATACTTAAAAAAGAATCGTTTGCGTCTTAATATCAACTTTCTCATGTTGCTGCTCTTATTGTTCATGATTTAGGCCAACAATGCAGCGTTTCTCAGAGCTCCTGCTGTTTTCATGATGTTGGCATGTGCCAGACTGGTTGAGACATAAAGCCAGTGCAGTATAAAAGCGGTTTGGAGTGAATCCGGATCACTTCCTCTTTGGAAATCCCTTCAGGTGTCTGATGGCCCGGGATCAGACGGGTCGTGTTTTTCTCTCCTCGTTTACATGCTGTGACTCTCGACATGCAGAGCGCAGGTGAAGTGTCTATTGATTAGTGGAGTTCCTGCATTAATGCGTGTTAGTGTCGCAGTCGATTGACTCGTTGTAAGTGTACAGTTCCTGTCCTCCCAAAGCTCAGGGTCATGTGTGCATGTGATCCATTAGCTAAACGAACAAGACAAGATCAGACATCCTCCAGTTCAATCTCAAAGCGCCACGACACAAGGAGAAAACTTTCCTTTAGAGGTGGGGAAATAAAAATAAAAAAACATGCCACCGCAACATAATTTCATATCTACATTTTATCAGCCACTAGATCTCTGCTGGAATGATTCACTGAAAAACCTACTACTACTTAACTACTTACAAGTGTGGCATATAATCTAAATGTCAGCACATGTGCTGTGTATCATTGACATCACCGCCACATAGGCCTTGAATCAGTTGTAGTCCCCATTTGTTTGCTAACGAGCATAGTTTAATGTTTGATTACATGTTTCCTGTTGGAGCAAAATATGAAACATACTCAAGGGCTTTAGTTTATGTAGCATGAGCCATGATTTGCTATTTGTTACTGTTAGTGGTATTTATAAAGTTGGAGAGATACATTCTTAATCTAGATTATTTGATTGTACAAAAAAAAAATTTATAAGCCATACAAGATTATTCCAACAATATTTTTGGTCTATTTGTACGAAAGATAATAACGGTAATTTTTAAATGTGCAACACTGAAGTTGTTTTTATCATCTTTCAACACAGACATATCTGTCTTATTTTGCATGATAATATTTACATGAATGTGCGAGACTTCCGGTTTATTAGCCACTATAAACAAAATAAAAGCACAGTAAAATGTAAATTATTTGCGCTCCAAACCAGTGTGTTTACGATTATGATAATTAATTAAATTAATATGTTAACAAATATCAGTTTGCAATATTAAGCATCAAACTGACTCTGGTACAGGTAAAATAACTGGAAGCGAATGACACCGGAGGCCGCGCACAATTACGTCACAAAAGCTGTGACGTTAAAAATAAGGTGACTAAAACGCTATGCAGGCATGACTGAAAGACACCAAATTAAGGAAACAAAATTAAGAAAAGCCTCTTTTCTTCTTCTTCTTTGATGTTTAACGGCAGTTGGCAGCCAACTTCAATGGTGCATTACCGCCACCTACTGTACTGGAGTGTGGACCGGAGCTAGACAGAAATAAACAACCCGATCTCATGAAAGTGCGTATAAATAGTACGCCAAATAAAAACGAAAACTCGTGGTATTGATACGCAAAAATGGACTTTGGCGTGTATATGCTACGAGATGGGTTGGTTTAGGGTTGTGGGGTAGATGCGTATCATATGCACGCGAAAACTGCGTATCATATGCACGCCAAAGTTCATTTTTGCGTATCAACACCTGAGACCGGGCTCAAATAAATCATATCTAGAAGGAAGACTTTCCTTCTCCCTTCTTCCCACCCTCCCCTTTTATAATACTAATGATTTCCAAAACTGTAATCTACTGTATATCCTATTTGCTAAACCAGTGTCTGTAGAAAGCTAAATAAATACTCATGTCATTTGAATTTTTTCCCAGAAGTTCCTCTTGCACCCCCAATTTCCTTATGCTTTCTTTCATCTTTATCCTTTCTCTCTCACACTTTTGACATTCAAGTACCACATGTTCAACAGATCCAATACTGTTACAAAATTCACACCTTCCTGATATATGCTAAACACTTATTTTAAGGTGTTCTTGTTACAGTGTAATTATACATTTAAGTGCTGAGTAATATTAATTAAGTACATGTACTTACTATATGGTTAGGGTTTGGCTTACTTGCATGTAATTATGCACAATTTATTGTTATTATAATAGTAAGTGCATGTAACACGTGTAACAAGGACACCTTAAAATAAAGTGTTACCCACTTAGCCTATTTAACCCACAGTGTCCAATCCTTAACCCAGTGAACATTATTTCTTCCCTTTTGATTCCTTCCAGTGACCCTCCCTTTCCCCACCTTCTGGTGCATGCTGTATAAATGTCTCCCTTTCTCCTCTCTATCCCAACTACGCTGCCACTTTTTCATAATTTCCATCTAGATTTTAAAAAAGCCTCTTTTCAAATGTAGTGCCACACTTTTGTCTTCTGAGACTCAGAGTAGCTCAGAGTCAGAAACCGCCCCGTGAACGCGCAGATGCTCGTCACCGGCAGGAGTTGGTGCACGCTGCGCGCGGCGGATCGGTGATCCGGTCTGGGATTCGCTGGCACGGTTGATGAAGGAGCACAGAACATTTTTAGCCCCGCTACCCCCATCAGTACCCCGCCCGGGGCAGATGATCTCAGCGCCATCAGGA
The DNA here is from genome assembly GCF_001515625.1 of Sinocyclocheilus rhinocerous. NCBI lineage: Eukaryota > Metazoa > Chordata > Actinopteri > Cypriniformes > Cyprinidae > Sinocyclocheilus > Sinocyclocheilus rhinocerous. The sequence goes on from NW_015666735.1 coordinate 108,584, forward strand.
GCTCAGCATCATTAGAAGGTGTTAATTGGAGTTAGTCGGAGTCTTCGCTTTCTGTCAAGAAGTCTGACAACAGAATTCATTAGACTTAAAAATACCGGGGCATTGAAATGAATTCAAGAGGGATTCGCTGATGAGGAAGGATTGTGAGCTGACAGACTGAACAGAGCTCCAACTCTCATTAAAGATGCCAAATATGGGCCCAACCTCGTGCATCTTGCTTAGGAAGTTTATCATCACGACCAGCATCTCATATTTGATGCTTAACATTCACACTTTCATTGAGCTTCTTCCGAAAAATACAGCAGGAAGGAAGGAAGTCACTTGCCTCCTCAATTAAGAAAATTGCATTTGTGTCAGAAATGTAGGTTTAAAAAACCTTTTTCTTTAATGATAGTTCAACCTTAATCAGCTGCGCTTTTGAAAATGAAGTCTTCAAAACAACAACATCCAGTTTAATAAGCTGTTGATGTTTACTCAGGAGTTCTTTAAGTTTATGGGTTCTTAAAAAGCACATAAATGCTGTGAAGAACATTTAAGAGGCTTCTGTTCGTCGCTGCTATTTAGAACAACATAAATGTGATCCTAGACCACAAAACCAGTCATAAGGGTCAGTTTTTCGAAATTGAGATTTATACATCATCTGAAAGCTGAATAAATAAGCTTTCCATTGATGTATGGTTTGCTAGGACAATATTTGGACAATGTGTAGGACAATAGGCTATTTGGCCGAGATACAAGTATTTGAATATCTGGCATCTGAGGATGCAAAAATATAAAAATATTGAGAAAATTGCCTTTAAAGTTGTGAGCCCTGAGTAATGCACATTAGTAATCAAAAATTAAGTTTTAATATATTTATGGTATGAAATTGACTAAATATCTTCATGAAACACGATCTTAATATCCTAATGATTTTTGGCATAAAAGAAAAATGGATAATTTTGACCCAAACAATGTATTTTTGGCTATTGCTACTGGTTTTGTGCTCCAGGGTCACATATGCGTTCTATTTCTCGGACAAAATGTTGATCTGTTGAATGCATTGGAAGTACAACCGTGCGGTCACTGTACAAAAGCAGCAAGGGTTGAAAAGGCAAATGTATTGGTGTCACTTTCACCTAAAGCGCAGAAAATAGTGCCATAAAACGCGAAGAGAGCAAATGAGGAACTGCAGAGACTTCCTCTGTCACATTCACCCAGAAATGCGTTTCGTATGATCCGAAATAACTCCGGGAAAAGCTGCTGAATATACAGACGACAAACTCCAGCTCGCCAGAACGCGTTCGAAATAAAGAAATGCGACACGCAGGCGTTCAAATAAAGACATAACGGCGCGTTTGTGGTTGATCTGGAGATCGAGATCCATCACGATGTTTCTGGAGAACGAGAAACAAAACGAATAGAATCTCGAAGGATAATTAGACTACACGATTGTTCAGTGCAACGTTTAAAAAGAATGATTCTGCTGACGTTTAAGAGTTAGAATAGGCTATTATTAATAATAAATAAAAAAACATTCTAAAAATACTGATCTTTGGTTTATTGCACAAATTGGGGATAATTCTCAAATTGCTTTTAAGACGTTGGAATTAAAAAATGCAAAACATTGGTTATATTTCAAAATAAACCAAAAACGCATTTTATTTTCTGTGTGCTTTACGAAACGCTCGTTCTAAAGCTTGTTTATTAAAATATGACTGAACGTTTAAAACACGAAGTGGAGTAAAACATTAACGAATTTCATTTGAATAGTTTTTCTAATGAACAGGTTCATGAATAAGTGTAGTTTCAAATTAGATTTCGTTAAATAAATACACCAGCTATTAATCACATAGGAAATAAAAACTACATGCATTTAAAAAAAAGATGAAATAGTTTAATGTAGCAGTGCAAATAAAGACAAAGAAAGTATGAAAAGCACATTTTATTTCACCTTTCATAACAGTGCCATGAGAACATTTGTACAAGATACATCACAATCTAAAGTGCACAAATACTGTACAACAGAGGGATCTTAAATAAAAGGAAAAATCACATCGGGCTTCATAGAAAAATATGATTAAAAAGAATGAAGAGCATGCTTTAAAAAGAATCCAAAGTAAAAAACCCCATTAAAATGAAGCATATTTCACAAATGAGCAAAAAATGAACAAGCACAACCGGGAGCACGAAAGCTTTGGCACTTGCAGATTAAAAGATTAAAAACACAACATGGGCAGATCACTTCAAACAAAATAAAGAAAGAGAGAGAGTCGACCCCAATAAGCAGTTCTTAAGGGCTCGTGTAGAAGGCGTAATAACCCATGGCTTTATGGCTCTCTTTATTGTACTCCTCAGTGCTCAAGTCCTCACACTTTATACTAGGTGAAGCGTCTGTACTGGAGCCTCCAGGCGAAACGCGTCGCCTTTTACACGCCATCAAGTATCCGCTGGTGTCCCCCGAATCTACAGCCTTCAGCACCGGCGGGACCTCCATCCAGGGGCCTGTGCTGCCAGTCGTGGGGGCTGCCGTGGAGCTCTCGTCCTGCAGCTTGTCTTTAGAGGATAGCAGGTCGTCGGTGTACGCCGGAGGGCTCGGCCGGGGCGACCAAGGCAGGCCGGTGGTCATCTTCCTCGGATACGAACTTCTGCTGCTCCAGCCGGCCGCCATAGAAGCGAAGGCCGAGTCGGGGTAATAGCTGAGTGCATGCGGACTCTGCAGCGGAAGCGGCTTGATGCCATACGGCAGGAGGCTGGAGGCAGAGTACTCGCTCTCATAGGACAGGTCCAGTTTACCAGACACCCCACTTTGCTGAACGGGCCCCACGAACCAGCGCTGAGCCGAAGCCGAGCCTGCAGCCGAGTCTTCAATCTGAGGAGAAAGCAGGCCGTTGGTCTGTGGCACGGCGCGCTCGCTGGCGTAGAAGCGGTGGTTTTGCGGCAGGTTGTTTACAAACTGGTCTTGGAAGAAGGGCTGCATTGCATAGCGGGCGCCGGGGACAATCTGGTGCGACCGCGGAGAATCAGTAGGAGAGGGCGTCAGTCTGTCGCTCTCTGGAGCCGTGTACATCCTGAGAGAGAAGCGGCAGAGAAGGACAGAGGCTGTTAGCAGTTCGTCTTATCGCTCTAAAGTGATGCTTTCTGATCAGCTGCCTAAAATATGATGCCTGGAATATCAATCGATGCACAGTGGGGGGAAAATAAATTGGTGCAGAAACAATTTGCACTCAGAAATTGCTATTAAATTTCACAATTACAAAGAAACAACAAGTAACACACTGAATTAAATGTGAAATTTTAAAGCAGAAATAATGAAATTGTAATTTCTTGTAAAGCATACTCCAAAATACTTTGTTTTATTTTGAAAAAAAAATAATAATTTACAGGTGTAGCTAAAGAGTTTCACTAAACAGAGGGAAAAATATATTATTAAAATATAAAAATGCAATTTCATAGATATATAAAAATTACATTCATTACAAACTAACAAAGAAAGATACTTATAAAGCATTTTATTTATTTTTTTTATAATTAAACATTTAACAAAAGTTATTATTATGATATTATTTAATGAACCTGAGCTAACATGAACAGTTGCATTTTTATTAATGCATAATTTTAGTTAATGCATTGACTTTGTTAACTAATGGGACCTTGTTGTAAAGTGTTACCATATAAATATTGTAAATGCAGTCCCAATTTATCCATGTTCACCCTTCATACTACGGAATTGTATAAACATTGCATTGTAGCATAAATGCATAGAAAACTAAACTGGAAAATGTTCAATTTTGTATTATTTAAAAGAAAGGTTTTCAGACTCTAAAAGTAAAATCTGGAGCTGTGCTCATTTTTTTGCTTAGGACTTTTGTTAAAATAAAGGGACTGACAAAAGGAAGGCCCGTATATTTTTGGAGAGGTTTCATAATTCGCTCATTGTCACTTTCTGTAGTATGAAATGCACTTACGAATCATAATTGTCTCTGAAGCCTTTTGCGAAGGGGTTGTGGTCGATCTTGAGCTGTGTGATCTGCAATTAAACACAAACACCAGGAGTTCAGAAGCAGAGCAAAATGCAGAAGTGGCTGCAGGGAGCTGCGGCTGGGTAACTGCTTACGTCTGTGTTCTGGTAAGCCGTTACAGCGATGAACTGGTTTTCAGGGAAAGTGAAGGTCTGTGTTTTAGCTTCGTTGCTCATGTCCTCCACACCATCCTCTGTCACCTCCACGATGTGCAGCCGCGGCTGGTACTTGTGCAGAGACTGCATGACGATCATCTATTTCAACACACACACACACACACACACACACACACAGAGACAGATGGCATCAGTGTTTGTGCAGAGTTCATGGCCAGCGCTTGCAGTTAGACGAACAGAGGTGTCAAAGCCGCACACTAAAGACCTCTGAGATGACTGAAGTTTCTTCACACACACACACACACACACACATTTATCTTTATCTTTAAAATGCGCCAGATGCATCAGTTCTTTGAAACATGCACTAAAATATCACACAGTAAAGAAGTAATATTTAAAAGTTGTTTTTTCATCTATTTTTGGTGTTGAAGACAGTATGATTTACACTCTCAGAATAAAAAAAAAACATCACTTTCCAATATTATGTCAGCTCCAATTTTTTTTTTTTGTGCAACAAAACAAGTCTAATAAACAAAACAGTTAATGCATGACTTTATCATATTTTCCATCAACAATTCCTAACTGATACATTAAAACACTGAATATTGTTAGTAGTGTTATTTGTTTACCTGAGTATTGTTGTTATTTGCGCCCTTGTTGTTGGTTAGCTTCAGTTTTCCGAATGATATTTCTTGCCTCATCCAGTGTGCTCCAGTGTTTGGTGATTCTGGGTGAACATAAACCTTGTTTCCTACAGAAAAAAAAACCAAGAATATTAATGTTTCGTGTGGTATTAAATTATTAGTTTGTCTAAACAGACAGAAAAAGCATCCACCGGAAAAAAAAAAGCAGCAGTGAACTTAAGCGGTAAAAAAAAAAAAAAAAAAAAGCTCCTTCGTGAAAAACAGATGTATTGTGACTAAGAGCGATTTGTTTTGAATAATTCTAATACATATAGCAGAATAACACGTCCACCCCCGCGTGTTCTCGAGTGCCATCGCTGAGAATCGCGCACGTTAAATGTGAAACTTGTTTCAATGCAAAATACACTCATTTTTAAACGAAATGACATGTTAAACGGTGAAAAAAAAAGATTAAGGTAAAATAAAACAAACGCGCGCATACAGAAACATTTTTGGAAATCGTAACGTCATATTTTAGTTTTAAAATGCCTGGTAAATTATTTTAAGAAATTCGTTGATTTTCATGCATTTCAATTAGGCCTATACCAGCGAAGATTTTATATATTTAACTTTGCAATTTAACAATTTAAAATTGCAATTCCACTCAAAAGAAGAAAAAAAAAACAAATAGCCTAATTTATCTTTTCGATTTATTTGATTACACAGTTTGCATGCATGTTTAATGAAATTTATAACAAAAACACTTGTCATTTAACTGAAGATATAACAGGTTGTCATGTTGCTCGAATTATTTTCATATCATCTCGTGGTTATTTTTCTCTTTCCTCACCTTGCATGTTGTTGTCCGCTTTCCCGCAGGTGACCCATTTTCCTCCCTGAAATCTCCAGTGGTTGGGATCGGCCAGAATAACCTCCACAAACACGTTATAATGCGCCGTCAGGTTCAGTCCAGTGATATTAAAACTCAGAAAGGGGAACATTCGCCTGCGAATAGAATCGTTAATAAAACACAAATTATTAGAGCGGGTTCGTTTAATCACCCTTCGAAAATTAATTCGTTATTCAAACCAAGCGTATAATAACTTATATTTTGCATATTTTGTGTTTGATATCAATTTTAAACCAATGCATTTATATTCTAAACTGCTCTGTTTTTAAGCGAAACTTTACCAACTTCTCATTCTCACCTGCCCTGTTTGGTGATGATCATCTCGGTCTGATGGCGGTGAAATTTGAGCCACAGCGGTCTGTTGCACAGGTAAACCTGCGCCCTCGCCGCGGAGCCCGAACCGGGGATGGGCATCGAGCTCAAACCGGAGCCCGGTCCCGGATAGGACGGGTACAGACACCCGGGACCCTGTCCGAACTGATACCCGCTCCCAAACTGACTGCGACCGGCGCACACGGCGGAGGAGAACCCGGCGGGCTGAAGAACCGAGCCGTAATGCAGAGACGACGAATACCTGGACCCGTTCGCGCCGCTGTACACCGACCCGGTTTGGCCTCCGTACGGGAAGAGAGAGCACGCATTGGTCACGTCGGAGCTCGGTTGGGTGGAGGATATGAAATAGCGATCAGTGCCCAGCTCGTCGATGTTGTAACGGCGGGCGCTGGACAGCTCATCATCTCCAACGACCACCGGAGAACTTTTCCGCGCGTCCGGTGCGACGGATGCCGCTGCTTTATTCCCGGTGAAGCTCTCGCTGTCAGCCTCATCCATCAGCGCGCTCCCACCGCTCAAAAACTTCTTGGCACCGGAGCTCTGCTCCGCTTCAGTCCGGTCCATGTCCTGAAAGTCTATCTGCGTTGACCCCGGGCTGTTGTTGGTGCTCTCTGAGGACGACGACAGGTTATAGAAGGTCTTGGGTAAGTTTACAGATGCGCCAGGGAGGATGCTTTCTAACTGCATTCTTCAATGTACTGATGAGGATCAATCAAAAGCAGGTGGAGATCAATAAGAAGATCACACCAGGACGCGGATCCGTGGGCCCCGCAGCCTTGACCTCTGAAGCGACACCTCCGGACTTTCTACTGTAATCTGTGAGTGACAGAGTTGTTTGAGAGAGTTTATATATGATCCAGCTCGAGGGGGCGGGGCTTTGGCAATTCGTGGCTTCTGACCGTTTTCTCATTGGCTCGGAGGCCTCCGTTTTAACTACACCATTTAAAACAAATACATTTTTTTTGTACTCGTTTACATTTTAGGGCTTCTATTTTTATTGACTTAAAATGTATCCTTGGTATTATTAGGCAATTCAAAACCATGTTTTTCATATAGGCTGCATTTAATTTGGAATATTTACCATAATTGTAGTTTCTGACTTAAACTTTCCTCACAGTAGCCTACATTTCAAAATTCGTTTCCAGCCAATTAATGAGTGTTAATTTGAGAATGACATTGAACCCACAGAGGAACTTGACACCGTTTTAGAAGCACCGAAAACAAAACAATTAACGAGTCCTCCAGGCTGACCTGAGAACGGTTTTATCTAAATACACTGGAGCTCGACTGAACTTGGCAACCCAAATAATTAACAAACGATTAACGAGGAAACCAAACTCACCACAGACTGTCAGGCAAGACCGCCATGCCTTGAGTTTCTCTTGTAGCGGGGTTAAAGTTGAACCCTCTCCGGCTCAGTGTGTTTGGGGTAAATCGCGCACAGACGCTTTTCTCTTTTCGCTTTTCAGCGCAAAAAAACCTGATATTAGCGACCAGCAGCGTAAGTTCTCTCTGCTGTTGACAACGGAACGCACAAGTAGCCTGAACATTCGAAAATTCAGTGAGATTGTAACGTGAAATTGCCCAAAGCATTTCCTCTATTGAAACGTGTTGTGCATTTACATATTTAAGTGCCTAATCTACGTGTTCTAATGTGTATGTCTATTGTGAACCCTTGTTTCAGCGTCTACATGATACGGACGAGAAAACCGCAGGAGAGTGTGTTCGGCGTGCGCGAGGTGAGTGTGAGGCACGCGTCACCTGAGGGGTTAAAAAAAAAAAAAACATGTGCCTATAGTAATTATAATATGATTAGGTTTCAAATATACTCCGTTTTTAAAACAAATATATTTTTTTAGTTAAAGTAAATAAAAATACAACCATTCGTTTGTTTATGTGTATTATTTTAGAATTAAAATTAATAAACAACACATTAATTAAAAACAGGCTTATCTTTTGTTTACAATTCCTAATAGCTAATGATACAAAATGACTACTATAAGTTACTGAATCTCTAGAATACTAGGCTAGTTTATTAAATAGGCTTATATGTTTAAAGCGAAACATTTGCTGCGGAATATTAAGTTTTTTAAAGCTCGAAATAAGCAGGTTGTATGTATCAAAACGATTCAAACAATGTCCGAACACATTTTCAAAACGAGAAAAAAAAGGCAAAAAAAAAAAAAAAGCATGCAGGTCAACAGATGGAAAAACAATTGAGCCCCAGTTCACCATAAGGTAATATCTGATTGTCTTTATCATCAGGCGGTGGTAATAAAAAAGAGAGGGGCGGGGGGCAAATCCCACCCGGCTCAACCCCTTTCCAAGCTCGGGGAAACCGGCCAATTATTTTTCCGTGTGAAGGAACCGGTGATAGTGAAGGAAGAGACAGCCGGGCTTATTAAAACCCTTCTGTACCACAAATATGATAAACGAGAGACAGCGAGGTTTAAAAAAAAGTACACTTCCATAAGTGCTCTATTTCCGCGCACTAATTTTGTAGACTACTTAAACTACTAAAAATGACTCTTTAGTACTTCCAATAAGGAAACTTAAGATCAACTAAGTGTACTCAACTGTGCTATTTCTGGGACACCATATGAACCCATCTTTCATACACTAGTACACTCAAGTGTACAACAAATGGTTCCATGAAGAATCTTTAACATCCATGGAACCGTTTCCATTCTACAAAAGGTTCTTTATATTGGAAAAGTTTCTTCAGATTATAAAATCATTCTAAAATATAAAGGTTCCAAAAGGGGGTTTGCGCAGCAGAGCCGTAAAATAACAATTTTTGGAACCTTTCAGTGGACAGTTCTTAAAAGAACCGTTTATTTACTCAGTGTGAAGAACATTTTAATTATTTTTTTCACTTTAAAGAAATAGAGGTTCCCAAATGCAGTGTTTGTAATGATTCCATTTTTAAATATGAACTAAAATGCGCATTTAACATACTATATCTGTATTTAAAAAAATGTATTTAGTCACCACTTGTAGTACACTTGAGCGTACTAGTGTATAAAGGAGGGGTTCAAGTGTACTACAAGCGATAATGGTCGGTTACCCGGAAAGGGTCACCCGCTCAGCGCGAGAGCTCTTTAATGAAAAACCCCACCGGGTGTCCTCATCAAACCCATCCGCTGACTCTCTTTAGCTCGTCATTGTAATTAAAATTCCTTGATGACAGCCACAGGCCGGATGACAAATTAAAGAGAGTCAGTTATAGCTACATTTAATAAGTCATGCATGTTGTGATTATATTACTCGCAAAAAATAACACTATCATCCATTAACCTATTCACACTTTTTATTTGACCCATTTGACCTCGTTCTATTTGCTTTCAGAGTGATACCATGATTTGACCTGCTGCCGCTCTCTCACACATTATTCCTTAAATCAACAACATCTGCAGCTTCAATCTTTAAATCCTGCTCAATCATTATCAATGTAATGAAAAGCCAAAGTTGGATTCGGACTTGTCGTTTCAGCTCAGTCGGTGTGTCTAAATTATGAGATCAAATCCTGAAAGTTCTACAGAAGAAATTAGCTTTTAGACTGTCAGTCTTAAAAGTAAAGGTTGTTTATTGGCATCTACACGGTTCCACGAAGAACCTTCAGAAGCTTTCCATTCCACAAAAGGTTCTTTATATTGGAAAAGGTTCTTTAGATTATAAAATCACTCTAAAATATAAAGGTTCCAAAAGGGGGTTTTCGCAGCAATGCCATAAAAGAACCATTTTTGGAACCTTTCAGTGGACAGTTCTTAAAAGAATCATTTATTTACTCAGTGTGAAGAACATTTTAATTATGTAAAGAACAATTTTTCAAATTTCAGGTTCCCAAATGCAGTTTTTGTAGTGATTCCATTTTTGGAACCTTTCAGTAAAATAACCTGAGTGTGAGGAACATTTTAATCATCTAAAGAACCTTTTGTGGAATGGAAAGTTTCCATGGGTGTCAAAGGTTCTTCAGAAGCCAATAAAGAACCATTATTTTTAATAAAATGGTTCTTCTATTGCAATACTCTGAAGCTTTATTTTTAAGTCTATGAGTTGCTTTAGTTTATTGCTTTGTATATTTAGGCCAAAATATGTGTGCACATTATCTGTGTGCAGATGTGTGTTATGAGCAGAGAATATGTGTGTATATGTGTTTGCATGTGTGCAATCTAGAGATGTGTGAAGAATTTGGGGAAAAGGGGCTAAAAATCTGTGAAAAGACAGAGAGGGGGGCTGGAACTCAGCTGGAAACTGATTGGCTGCCAGCCTGAGGAGGAAATAAGAATCTGCTGTCCTCTCCGGTCTGGGACCTCGGTGACCGGGCGCAAGATGTCTGCCACGGCCCCCGAGGGCCCCGCGGCGTCCCCTCAACACTCCTCTGCCTCTGAAAGCGTCTTTCTCATTTTATTATTGACTCAAAATGCCACCCAGTCTTTATTTCCCTCGCTCGCTCTCTCTCTCGCTCTCTCCGTCCTGAGCGCACAGGAGAGAGTCGGGCGAAAGGCTGCGGGTGAATCAGGGTCACTCAAAATCAATACTGTGCTTTTAGATGGGACAGATACATAAGGGTCGGTAATAGTCTTAAATGTTCTTTTGTATCTCTCAGAGGCTTTGAGAAGGGAGACGGTGGAGTTAGGATTCTGAAAAATCACGACTCTTTTTAAATTTTCCAATGCAGAGTATTTTCATTGTGGTTCATCTGGGTCAGTCACAGCGATTTCACTCAGATACATGTGAACTAGTATAGTATGAGTATGAGTATATATATATATATATACTCTGAGTATATATATGAGTATATACTAGTATGAGTATAATGCACATTTCTAGGCCCCTCAGATGTCATGAAAAGAAGTACATGAAAAATGAACAATATATTGTAAACTTGTTTTTATAGGTGCCGTATAGATCAAGCTTATTGTTAGTGGCATTAACACGTTTTTGTGTGAGCATCGTAGTAAACTTCAATATTTGTGCTAATAACATGCCTATATTTTTTGTGTGTGCAAATTTAAAATGCATGCCCTTGCAAAAAAAAAAAGCAATTTACAGCATGTAATTGACTATTTAATTTAAATTCAATTTAATGTAGTTTATTGGCATGATAATGTGTGTTTACATACAGTATTCCCAAAGTATTATACACAAAACAAGTAGGCCTAATGAAGAAGCTTTTAATATAGGCTAACAATAACAATAAAATAAGTGCAAAGTAATGAATTAACAAGGTAAGTGTAAATATTATATAGGCTATGATTTAAAAAAATATATACATACATTTCCTTATAACGTATATCATAACATGCCTATTTTTTGAGTAGAGCTGAAGTAGTAATTTTCTAAGTGATTAAAATTACGATTTTACTTGGTAGACAATAAAAAGGCGAAAAAGCTTGCATATGCATATTATTTTAAATCGCAAATTAAATGAATAATATTAAAAAAAAGAAGAGCGATATTATTTGCAATTAAAGTGACGAGGTCTACACTCTAGAGTGCGCTAATTGTTCTCGGCGTGTATTATACCGCGGCTCCGTTACTGAGGTCAGTGACAGACTGGAAATATATTTACCCTCAAACTGCTGTCAACACCTCGTTAAACGAGTTTACAGCGTCCCGACGTAATCGATAAATTATTTCATTTCAAATCGTTTTAAAGTACTCACTGGCATGATTGTTTACATACAATAGGCTATTGTCAGCATTGCAGGTATTTTACAACAAAACAAGTGATAACAATAAAAAGAAACATAAAATAGAACAAATAACAATAAATTGGTATTAAAACTGGGTGCTGAATTAAATAATAATAAAACTGTTTATTTGATATTTTAAATCGCAAATTAAATGAATAATATAAAAAAAAAGAAGAGCGATATTATTTGCAATTAAAGTGACGAGGTCTACACTCTAGAGCGCGCTAATTGTTCTCGGCGTGTATTATACCGCGGCTCCGTTACTGAGGTCAGTGACAGACTGGAAATATATTTACCCTCAAACTGCTGTCAACACCTCGTTAAACGAGTTTACAGCGTCCCGACGTAATCGATAAATTATTTCATTTCAAATCGTTTTAAAGTACTCACTGGCATGAGTGTTTACATACAATAGGCTATTGTCAGCATTGCAGGTATTTTACAACAAAACAAGTGATGACAATAAAAAGAAACATAAAATAGAACAAATAACAATAAATTGGTATTAAAACTGGGTGCTGAATTAAATAATAATAAAACTGTTTATTTGATACCTTGCAACACACTTATTTTTTGCTTATTTCTGTATGATTAGAATTATTTTAAATTAAATTAATAATATTCAGAATAATATTGTTTGCTAATAATACTGGGCCACAGTGTTTATATACAGGTGCATCTCAATAAATTAGAATGTCGTGGAAAAGTTCATTTATTTCAGTAATTCAACTCAAATTGTGAAACTCGTGTATTAAATAAATTCAATGCACACAGGCTGAAGTAGTTTAAGTCTTTGGTTCTTTTAATTGTGATGATTTTGGCTCACATTTAACAAAAACCCACCAACTCACTATCTCAACGAGAGAGAGAGAAAAAATTGCCTTGGCTACTAACTAAAATAAAAACTTTTTTCTAATAAGTTGAATTTTTTTAATACTTCAATGTTTATACTTTAATAATTTTATTTGTACTGTATTTAGTTAAAGCTTCTTTAGTTTTAGTTAATATTTTGAATTAGGTTTTCCATATTGTTCTATTTTCACATTTTTACGTCTTCACTTTTAGTTAAAGTTTTCTTCATTTTGTAATTTTTTAAAATTTGTATAGTTTTTATTTATGTTTTCATTTATTTAGTTTGAGTTATTTTAGTACTTTAAGTTAAACTAAACAAAAATGGGAAAAAAAAACTGCCTTGGTAACTAACTGAAATAAAAACCTTTTTTTTTTTTTTAAAGTTGAATTTTTTTAATACTTCAATTTTTATACTTTAATTTTACTTCTACTGTATTTAGTTCAAGCGTCTTTAGTTTTAGTTACCTATAATAACCCTGGTCATTAGTACCATTCATTAGCGCTGCTATATTTCACAGTTGGCGGCACAAAACTCTATAAAACGAACTATAAAAGTGCAGCTCTTTCAGTCGTGAGGATTATGGACTGGTTTTTGAAGAGCATATCCATCTCTCATCGCTAGTGATGGGAGAAATTAAGCTTTTTAAAGCTTCAAATTCTATTCTTCGAATTTCTATCCTACACAATTATTTTAAACATAGGTTATTCTTCCAATTAAATGCATATTGTACGCATTAAACAAAATCACTGGTAAATAAAACATGCCTTAGTATCGATATTTTTTATTTGAGTATCGATACTTTCGATACTCGCATCGGTATCGATATATTGATCCTTTAGGATTGATACGCCCGTCCCTAGGCTGCATTCCAGTCTTTTTATGCCCTTCACTCGCAAACTTCCCTCCGTCTTGTTTACTCAGATGTACATCATTGATTACGTTGCATGAGTGGAACCCTTGCAATGGAATGAACTGGAACGTCCTAAACCCTTGATCAGTTAGAATCATACAGTTGGTTTATTGTTTACATTTTTCCCCTTACGAATTTGTTTGGTGCAGCATTCTATATGTATATAGGCATGCTTGGGCTGTTATAAATGTAAAAAAACAAAAACAATTTTATATTATAGAGTTGTTTGGGGTGGGGATAAATTAAACGCGATCTGCGATGACGTCACAATCGTGTTGCATTGTGGTCTATGGAGTGGCCTGAAGTGTGCATATGAAGCAGACTCGCTCCCTCGGTCAAAATCGAGGGGTCCATATAAACTTCCCTCGTCCACTTGGCGAAGTGGAACGCACTTCAAAATGGCAGCGGGGATTCCCCCGAGGGGAAGTGCTTAGGGAAATTTGCGAGTGTGTGTCTAAAAGTGGAGTGGAACGCAGCCCTAGTGTTTCTAAAGCAGCCATCACTAGTCATCGCTCCACCGAACCTCAAGACCCGCAGAAACCCAAATAAAGTTGAATTACAGCGTATACGTATAGATTAATTCCAACTGAGCCCAAAGTTTACGTTTCCTCGTAAACCCGCTCCCGTTCTGACCCGTTCACCATGTAGCGTGACCACCCATAAAAGCCGCGTGACCCCCGGCGGCCAGAGGTCAGGAAGTACCGCCATATTGTTGTCAGAGTCCATCAGCGGCGGACGCACATGAAAGCGGCGCATTCCTGCTTTATGATGCGATCGGTGCGAGATTCATGAACGCCGTCGACAGGATTAACGCTGTACGTCTCATTAGGGGATCCTGGAGCTGAGAGACGCTGCGGGAGGCGAGCTGAGAAACGTGGCCATTAGGGCGTCTCTTCTGCACTCCCGTCTGCTTTCACCTGCGCTTGTCTGCGCTCTCATCTGCGTTATGGGGATTTATTTTGCACATGAAGCACACCCAGGCCCGTGGCATCTGCTAACAGTCGCTCTTTAAAGAGATGGATGTCAGCGCTTGCGTTGAGTATCGAATGCCTGTTTGCTGTCAGAGCTTTTCGGGTGAATATTCAGTAACGTTAAGTGACCCTTAAATGTTCCCCGACTTCTCGTAAAACAAACCCCAAACAAATCAATGCTGAAAGGGAGAGTTCTCAGAGCTCTGCCATCGTTTACTCGCTACAAACCTGTATGAGCTTCTTCAGTGCAACTCAAAAGAAGATGCAGTCAAAGTCAATGGGGTCCAATGTTGAAATTTTATGTGAATTTTAGTCCAGCTGATCTTGTCCAGTTTCTCTGGATTTTACCCATTCTTGTTCTTTTTGTATTTAACAGTAAGTTAAAAAGGTTAATCACATTATAAATAAGGAATAAATAAGCCAAAAATGCAAGTTCTGTTGTCATTTACTCGCTCCAAACCTGTATGAGGAGCTTCTGTGCAACTCAAAAGAAGATGCAGTGAAAGTTCACGGGGTCCAATGTTGTACGTTTTTTGTGAATTTTAGTCCAGCTGATCTGGTCCAGTTTCTTTCTATTTTACCCAGTTTTGTCCTTTTGATACTTAACTGTAAGTAAAAAGGCGAATCATAGCATAAATAATAAATCCAGTCTGAGTTTTGTCACCATGCACTCACTAAATGACAGAAACAAAATTGTCAGTGGGTTTTTTGTCCGTACAGTGAAAGTCAGGTTAGTTTTAGTTCAGCTGATCTGGTCTGATTTCTCTCTGTTTCTCCCAGTCTTGAAAAAAGGCCAATCATAACATAAATCTGGAATAAATAAGCCAAAAATACAAGTTGCGCATTATTTACGCACTCCAAACCTGTATGAGCTTCTTCTGTGCAACTCAAAAGAAGATACAGTGAAAGCCAGTGAGGTCCAAAGTTGTTTCTATGTCTTTAAAATACCTTTTTTGTGTGTTTTCCCACACAAGACAGCAATGCATGCTGGTTTGAAACGACACGATGGAGAGTAAATGACGACTTGACATGTCAGACTGCAAGTTTGGTCCAGTTTCTCTCTATTTCACCCAAAATTGTCCTTTTCATACTGTACTATAAGTTAAAAGGCCAATCATAACAAAAATCATAAATAAATAAGGCAGAAATGTGAGTTTTGTCACCATGCACTCACTAAATGACCGACTTTCTTCTGTGAAGCAAAAAAAAAAAATGTCTAAATGTTTTTTTTTGTTCATACATTGAAAGTCAATGGGGTCTTTAAAATGTCTTCTTTTGTGTTTTTCCACAGAAGAAAGTCGTACTGGTCTGAAACGGCATGACGGTGAGTAAATGATTTTTACATGTGCTCTGATCTGTGCATGCAATGTTTTAGTGCATCTGATGTGGTCCAGTTTCTTTCTATTTCACCAATCTTGTTTTTTTCCTAAAGACCAACATTTGAATGAATAAATAAGCCAAAGTTAGATTTTTTTGATCATTAACTTTCTTTGTCTATATAGTGAAAGTCATCGGGGTCCAGTAATGTTTCTGTGATGCGATCTGGTCCAGATTCTCTCTTTTTCTCCCAGTCGTGTCCTTTTCCCCACTGTACTGTAAGTAAAAAGGCCAACCGTAACATTGAAAGAAATAAACCGGCCAAAAATGTGCATTCTGTCATCATTTATGCACTTCAAACCGATATGACTTTCTTCCACAGAAGTGGAAAGAAGACCAATTGCAGATTGTCCGGAGTAAATGTATACAGATGCTGCTAAAAACACACCATAAAAATGGCTGTGCCACTGATGCACTACCTCTTTTGAAGCCACACGATAGTTTTGCATGTAAATAATGACAGAATTGTCATTTTTGGCTGAACTAACCCAAGGCTTTCCGAAAATAAATTGAGAAATTTGGTGTTTGCGTTTGATTTGGTATGTGGAATTGCATTATATTTCTGAATTCCAGCTGTGTGAGTCTCTCTAAGACGACAGAAACAATAAAGCCCGTGGATTAGACGTGCGTGGCAGCAGCCGTATGCACAAATGCAGATTGCGGATTGAATATTCTGCAGGTTTTGGCGCGTCTGCTCGATCTGATCTCCTGTAGTCATCCAAGGGAACTAGGGCCACCGCGCGCCACATAATAACATTAACAAACACATGGATGAGTCCTCAGTGTAACCTCACGCATGAGACGGACCGTACGTGAATATCCTAAAGCAGCTCGCTTACTGTCTGGCCCCGGTTTTGAGTTTTGAGTCGTGCACCGTCTTGGCCTCCTAACTGCAGCTGACCTCTGGCTGACCCCGGGCTGGGTCTGATCGCGGCCCGTCGCTGACCCATTTCTCGCCTCTGATCTCTCTCCTCGCAGTACGGCGGAGCCATCGACCGGCCGGGGGCTGCAGGATGGCAGGTGCTAAAAGTTTGACAGCGCAGGCCAGAGATACATGTTTTGAAGAGAGAGTGATGCATGTGTGTGTGTGTCGGCATCTGCACCGGAACCAGTGCTATTTTAGTATTTTTTCTGACATATTCTAGTATATAATTTTTTCTGTTATATACGTTTTTTTTTTTTAATCTAGTATTTATTTTTTATTTGATTTTAGCTTTATTTTAACTAACAAAAATGTTTGCAATATTTGTAGTTTTAGTTTAAGTTAATAATAACCTTGACTGGCACTGAGACTCGATTAAATATCGATTACTGCATATATAGACTGATTATATATGACTTTTGAGCGGCGTTTGAGACGTTGTTGAGATCTCCTCTGTAACTCTAGAGGAGAAACATCTGACATGCTGGAGACGTTCTCACTCCATGATTAAAAGATTTCGTTTCAACAGTGTCATATAGATACTTTTTATTTTATTTTATTTTATTTTATTTTATTTTATTTTATTTTATTTTATTTTATTTTAAAGGATTAAACACTATAATATAAATATTATATACATAAAAATATATATTATATACATTTTTAAAATCTTAATTTGTTAAGAATTCATTAAATACATTGAAAAGTGTTCTTTGCTAAAATTGTTAATGCCACTTTGGAAAACGTAAAGAGCATATAAAAACTGTAATAATTAATTGTATCTGAGGATAAAATGGTTGTTTTGCATTTTTAACTTTAATTTGCATGAACATATTTCAACTACATATATATATATATATATATATGTGTGTGTGTGTGTGTGTGTCTAGTTGCCAAAGCAACATTTTTAAAAATTAAGTTGATGTATTAAAATAACTAAAACTGAAGATGAATAAAAAATAAATAAACATATAAAAAAACTCATAAAAATGATAGAACACAACAAAATTACTAAAACTTTATCTAAAATTTAAATGGAAACTGAAAATATAAAAATGAAAACCAATTTATACTATTAAATAACTATAATAGTATCAGTGATACTAAAAAAACCCCCACTGTAATCTGAAGCACAGTTGAGCACATTGCATTGTGGGATACAGTATTCAGTGAATGCAGTAGTTTCTGTGATGCATCAAAACATTTGCATACTGTGCACAGTGTGCATACTAAATACTGCAGAAACAGTAACAGTAGATGCTATTCTGAAATCAGTCTTTGTGATTGAGTCTGTGTGAGTGTGTTTTGAGAGTAACATGCTAATTGGCTGAGATTATTCACCGGTATCCTGTTGGTGTGTGTGTGTGCGTGCGTGTGTGTGAGTGAAAGTGAGTGTGTGTGTGTGTGTGTGTGTGTGTGTGTGTGTGTGTGTGCACTTTGGAGGGTCATGCGGTGACTCCCGCGTGAGGTCCGGCGGCGGCCCGCGAGTGCTGTTACTCAGGAACAAGCAGGGCTTTTATCACATCTCCAGCTCTGACTCAGAAACTGCATTTCGCCGCTCTCTCTCTTTCTTCGGGACGGTGAGCGGACGCAGTTCTCCGCAGCAGTTCAGCGCAGGAGCAGCCGTGCATGGGCCCGTCTCTGTGAGTCAGAGGTTTTTACACCTTTCGCTACGAAACACACACACACATCTCTGTCTCTCAGCCTACTCAGGCATATGCTGCTTATGTCGACATGTTTATTGCTTTAAAACTGACCCCACAGAGAGAGGGAGACACGTGCGGGGAATCCCAGGCCCCTGTCTGTCTGTCTGTACCTCAGTCTCTGGAGATGTCAAACCAGTGCTCTTGTCTCTGAATGCTGCTGTCAGTTCAACTGATTGAGGCTAGGATCTTAATGTTGGTTGAATGCAAGTAGTGAGATGCTTTTATGTTTAATATTAGTGTATTGTGTGTGATCTCTTTAGTGGCTTAAACTGGTATTATCATTATTATTATTATTTTTGCCTTTAATGTGATACATTTAAAAATGGCAGTAGACAAGACAAAGTACAGAAAAATGAACAAACAACAACAACAACAACAACAACAAAAAAGGAATGTACCGAAACCAAAGACATGTATAAACAGGGAATGTGTAGTGTAAACATTTTCCACAGCCTTTCAATAGCCTATATGAAAGGGAGAGTAATAATACTAATAATGATAATAATAATAATATACAGTTGTGTATACAATGTATTTGGATATAGTGTAGGCACATTTCTTGTATCACTGATGAAAACGCCAATGAGAAATGATCTAAAGTGTCTCACATCACCTGTATTCACACCAGTAGTTCTGCATAGTCATCTGATTGATATTAGTCAAACACAGACAGATTGTTGACTACCAGCGTAACATCTGGTTCACTTTGCATCTTTTCCAGTCTTGACTAAGGGTGCTTTCACACCTGGCACGTTGTTTCGGAACCTGGCGCGTTTCCCCCCTTAGCTCGGTTCGTTTGGGCATATGTGAACACGGCAATCGCGCTCGGATCCGCGCCAAAACAATCGGTCCGAGATCGCCTGAACGAGGTGGT